>NC_136330.1:2996137-3406287 GCF_964198595.1 Lampetra fluviatilis
AAAAAACGGTGATCCAATCTCCGACCCCCAGGAACAGGTTTGCAGATTTGCTGAGCATTTCTGTGAGGTCCTGGGGGAGGGAAAATCTCTCAGCCAGGAAAACATCATGGCACAAAGTGGGGATAACCCTGCTGAGGCTGCGGTGCCTCAAATATTGGAAGAGGTCACCCCCTGTGAGTGGCTGGCTGAGGTACCGGCTGTTGAGGAAGTACTGAGGGCGATCCGGAGTCTGAGACCAGGGAAGGCACCGGGCAGAGATGATCTCCCAGGCGAAATGCTGAGGGAGGGTGGCGTTTGTGCACAGACTGCCCTATATGACATCATAACAACAGTCTGGACCACTGGACGGGTTCCGCAGGACTGGAAGGATGCCCTGGTGGTCCCCCTCTTTAAGAAGGGGGACCGCACAGACTGTAACAACTACAGGGGCATCTCACTCCTCAGTGTGCCGGGTAAGGTCCTGGCAAGGATTATTCAACATCGCCTTGCTAGGCATGCTGAGGAGAGGCTTGCGGAGCCCCAATGTGGTTTCAGGAAAGGGGCGGTCCTGCACAGATGCCATATTTTCTGTCCGTCTGCTACAGCAGAGGTGTAGGGAATTCCAAAAAGACCTACATCTCTGCTTTATTGACCTGGTCAAGGCCTATGATACCATCAGTAGGACTGGGCTCTGGGTTGTTCTTCGTGCTTTCGGAGTCCCTGACCCTCTGCTCACGATCATTAAGGACCTTCATGATGGTGAGCGGGCCCGGGTAAAACTACGTGGCCGGGAGTCGGAGCCTTTCCCTGTACACCTTGGGGTGCGACAGGGATGTCCTCTGGCTCCCACATTATTTAACATCTATTTCGACTGCGTAGTTCGTGAAGCCTTCAATAGCTGTACCGGGGGAATTACCATTTGGTACAGATATAATGGGAGGCTGATCGACGCCCGGGGTGCGATCAAGGGATGGCTCCCTATTGGTCAACCACGTTATGTATGCCGATGATTTGGTAATAGCTGCTCATTCAGAAGAGGAGTTGGAGACGCTGCTGCTGAGGCTGGAAGTGTGCCACTAAGAGGTGGGGCCTTACCATCAGCCCCACCAAAACTAAGCACCTGCCTGGGTATTTTGTACCATCGGGCACTCCGCCCCCACAACTCCCAATCGGTGATGGGGCAGTTGTGGAGAGAGTAGAGAGTTTCCCATACCTGGGCAGTGTGCTCATGACCAGCTCCAGTTTATCAGCAGAGGTCTCACTCCGAATCAGTCGAGCGGCAATATCTTTTCATCGGTTGCGTAACGCTGTGTGGAAGCTACCTGGTCTGTCGCTCCGCACGAAGCTTCAGGTCTTCTCGGCCACGGTCATTCCCTCCCTTCTCTACGCTTGCGAAACGTGGACCCCCCCTAGTGGAGCATCTTCGCCGGTTGGAAACATTTAGGCTGGCCTGCCTACGATCCATCCTGGGTTTGACCAGGCTGGATTGTGTGAGGAGCTCACAAGTCCTTGAAAGATCTGGGCAAAGTCCCATCAGTGAGCTCCTCCGGCAGGCAAGGCTGCGTTGGCTGGGTCATGTAGCCCGCATGCCCAGCCACCGCATGCCTAAACAGCTTTTGTTCGGCCGGATCGAGGGGGCTAAACGGGCGCGGCACGGGCTAGAGAAGAGATGGAGTGATGTGGTACAGGAGGACGTGGAGCTGAGTGGACTTGCCGATGACTGGTACCAGCGGTGTCAAGATCGGCCTCAGTGGAGGAGGCTCGTGAAGGACGCTACTGGGCAGTTGGAGGCAGTCGCCCTCCAACAACAACGGAGGGCGGAGGAGCGACGCTCACAACAACGAGCGGAGCGCCGGGTGGCTAAAGCACAGCAAGTTGGCACAGTAGGGGGCACAGGTGGTGCATCAGCCAGTCATCTCGGTCATCTCGGTCAGTCGACCCGTGGCACCTGGGTCTGCCCCGTGACCTCCTGCCAGCGGGCGTTCGACACTTCACGTGGCCTCAAGGTGCACATGGCCTGGCACAAGCGTCGTGGTGACGTCACCGCCACTTAGTGGCGAATGGCGGTTGTTGTTGTTGTGTGTGTGTCTCTGTGTGTGTCTCTGTGTGTGTGTCTGTGTGTGTATCTCTGTGTGTCTGTGTGTGTCTGTGTGTATCTATGTGTCTGTGTGTGTATCTCTGCGTCTGTGTGTGTATCTCTGTGTGTGTCTGAGTGTGTCTGTGTGTGTATCTCTGTGTGTGTATCTGTGTGTGTATCTCGGTGTGGGGAGAGCGGTAGTGTAGCGGAATCGAACCCGGCGATTCCC
The DNA here is from genome assembly GCF_964198595.1 of Lampetra fluviatilis. NCBI lineage: Eukaryota > Metazoa > Chordata > Hyperoartia > Petromyzontiformes > Petromyzontidae > Lampetra > Lampetra fluviatilis. Next base: position 2,998,423 of record NC_136330.1, read on the forward strand.
GCTCACGGCCAACACCGGTGACGATTATCTGAACCGGTCCCGGGCCTCCCCTAGGTCGACTCAGCCTCAAAATGAGTACCTGGTGCGGTGTGTAAACATCGCCACTGGGGAGACAAAGACGGTCGGGCGTGGTGCTGGCCACCCCTAAGCTAATCGCTCAGTAACCAAGTGAAGGATGGGGCACAGTCGTGATCCCGTAACTGATTGAAATGTGTGCACAGACTCCTCGTCCCACCCGTAACCCTGGGGTACAGTGCTCATCAACCTCACTGGAGACGATCAACACACCACGTGTGTGTGTGTTGACACAACACACCACGTGGTGTGTGTGCGCGTGTGTGGGTACGAATTAAGCTGCCTGCAACCGGATCGCGCGAATCGCACTGTGACGTCGTGACGAGGCAGGGCACTGTCTGTGCACTCTGACTAGGGGGCCGTCCATAAATGACGTCACGCGATTTTGGACGATTTTTGACCCCCCCCCCGCCTCGTCACACTGCGTCACAAAAAGTCAGACCCCTCTCAAATATGACGTCACAAAGCTCTGCCCCCCACCAAAATATATAAAAACATGCTTCAAATCGCTTTAAACTATTGTCATTGTAGTGCGTATTTAATGTGGCGCTGCACTCTGATGTTGTAGGAGAAAACATTTATTAAAAAGTCTATTTAATTAAGTAGAACGTGTTGTCTATATTTATTTAAAGTTGCGCATTTTGATGTGATGTCACATTTCTCACCCCCCCCCCGTCACACATCGTCACGAATGTCTGACCCCCCTCCTCCCCCAGGTGCGTGACGTCATTTATGGACGGCCCCAAACCACCCAGGGTTCCACCCATGCCGCTTTCGTGGAAACTGCGCGCAAGCCTGCAACAACACATTCTGTCGATCGCAGATAAACAAAACAAACTCAATCTTGACTTAAAGCTTTCGTGACTGCAGGAATTCATATTCTTTGGGTCTTTCAGTAAAGTCACAAATTTAGTTCTGCCTGATGACGACTGCTTGTGTTGCAATCGAAAGGTCCTACTCTATTATCTAATTTATTTTCTTTCTACGTGACTTCATCGAAAGAACTAAAGAGTAACAATCCATCGACGGGAATTTTCAACAGAAATCCTCCCGTCGATGGGAGAGAATGCTTTTACTGGTAGGAACGAAGTGAACCAGCCTACAATAGATTATATCGTCCGTCCGTCCGATGTCCGATTAGGTGTAGCAGCATCGCCCCCTACTGCAAACACTTGGCAGGACCCTACAAAAACCTTTAGACTCAGTGAGGCTTTCCTGGCTAAACAAGTGTAACATTCCCTTATAATTCCCTGAGATAGTTTTTAATTAAAACATTTAAATACAAATTAACTCACAGCGGCCTAAAGCCTACAGCTAGGCCTAAAGCCTAGAACTAGGCCTCAAACTCTCCCTTCGTATCGTACCCCCGCCATTTCATTTTATTATAGCCATTCATTTGTTCGTTCCTACCAGCCCACCCCGCAGGGACCTGTTTTTTTTGTCGCAAACGAGACGCCGAATAGTCACGCAGAGTGTGCCGGCAGAACCAAGTTGGATTTCGTGGCACTGGGGAGGGGGTGAGTGGGTGGGCGGTGTTGTGGGCCTTCCCCACCAGGTGATGTGGAGGACAGGAGGCTAAGGTAAGAGGTGCCCGTCACTGCGACCAGCGAGTGTTGCTAACACTGGTCAACAAAAAAAAAATGTTTTTTTGGCCTGGACTTTTGCAGCTGTTTTCGACTAATTTCAGAGTGCCGATTCCAAATCTGATCTCAGATTTGCTCTATCACATCTCGTTTTTATGCTATCGGCATACCCCATTTTCATTGATTTTACCCGAAATTAACTCTGTCACTTGTGATTGCAAGTTGTTGCGAGTCAGTGACTGCTATAGTAATATGGTGCTGTATTTTTAGGATAGTGTGTTTATAATACCATTTTATGTAGATATCCACATTTATATAATATTTTTCTTCCGCAGTTTTTATTGAAAATGTGATAGACAAAAACTGATGCCAGATTTGGAATCAGCACCCCAAAATTACATTAGAACCGTTGGAATACCTTATGCCAGAAAAAGTGTGTTGACCAGTGTATTAAGACACCACCGTAGGTGCGCACTTTTAAATGTAGATTAAGAACTTATTTCGAATAGAACTGCTTTGTGTCGTTTCGTGTCCTACCATCCGCACCTCCGATTAGCACCGGTTGGCTACGTGCGGTGCGAAAGAAGTTCTACATATTTCGTGTGCAGGTGCAACTTTACATGGGGCTGCTCCGGGAACTTTAGCTCAAAAGAGGCCAAATTTTATATTTCGCTTGTCGGTACCACCTGTGCCATTGTTTGTGGCCAATAACAGTGGAGTACATGACAAACGTTGAAATAATTCACCGATTGGCCATGTAAATAAATCGATACTTCAAGGTGCGCAGAACGGACCCAAATTCACACTCGCTCGGCTCTGGCGGCAGACGACCAAATGCCCTCTCCATGCGCCAGCAAGGCCCCGGGGTGCCAGCCTCTCCAATGCCGACAAGCCTCTGGCCGGCGCAAGCAACTTCGCACGGTGCATGTGCCGCTGTTGTTGCTCCACCGCGTGTGTGTAACCTTTACTCCCCATGCCCCCCCCCACCCCGAACTCCCTCCACAGACAAGCACCACAAGCTGAACCTTTGGAGTGGAACGTGCCACAACTAGCCTTGTAGACGTCATCAGAGGGAGAGAGAGGGGGGGGAAGAATGGTTTTGATGGGTGTGGAATTTGTTGCAAGGTGTACAGGCGTTGGGAATGGTCACTCAGTATCAGTGACGACGAGAGAGGAACACGAGGACGAATGGTGGGAGGATTTGCGCAGGATGGAATTTTTATGGCAGGCGTAGCGAATGGCCACCCAGGATCAGTGGCAATGAGTCATAATGATAGATGGTGGGCGGATTTGCGCAAGACGCATTTATTTGGACAGGCACTGCGAATGGTCACCCACTATCAGTGACAATGCGAGTTATAAAGATAGATGGAGGGAGGTTTTTTAAAAATAGACCTGAAAGGTGAGATTTTGACTCCCCCCCACCACCCCCCCAAGAGATATGGGGTCTGGCAGACGTCGTTAGTGAACGTTAGTGCCATTAACAGTGTCCTTGGTAACCTTTTCCACATTTGCTTTGGATAATAGCCATGCGATACAGATACCCCCCCCCCCCAAAAAAAAAGCCTTTCGCATATAAACCACGACACCTTTTTTTTACGGTCAAATAATATCCGAAACCCACGGCAAAGCACTTAAGTGGCACTTATTTAACGCCTCGCAGGCACAAAAATACTTGAGGATGTTTCTCCAAAACGTGGTGAGAAACAAGACAATGTTGAAAACGTCAACGAACATTCTTCAGGTGTTAAAATGAAAGGCACTGCTGCTTCACACGGAGTAAAATAAAATAAAAACATGCCCGCTCTTTTTAATTGGCTCTTTATTAAATCCTGCAACGTTTTCATCCGTTGGTTTCAAATGACAACATGCAAAAAATAACTTGGGTAACAAAGACGCCGTTTGTAGCAAGCAAGCGAGCTTTTAACAGCTACAGTGTGGTTTCAAAGGACACTGCACTATTTTGAGAAGACGTTTTAATTTCGGTATTGCTCTCCCTCTCTCTCTCCAGCGTATGGCAAATGTGTGCAAATGGCACGCACAAGTTCAAGTTCATGAGCCACGAGATAGCTTCGGGAGAGTTGCGCAACTAACTCCGCTCAGTCCGCCGGAGAGCGGGCGTAGGATGATGCAGTTATACGCGATATGGTCAATTTGTGCGGTCCGTGGGTTGTCGTCTTTGATTCCCCACTTGTGGACGAGTGCGCAGCGACCAGTTGCTCTTCTGAAGGGGTTTATGGAGCACCGTCGTTTTATTTGCAGATCAAAGCCGTGTGGAGCAGTAGCAAACGGCGGCCTTCGGTAATGCTTTAAAGCTTGCGTGCACAATAATTACGCTAAACTGTCCCACGTTACGCGTTCATAAACGTAGTAGTTTCAGTACGAGTACGACTGCATTGTGGAAAAAAATTAAACAGGTTTCGTGACATACTTTAGACATTTGAAGACATATTTATAGAATTTCTATTCATGACAAAGCAAACAAAACATCTGACAATACTGTAACTTCACTTTACTTGCACGCACAGACAATATTCAATGACGATGCACATCCAGGTCAAAGTTGGGGGAATGTTGATTTATGTATTACAGTATTTTTATCAGGAAAATAAAAAAAACCTTTGAGAGATGGTGTCCAATGACAATTACCTTCCCACCTCTTAAGGAGCGCACGCACTCAAGCTGTGAACACGAGTGGGGCGATATCGCTTAATTTGTCGTCAAATAATTTGCAAGACTCTACGCTTGCGCAAATTGAATGCAAAACCAAGCTTTTGGTTGGTGCCTGCCTGCAGCTACCATCGAAAACCGGCTAAACTTGACCAGATGAGTTGGCGGGCTTGGGTTATGAAAACGCATATCTCAGGCGTGCCCGTTCAGCTGTTCGGCAAAGGCCCACAGCACCGGATGACGTGGGGAGCCACACACAGCCAGCCGCTACGTGGAGAAATTAATTGAAGGAATAAGACATTTTTTTTGTTTATTCAACACATTAAAAACAAATGCTGGTACCGCATCGACAGCAGTGCAACATTGCAAAGAGACAAACGCCACCCTCGCCATCACCACCGCATCATCGAACGATCCTTCTCAATAAGGAGGCTGCTGCCAACACCCGGGCACATTAACTTAAAGGAGGTTCAAAAGCCCTGCCTCCACGAGACAGCCCTTCGAGCGGGGTATGATTTTGGCCCTACTCTTGCAAGCTGGCCAAACACCTTTAGAAGCGGTGGGTGTACCCACACTTTACCCCACCACGTCACCATACGCAACCGGTGGTGGTGATACCCATTTATAAACAGCGTTTAAATGAGTCGTATGGTACACGCACGCACGCACGCGCGATGCGGGCCCACACACCGAGCCGTGTTGTCAGTCACTCTTCTCGTCGCTCTGGTAATGTCTGTACTCTGGCTTCAGCTCCCACGTGTTCTTGTGAGTCCCCTTCACGTTGTAGATCCCGATCTCGCGCAGAATATCCTTGAGGTATGTCTGCAAAAAAACAGAAGAGCAGGAAATGTACGCATCTCCGTGTCACTACGAAAGATTGCCCTCTTGGGAGATGTATGTATGGTGAACGTCTGTCGCATCATACGTATCCAATCGCGCTAATTGGAGGTGCGGGGAAAGGACAACAAACTATGGGTCTCCGTACTCTTTGATTCTTTTGGTAAAGTCACGTGGGTAGCACGACGTTTCCACAGCAACACCAATCAATCGTCATCAGGTGGGACAACCACAGCAAGACAAAACTGCTGTGGTTGTCCCACATGATGACGATTCCTTCGTGTTGCGATCGAAACGTCGTGATTTATTTGATTTTCTACCCACGTGACTTTACCGAAAGAACCAAAGAGTATGGATTCCTGCAGTCACGAAAGCTTCAAATCAAGATATGTGTGTCTGTGCGAGTTGATGAGTGTATGGGTCTGTCTCTGTGCGAGTCTGCGTATGTTGTACTTCTCTCGCACTGTACGTAGCCAACCGCGCCAATCGGAGGTTGCGGGGGCAGGCGAACAAACTTAACACGGAAATCACCAAAGAGCAGACGTAGCAGCAATCATTGGCTCCTCCTGGCAGACTAATGCCCCAGGTCAACCTTGCAAAATGAGACGCCTATCTCATGCTCCCTTGAGTTCTCACCTGGTTAAAAATAAAATCAACTCGAAGCGCAAAACATCGCTTGTTTTCCACTCCAGCTGTTGGTTCCGTCCGCACGGGATTTTTTTTTTTTTTACGGTTGACACTTTTACAAACCATGTTTTACTTGCATCGCTTAAAGTGGGCGCAAGACCACGTGCAATTGCATACACAGCTGCTACTCACGTTGCCTTACAAAGTGCTCCTCCAAATAAAGACACGCTCAGAACCCGAGATTACGTTGAACGCCGACCGTGACGGTGTTTAAGGGGCTCCTCACTGAACGGCGTAGTGCTTAGAGCAATGCCTCGCAGATCCACTGTAGCTGAGTTTAACTTCACGGCCAGATATCTGAAGCAGTTCTGATACCCAACCTGCAATGACGAGCACGGTCAGAAACAACCGAGGAGGCCTTCATCCAATAGTTGGTTTGACAAACAGCTACATTGCCTTTGCATGTGGGATTTCAATATGGATAATCAGGCACCCGCATCGCACGGCTCGTGAATTTACATTGCCACGTTCACGAATCGTGGCAAGGATTTTTTTTTGCGGTTACAGGAACTTTATCGGGTGTACCCACTTTGCATCTTGGTTAAAAGCCTCAACGTGGCCTTACACGGAACATATTTACAACTGTGTACTTTAACAGACATCAGTGAATAGCGTCAGCCAGCCAGGTAATAGCAGCAGCATCAGCAGCAGCAACAGCAAAGATCAATAGACTGCTGCATAAAGGCATCCCCCAATCGGTCCGACATCTCTCACGATCCTGCGCTGGAAAGACCGAGCACACGAGCTAAGAAGTTCAACACACACATTTGAACCCGCGTTATGCTCCCTACTCGAATCTCAAGACGGCTGGAATTGCTCACCTCCTAACCACAAGCTGAGTTTCAGAATCAAAATATGTATTTACACCGGAGGAATCCGATGAGCTGTAACGCTCTTTTTGTTTTTACACACACAGATGTCCAGTAGCTTGCCGGCCACGCCACCGTATCGTCACCACCTCGAGAGGAGCAGGCACAGAACAAACTTGCCCAACTGCTCGCCTCATTAGGCTGGAGCAGCAACCAGTCGTCAATCACGAGTGGGCACATGAAACAACATCGAATCATTCAATTTATCTGCAGGCCAAACTTTCAAAACTGGTTAGTCGAGTCCCTCTGTACTATGCACTTGGCAGCGAGGCTTCCCATGAATGTTCAAGAACTTACCCAGGTGTATTAAAGCTGGCAAGGCCATCGCACTGTACTGGCCCAACATGTGGGGAAGGGTACAACAGTGTTTCTTAACCTGGGGTGCACGCACTCCCTGGGAGTGCGAGATAAGCTTTCTGAGGGTGCAAAGATGCCCTTTCGGGGGGGGGGGTGCGGCGAGACAGGGCCAGATTTTTTTTTTAGAAGGCAAATCATCAAAAAGACAAATTAAGCACGGGTGCGGAAGTACAACTACTTTATATTCTTGGTTATTTCGGTAAAGTCACGTAGAAGGGAAATAATAAAAATATAAAACAATACAATTCTCACGACGTTTCGACTGCAACACAAGCAATCGTCATCAGGTGTGAAATCCACAGCAAGAAAATGTTTCACACCTGATGATGATTGCTTGTGTTGCAGTCGAAACGTCGTGAGAATTTTATTGTTTATTATTGTTTATTATTTTATTATTTCCCTTCTACGTGACTTATCGAAAGAACCAAGAATATGAATCCCTGCAGTCACAAAAGCTTTAAGTAAAAAAATACAAGTACTTTGTTGCATCAAACCTACATGTACTTATTCACATTTTACATTATCTTCCCATTGAGATCCCAAGGGGTGCAAGGCTGCAGTAAACGTTAAGGACCACTGCATTAATAAAGCTTTCACAGTATCCCACCAACTGGTCTTTTGATTGATTACAGACCTCTGGGTGCCCGCTAGGCATCCAATGGTACATCTATTCATCATTTAAAATTGATTCTTCCACGAACGATGCATGGATTTAATCGTGTGTTGTGTGTGAGAATCAATTATTATTTACGGTTCGTGTAACGTATACAGCTGACGTTACACTTTAGGCTAACGGGAGCGGGCAAAACTAAGCAAAAATGACAGTCTGAGAGACCGCACAAAAGTGTGAAAATTTAGAAAAAAAATAATAAAAGACTCGCAAATTAAATCGCGACCCAAAATCATTACCAATTTCATTAAACCGCTGGGAAGGTTGCGATGGGCAGGGCACGTGTGTGTACGCGCGTGCAGTCGTCATTACAAAACATGCACCACACCCAGACCTACCTGCTCTCTTAACTTGGGGGGTGGGGGGTGGCGCAGTGGTGGCACCAGTGTCTCACAGCCTGGGTTCGATTCCTCACTGGGGAACCTTCCCTTCCTGCGCGTGGAGTCTGTCTGGTTCTCTCCCCCTCGCCTGTTCTGCATGGAATTCCTCTGGGCTCTCCGTTTTTCTCCCACAGCTAAAAAAAGCAATTAACAACTTCCCGACTCTGGCTCATCTCACCACCCCCCACCAACCCTCCACACATTCATGCCGGATTTCCCCCCCCCTCCCCACCTTTCCAGGGCACACCTTTTAAAAAAATTTTCAAGGTTGCTTCCTATCAGCTGTCACCGATTCGGTCTCTAAGTCCCGGGCTCAATTTTCGGTCCCTTCATCCCTTCCCCTACCAAAATTAAATTCAAGAAAATTAGCATTTTACTCAGCCCATTTTTCACCAACATTCTCAATCGATCTCTCGGCTCTGCCAATTGTCCCCCCTTTTCGCTGTATATAGTCGTGGCACTTCTCTGGAGCAATGTCAACAACGAAATCCACAACAACTCACAATTGAATGCAAACACAGAACCCCAATCATTTTCATCTGGAAACCAAAGGGCAGAGAAATGAGTGGAAACCTTCGAATCACAACCCCCCCCTCCTCCTCCTCACCACCCACTGGTCCCCAAGAGAATTTTGAAGCAAAGGTCCCTGCTGCATGGTATCGCGATGCCCCAATTTTTTTGGGCTGCATAAGGAGCCATGTGTACATGATGATCTCCTTTGTTGATCCGTCGCTGTATGACAGCCTCACCCCCCCCCCCCGCCACTGCTTTTTGTTGTTTCGTTTATTGTCCTTCCCCCGCACCTCTGATTAGCACGGTTGGCTACGTACGGTGCGAAAACAGTTCAACGTACGTACAGACGTGATCCATACTTCACCACACTCTGGCTTGTGAAAGACGTGGGAGCTCGGCACGTCACGCCGCCGTTATCACTGCCCGTAGACACAGCGTAGGCGACGGGAGGCCCGGTGGCCCATTCTCGACTGAAGCCTCATTTCTTCGGCAACTGCTTTTTCGTGTTCAGTTTGCCGTCCTTTTCCCCCCCACCTCGGATTTGCACAGTGGGCTACGTACTGTGCGAAAGAGGTTCAACGTACAGTGGAACCTCGGTATACGACCGCTTTGGAATACGTCCGCTTTGGAATACGTCGAATTTGGTATACGTCGTGTTTATTCGGGAGAAAAATGTCTTGGGATACGACGTCGTCTTGCTTGGGATACGACGCGCTTGCTAGAACTTGTATGGGTCGGGATGAGTCACCGCGTACAGTACCCGCGTAGACCCCATTCACGACTGAGACAAAGCGAGAGGGGCGGGGGGCGTGGGGGGCTGCCCCCATGGAGGGTGGAGCCCCGGGGTTGAGGCGCGCACCACGTGACCAGCGCAGCTGGCAGCAGCGCGGTCACGTGGCTTCTGTATGCATTTTAGTAATAAGTAGTGTCTCAATTATTTTATACAACCCCATTAATGTATAATATGCCATGTAAAATATCATTTCTCTTCCTCTGGAACGGATTATTTCCTTTCCCTTTATTGCTTATGGGAAAAATTAGTTTGGTGTCTACGTCATTTTCGGTATAGGTCCTACCTTCTGGAACGAATTAACGACCTATACCGAGGTTCCACTGTACATACGTGTACAGCCAGGGGGTGTCCACGGTTCACAGCAGTGCACTGCCTCCTGCTGACAAGTAATATAAATGACACATCGTCTTACCAGGCCATCGAGGTGGCTATGCCCGCGACTCCATCTCGACATTGAGAAGAAAAGAAACCACTCACAACAGGCTGCTTGGTGATGTCCACCAGGTCTCTAATGTTGTAGTACTGGTGCTTCTCGAAGGCGGAGAAGAGCATGTCCAGGACCTGCTGCTTGTCGGCACGCGCGCGCTTTCCCTCCTCTTTCTTCCTGCGGTCGAACGCGATCTGCAGATAAGGAAAACCGGCAGAGAAAAAAAAATGGTTCAGAGCGGCAGCGTCGCATTGGGCCAGGGAGGAGCGGGGAAACGGCTCGGAGGAGGAGGAGGGGGTGGGTGTAAAAAAACGATTGCTGAAACAGGAACAAACACTAAATGTTGATCTTCTTGGTTCTTTCGGTAAAGTCACGTAGAAGGGAAATAATAAAATAATAAAAAGAAAACATACAAATTTTTTATTATTATTTTCTTATTTCCCTTCTACGTGACTTTACCGAAAGTACCAAGAAGATGAATCCCTGCAGTCACGAAAGCTTTAAAGCGAAATTTAACTAAATTTTTATTTAAAGCTTTCGTGACTGCAGGGATTCATATTCTTGGTTATTTCGGTAAAGTCACGTAGAAGGGAAATAATAAAATAACAAAGATATTCAACAATAAAAATTCTCACGACGTTTCGACTGCAACACAAGCAATCATCACCAGGTGTGAAATCCACAGCAAGAAAATTTGAAAAAGGTGGCGTTTTTTCCTAACATCAGCACCACAGACAGCGATTTGGCAGTTTACCGAAAGAACCAAGAATATAGTAATAGGTTTTTACCCTTTCAACTGGTACAAAACTGACACCTTTATACAAGGCATCATGTTTGCAATAACCACAACACGAGCAGTCAAAATGCAAACAAAAAGAAACAACTCTGATGATGATAATGATATGCACTGTCCTTGACGTTGATTGGTCCACACCCGAGACAGATTTTCTTAGAGCCTAGTCTCCACTGGTGTTGGACCAGATGACGCCAAGAATAGGCAAAAACACGTGGGGCGGGCAGCGACGAACTGAGGCAGCAAGAGCCGAGGGGGGCAAGTGAGTCCCCAAAGTCGCACAAAACACCCCCAAGGGACTGAAGAGGCAGCTCTGGTTAGGGCCTCGGCGTCAGTGTTGTGATGTCTTGTTATGCAAACGGAACCCCGGGGATATATTTTTTTTAGTGAGCCGGCGTTACAAAACAACCGTTGTGTTTTGTAATAACCTGAAACGGTGGGGGGGGGGGTGGGGAAGCAGCCCAACACGTGGAGCGCATCGACAGTGGTTTTGCACGCACGCAGGCGTCCACAGGATGGCCAGCTGCTAACGATGATAAACAACGAGTGAACGAGAACGGCTTCGCCACTACCCGTCCGTTTCTTTGTGCTCAAGAGACACCAACGCAAAACGTCAAGGCATTTACCCCACTGTGTTATATTTAGGAGTCATAATCAACGTTTTTGGTTTAGATCGCGTTACTTATAAATGTGTCGTAACTCTCCACCACCCGACACGGCCAATCAGCAAAAAAGTGTCACGTTGACAAAAGACAAATAGTTCACTGCATTAGCCCACCGGTGTGTTGAAGCGTGAAACCACAACATTTACAATTTTTGAGTAGCACGACGTTTCGCTGGTAATTGCATCCAGCATCATCGGGCAATTCGCCAGAATGGTGAGGCTCTGCTCTTGCTCCCGGTCTTAAATAGAGCAGCAGCAGAAGGGTGACGTCATCATTTAACTCATCAGGTGCAACGATTTGAGGCGGAAGAGTACCATTGCAATTGCTCTTTTATTTATCTCAGACATCGTAATTATATGTTGTGCTCATGTGAATTGTGTGCGTGCATTAGTCAGCGAGAGGCCTAATTGTCCGGAGAGGCTACCTCCTTAGCGTATCGGGTGTAAGGGGCCCGTTACCATTTTGTGTCAGCAGTTACTGTTAAACACATTCCTGCGGAGGGAGCTGGTAGGAACGTTGGGTTGCTCGGTCAATGGCCAGGGTCAACGGCGGCGTGGTGTATTCCGCAAATATGCCCGACTGTGAGGGCGGGCACAAGCCGGCGTGAGTAGGTTAAACGTTGAGTTTTATAAGGGCACCACGGGGTGACCAGCCCCTCTCCACCCAGCCGCACCCCTCCCACCCCCCACCCAGCCCCAACCTCCCTACCCTCTCCACCCAGCCTCTCCCCACCCTCCCCACCCAGCCCCTCCCCACCCAGCCCCTCCCCACCCAGCCCCTCCCCACCCAACCTACACCCCACCCAGCCCCACCCTCTCTACCCAGCTCCTCCCCACCCTCCCCACCCAGCCCCTCCCCATCCTCCCCTCCCCACCCAGCCCCTCCCTCCCCACCCAGCCCCTCCCTTCCCACCCAGCCCCTCCTTGCACGACGGACGGACGGACGCACACAATAATCCCCTGTGGGCTGGTGTAACCAGAGGTTCCTACCAGTATAAACCGTGTTGCCTCAAAGAAACTCTCCTCCAGTTATTAACCCACTACACATGTGCAAAAATTTGAACATTCAACAGGAAACTCACGTTGTACTGGTGGTTTGCCACGGGCTTGTAATTTGTCGTGACCGCTTTTTCGAGCTGCTGGGACAACCGCATCGGCTTGGAGGACTCTTCAATCTGCATCCTGCAAGATGAAAACATTATTTGGTGATGCTACGCTGGGGCTAATCGGTGCGCAAAAGCAGAAACCATGAAAACACTCCAAACTATAAACAAACTCATTTTTTTATATTAGCAGGCAAAGCCCACTGAGTTACACAGCTTTCTGGCTGCAAGTGAATGCCCAACGAAGTGGCTTATGATGTGGAAATGTATCGCAGCCAAATACTCTAAACGCATGTTCATTCCAAATGTGGCGGTAAATCCGGAGGACCCGAGAGAAAAATCCGCGTGACCATTGGGGAAACACGCAAACTCCGAATATACAGCAGCAGGCTTCATGGTCGGGATCGAACCCACGACCTCCTGTATACCAGGCGAGGTAGTCAACATCTCATAGCCACCGTGATGATGATGATGATGAGAGCGAGAGACACCGCAAACTCTAAATACACAGCAGGCTTCAGGGTCGGGATCGAACCCACGCCCTCCTGTATACCAGGCGAGGTAGTCAACATCTCATAGCCAACGTGATGATGATGATGATGAGAGCGAGAGACACCGCAAACTCTAAATACACTGCAGGCTTCAGGGTCGGGATCGAACCCACGACCTCCTGTATACAGTTAACATCCCGCCACCGCATAGAGGCATAGAGACACTCTTGCCGCTTTCTGCATGATGACGAAGAGCCATTTCCTGAAATGCCGCCTGTTATATAATTTATACTTTTAGGACAGTGTTATGGGCAAACACGTTGCATTTTCTACAACGCAGCAGGCAGGCGCGCACACAAAACGCCAATTGTAGGCGTTCTATAATTCCGAAAGGCAAAGAACCCTGGACACAATGCAATTTAAAGGTTTATCTGCTACTCACACACATTTATAAACATTTACAAACATTAGCAAGTAAACTCGCTTTTCAAATGGACACACGTACAGATCATCATCGTCATCATCAGCCAAGATCAATCCAATGCTGGATGAACGCCTCCCCAAAGTCGTCACCACCTCTCACGGTCCCGTGGTATCAGTGTAACGTGCGTGTGTGTGGATATTTAACACCGATGAAGAACCTCAAGTGAAGGTTTCACCTCTGCCTTGACGTGAAATTACACCAAACGAGGTTTTTTTCCAGTTTAAAATCGCGGTTGAAATTGACAGAAAGTTTAAAATATATATAAATATATAATTCTCAAACCTTTTCATCTTCATGTAGGATTCTCCAACAACGGGCCTGCAGTCGGCACGCTGGACCACGACCCCCTCCAAGAAAAGTTTATCTAAAATTAGACAAACAAACAACTTAAGCGCTCCAATCCACTTGTTCCCCATTCTGTTACTCAACGTAATTCCAGGCATGCATCTCTCCCAGCATCTGTGCACTTTCCGGTCTAAGTTCCACAATTCCCTGCGGTGTTATGAATTATTATTATTATTATATAACCAATTTCATCTCCGTCATGTTGCGTAATAATCCTATTACTACCGAAAAACTCAATGCAATTCACATAATCATTGCCGTGTTGTCTTCCATGCTGTGCCATGACATGAACCCCACTCATCACGCCCCCGTGTCGCCCCCGTGTCTCCTCCGTGGTACAGGGGACATCTCACGGAAGCAGGACATAATTTCCGGGCACAAAACCCAACATCACAATGCAATCTGTCACAGAACTGATATCGAGAATAACCTTCTGCACCCTCAGTCGCTACATGGGGCTTCACCATTGTCTCTTCGGAGATGCTTAATAACATTGTCCTGATGGCGGTCATAGGAAGCACTTGCAATTTTTTTGAAACGTTAAAATTCAACAGAGCTGTTGAAAAATTGAAAAAAGCGAGTCGTTTAAATTGTAAGCAGGCAACAATTATAGTAATCAAAACTAAAACCCACGTTACAAAAAGACACAAAGTCCTTACTGAAATGCAACTCCCGAGTGACAATGTTGTTATCGGAGCGATGAAGGGCATTCATTTCAAAAATACAGAGCCATTGGTGCAAATTCCACATTGCTACGGACAGAGCCCACGTTACATAAAATGCAACCAGTTAGATCCCTCAGTTTAACACGTAGGCTTTCGCGACCAATATTATTCATAATCAACGTTTTTGGGTTTAGATCGCGTTATTTATAAATGTGTCGTAACCCTCCACCACCCGACACGGCCAATCAGTAAAAAAGTGTCACGTTGACAAAAGACAAATCGTTCACTGCTTTAGCCCACCGGTGTGTTGAAGCGTGAAACCACAACATTTACAATTTGAGTACGACGTTTCGCTGGTAATTGCATCCAGCATCATCAGGCAATTCGCAAAAATGGTGAGGCTCTGCTCTGTCTCCCGTTCTTATATAGAGCAGCAGCAGGGTGACGTCATCAATGGAATGGCGCAAATTCACCAAGCAAATGGTCACTTTACCAACGCTGTCGAGTTGACCATGCCACGGGGGTCCTAGCTATCTTTTAGGGGCACCATGGTAGCGAGATGTTAACTATCTCACCCGGTATACAGGAGGTCGTGAGTTCGATCCTGGCCCTGACACCTGCTGTATGTTTGGAGGTTGCGTGTTCTCCCCGCTGTCACGTGGATTTTTCTCCGGGTCCTCCGGTTTTATCCCTCCACATTTAGAATCAACACGCATTTAGAGTATTTGGCTGCTATACATTTCCACACGATAAGCCGCTTTGTTGAGCTATCATTTATGGCCAGGTCGCTTCTGAAAAAAAGCTGAATAGCTCAGTGGGCCCTCAACCTGGTAAAAATAAAAAAGAAAGTTTAATTTATATATTCTTTGGGTCTTGCGGTAAAGTCACGTAGATAGGTTCAAAGAAAATAACAAAAAATCTACGACATTTCCATCGCAACACAAGCAGTCATCCCCTTTTCCTGATGACGACCGCTTGTGTTGCGATCGAAACGTCCTAGATTTTGTCAACCTGGTTTTTAATCAACCAGGCTATGCGTTAACTGTGTGTTAGCCGACTCTCTGCGTTGCATTGCATTACATTTCCAAACATTTACTAAGTTTTTTTTTCTAACTGCCCATTTCTCTGTCTAAAATGTACCAAGCTCTCATAGGTCCATTCGATCTTTCTCTCCCCCTGCCGCCACGGGGTGGATTTCCACACAACTCTCTCTAAAATTTACCAGACTTGCTGGGTCTTTCCCTCCCCCTGCCACCACGAGGTGGATTTCCAGACAGCTCTCTCATTGACATGCTAATTTCTCTGCTCCAGCAGACCCACCTCTCTCTCTGCCCCCCCCCCTCTCTCTATTTAAGGGCACGACACAGAAGCATTGGGTCTCTGTGTGTCTCTGTTGTGTGTCTCTCTCTCTGTGTCTCCGTGTCTGTGTTTTGTCTCTCTCTCAAATTTAGTTCGACCTGACGACGACTGCTTGTGTTGCAATCGAAACATCGTATTCTATTATTTAATTTATTTTCTTTCCACGTGACTTTACCGAAAGACCCAAAGAATATGAATTCCTGCAGCCACGATAGCTTTAAGTCAAGATTTAATTTATATTTTTCCCTCCCGCCCTGCCTGTAATTCTTCACCACTGACTGACCAGCTGCGGCCTATATTACTCGTGATTAATCCAGCCGCCACCATCGTTGGAATATAAGTCGCAGAAATGAAAGTGTGCACTAGGGTACTTAGCTTCGCAGCTACACACGGTACATTTAACAGCGCGTGAGACGCAGCTAATGCAAGTTGTTGGGTCGCCTCTTATTTGAGGGTGTTTGAGTGTGTTTGGAGAGGCAAGCTTATAATGATTCGGCATTGGCTGTGCCGAAAGATAATCTTCCCAAGCAAGCGGAGGAAACTAGAGAGGGGGGTGTGGGGAATATTGACAACACCTGCCCACCCACAGTTTTTAGTTTAGTTAATCTCGGCAGGGATATTATTAAGACAACTTTACAATTGCAAATCCATCTCAAGCTGTAAATTTACCCACATTGCAGCTCTTCACAAAAAACACTTGTTCACCGCTTAGCCCGTGACGCCCACATGCCCTGGCATACGAGATGCTGTGTGGTACTTAGAAGCTGATTGAGGAGTCAAGTGGTTCCTGGGTCTCTCTCTGACAGCCCAACTAAACATCCAGAGGTGGGTCAAATTGGACTATTAAGCCAGTTAGAACTAACGATAACATGTGTAAAAAGAAAATTGCGGAACTGTACATTTTCAAACGTTTAAAAACGGTCAATGCAACATAATACGAGTCGTAAATTATAAAAGTTTTGTTAAAAATAAAACCAGTTTGTAGCGAGTAAATTTAATTGCTTCAAAAGGCCTCTAAATAATACACACATGTACTTACCATATACGACATTCCCCGAGGTGGCATCCGTCTGCTTTCCTGTGGGGTGTTGCACAAGCACAACATTTCATTGTTCAGAGAGGAAGCTTTTGTTGAGAGTAGCACTATTAAGTGAATGGAACAAAAAAAGTTAATTCTCAAATTCACTCTGTGTGTGGCCATCTCTTGGGTAGAATACACGAGTGTGCATTCACTCCTCGTATCACACGGTGGATGCATTCCTGACAAGCGCCTCGCCGCGTCGCTCGAAAAATGCGTTGCGCGAAAACCATTTCCCCGTAACTGATGCAACGACGAAATTTGGCGCGATGCGATGTACTGCTACGCACGCGCAGAGATGGCGCGACAAATAACCGAGGGCACGCCCCCGCGTGACTGTATCATTCCGCGTACTGTATCACCGTAACGCTCAGCTCAGGAAGATATATACAAGGTTGTGTCTCCCAGCGCTCTCTTCACTTGGTACAGTAATCGTGCTGTGACGGTTCCACCTGAAGACGGAAGCTTGTGTTGCCTCCGAAACGTCGTGATTTAATTGATTTGTTTTCTTTTTTAACCTACGTGACTTTAACGAAAAAACCAAAGAGTATGGATCCTTGCAGTCCCGAAAACTTCAAATCTAGAATAAAGCTCAAGAAGAGTTTGTCGTCTGACCGCTCAGAAACCGCGTTATAATGATGTGCGCGTTCTATGTTATAACGGTGTGCACATTCCACGTTATAACGATGTAACGTTCTACGCTATAACGGTGCGACGTTTCACGTTATAACGGCGCGCGTTCCGCGTTATGTCGGCACGCATTCCGCGTCATAACGTTGTGCGTGTTCCACATTGTGCGCAAAAATGTTCCGTAACAGAAGGACCGCGTTGATTGGAACACGCGTTATCGTGTGAACACCATGCGCTAAGCGAGGACTTGGCGTGCAGCAAAGCATTCCAATTGAGCTAGCATGGGTTGCCTTTGAAACACTTGTGCGCATTATCACGTCTCTTCCACAATCGCCGTCAATGGGTCAAACCGCACGGGCGGTTACGCCCGCCTGCGAGCCAGGACTTTCGCAGGCGAGGTTTGGTGTATCCGCTCACATTTGTGAGACTCCCTCTCTGCCCATGAGCGTTGAAGGTCGCCATCTTCTGGTCTGTCATGGTAAGGCAGAACAGCGAGTGGGTTCGTTTCTGTTTGGATGGGGGAATGAGTATGAACCCACACCTTGCACCGTGTGCGTTTTCTCCGGGTACTCCTCCAATATTTACAAACACTCATTTACGGGAGTTGGCCAAACATACAAATATAGGACCACAAAGCTTGGACATTTGTTTGGCGTTGGTTCTGACTGCGCACGTTACAAACGCCACGGCATTGAGGCGACATTTTCACAAATGACACGAGACAATATATTTTCTATGTACGTAGAGCTTCTTTCTCGCCGTACGTAGCCAACCGTGCAAATCGGAGGTGCGGGTTAGGGGGGGGGGAAGAACAACAAACTAAACACAACAACAACAACGAAAAGAACAGGCGATACTAAAACATGACCTTAGGCAAAATGGGCGAGAAGCGATTAAAAAATAAGCTTAATAATTATCTCTCCGTACCAGAGGAGCCTTCAGTGAAGACACCTAGGCTTTGCCCAGCAACCCCCTGAAGGGCCAGCACGTGGTCACGTGGGGTGCTGATGGCTGTGCTCTTCGCGCTTGTCCCCTGGACCCCTCCCCCAGCCAGCTCCTCGCTCAGCACAAAGGAGACCTGAGGAAAAAAGTTAACCCGTAAAAACAAAGTTTTTCACTATAAATCCTTTATATGCGTGGCATCGGTTTTATTTTATTATTCATTTCTGTTTTTCTTGAGTAAGAGTTTCATTTTTATCACATTGGTATTTTAAATTAAATATGAAATTTTCTTTTTTCCTAAAAAGTGGAAAATTTTGGAAAAAAATTTTCACGAAAATAAATTGTCACACACAACGAGTCTGTGTGCAAAATGTCAGCTCGATTGGATCACGGGAAGTGGGTTAAAAAACTACCGAAAGATTTGCACGGTCGTAAGCGCGCAAGCAAGCAAGTGAACTTAATATAAAGGATTTAAAAACAGCGAGCGAGACACCGAGGAAATGCCTACGGGGCACAAGCGTGCGCGACACCGCCGTGAACATTGCGTATGCACGTACGTGTCAATTAGTTAGCACGCTGCAATGAAGAGGTCACCGGGTCGAGTCCAATTTCCGGCACAGCAGTTAAAACAACGGGGGTATGTTTCTTCGCTTTGTCCACCCAGCAGTTCAACTTAACTAAACTGTTGCACCCGATGAGTTAAATGATGACGTCACCCTTCTGCTGCTGCTCTATTTAAGACCGGGAGCAAGAGCAGAGCCTCACCATTCTGGCGAATTGCACGATGATGCTGGATGCAATTACCAGCGAAACGTCATACTAAAAAAAAAATTGTAAATGTTGTGGTTTCACGCTTCAACTCACCGGTGGGCTAAAGCAGTGAACTATTTGTCATTTGTCAACGTGAGACTTTTTTGCTGATTGGCCGTGTCGAGTGGTGGAGGGTTACGACACATTTATAAGTAACGCGATCTAACCCAAAAACGTTCATTATGAATAAACTATTGAAGCTATATTTTTTATTTTACCAGATAAGGTCCACCGAGCTTTTTTTGCTATTTTCCAGAAGCCACCTGACCACAAATGATAGCTCAAATAAGTGGCTTATCATGTGGAAATTGATAGCAGCCAAATACTCTAAACGCACGTCAATTCTACATGTCGAGGGAAAAAAAACAGAGGAGAGAAAACACCATGCGACCATGAGCAGAGAGACACGCAAACTCCAAATATACAGGTGTCAGGGTCGAGATCAAACCCACGACCTCCTGTGTACACCAGGCGAGGTAGTTAACATCTCGCCAACCGCGGTGCCCCAATGGGTACACCACAGTTCGCCAATTGGCAGGTTTTGGCAAAGCGTGGCTGCTTCCACCTCTTCCAACAGCGCGAAGGAGTAGACCGTAGACCCTCCATAGCTCCCTCTAGCGGAGGCCCCTCTCTTTGGCCTGAGCGAGCAATTGCAGGGGCTGCACCTCTACCTTGCTTTAGGTCTCAAGTGTCAACGTGCGAATAAAACGCTTGCTTGATAACCACGCTGCAGATGTATTACTGCACAAGAAGTCAACGTCTTGTATTGTATGCGTCTTCAAAATTGCATTTTTTTTAATGCGATTATTTATTGCTTCCCTACCGCTTGAGAGGCCAAGTGACCTGAAGCGGCGACGTCCCCCACTCAGAGATGTTTGGCTCGCCAAGACGTAAAGAGATACAAATTATCGAGATACACAAGAGACAGAGATGAGAACAGCCAGAGACAGATTGGTGAGATGAACGAGAGAGATAGGAGAGCTCGATTGATTTGATCAGTTTACGCCGGTAAGAAATATTCAGACTTTAGCTGTTTTACAAGAATCACCTGCAGAGGACCTTAGTGGGGGGGGGGGGGGGGGGAAACAAAGGAAGTGACAGCAGCGAAAATAAATTATAACATTGCCGACGATGAACAGCAAATACATTGGAGGGGGGGGAAGAAAAACATTCAAGTTATGCACCACTCAAGCAATACTGGCAGAGCAAAAATTTTGATTTAAAGCTTTCGTGATTGCAGGGGTTCATATTTATATTATTATTTCCCTTCTACGTGACTTTACCGAAAGAACCAAGAATATAACACTGGCAGAGCAGGTGAGACAGAAACACAACAGCAACTCGCGCGGCAGTTCGCTAACCAAAGGGAGACGTCAAATTGAGGAATTTAAAAATGTCAAAAAAGGGGAGGAGGCGGGGGGGGGGGGGAGCTTGTTAACATAGCGAGCGGGGCGGCAACGCGCGAGAGAGGATCTCACTCAGAGCGCATTGAGGAGAAGGAGGAGGAGAGAGGCGCTGCCAAGACGACGACGATGAGGACTGCAGTGAGAGGCAGCCAACGGGGTAATTAGCCGATTTGTCGCGGAGTACTTTGAGAATGAACGAAGCGCAAATCAGATTCTTTATTTATGACAGAGGAATCCGATGAGCTTTTTCACAGACGTCCGGTATTTATGTACGTGCGTTGGACTTCTTTCGCACCGTACGTACGTACGTAGCCAACCGCGCTAATCGGAGGGGCGGGGGGGGAAAGGACAACAAACTAAACACAGAAAATTAAAAGAAACAATACTAAAACACAATAGAAGTGAAAGTATAGGAAAGGTAAGCAAATCACCAACAAATATAAAACGAAACTATTTTTATTTCACCAGAAAAAGCCCACCGACCTATTAGCTTCTTTTTCAGAAGCAACCCGGCCACAAATGATAGCGCAACGATGGGGCGGTGATACCTGTCCTCCTGAGCACTAGGGGGAGTGAGGTTTGCGTTTGAGTACAAGTCGTTTATAATAATGGTTTAGCCAGTAAGATTCGTCACGTAAACAACGCGCTAATCAGTTACTACTTCATCCAACCGGTGTGTTGGAGAGTAAATCAAAAACATGTACAACTTTAAAGCCTACGTGTTAAACAGTAGAGATCGTGTTTGTGTGCCAAACGAACGGGTGCATGGTACAGGGGGCCCAAGCAGTTTAGGACAATCTCCTAGGTCGGTCTGCAGATGACATCACAGTAGGCCAAACATCGGTAGAATGAAAGCTTTGACGACGGAGGGGAATACGAAACTCGTTTCTGTAGAGCAAACCGGTTTCCTCCCAGCGTCATCGGTACACGCCAAACATCCCCAATGCAGGATCCTCCTGCGGCAAACAACTATTATTATATCGAGATGACGTGCGGTCAAATGATCCCTACGACCCACATGGGGCGTGGGGATGGAGGCCTTAGACCAGCACTGGATTGACGCATACACACCTGGGCGAGAGAGAGGATGAGTGCATATTTTCCTTTGCACAACAAAAACCCAAAAGCATTAAGTGCTTCACCCTTAGACGGGCCACATTTCATTCCTCCTCGCCTTCTCAAGTGAAACGTACGAAGAACGTTCGGCGTACGACTGCTTGAGGAGACAAACCGCTACCGTGGCACATTCGTGCGAAGAACACGCGCGGTGTGTGCGTGTGTGCGTGTGTGTGTGCGCGTGCCGTGTCATCCGCGCAGCACACGCGATCCACAAGCAAGGAGAGCGCAGGCTAAAATATTGACGCGCCAAGTAGACAGACCACGTGCACAGCTCCCCCCCCCCCCCCCCCCGACATTTCACTCGCGAGTCGGACATCGCGTCAACCAACGTGCGGTAAAACTCGATAACACGTCGGTCGACGCATTCAGTCCCCGAAGGAGTTCCCGGCACGTGGAGCGAAACGTCGGGGCATCGCGAAAAATAGCACGCAGAAGAACCCCAAAAACCACGCGGGAGAGGTGTACAGCACAACTGCTGTCATGTGACTAACATCTTCATGGCTATGCCGCTAAAAATTTTCTACAATTTAAAAATGTATCTTGTAGTGTCTCTGTGAACGGCCTTGGCTGAGTGCATCTCCTTGCCTCGCGCCTCTTCTGATTTGTATTCTGTTGCTTTGTTTGACCGTGGCTGATAATGATCTTCATATATGGCTCATGTCGATGCAGAGCTGCAACACCGAGGCGGTTGAACCATGTAATTTTGTTCAATGTACCGCTGTGATGATGCCTCCCGCTGCGAATCGGTGATTGGAGTCGTTATACGTGCCATGGTCTGTTCTGAGTGACGTTGATGATGATGTAATGGCATTATAAAAACTATATTAATCCTCACCTCGGTCTTTCCTTGTCCCCTGCAAAAAAAAAACAAATAACAACAAAAATAGCGTGAGCTCTTTAGTAATTAAAATACAGAACCACTTGTATTGTTGTGGTGAACGCAAATGGAAGATTCATTAAGCCATAAAAAGGCTCTTGAAAATGAACTCTAACCCTCATCGCATAATGCAATCTGGCGGTTGTGGGAGATTAAAAAAAAACGTGAGCCAATTAGAGCTACAAGGTCGGATGTGCCAGTTGGACTACATTTTATTTACTCAACAATCCTTTGTGTCTCTCCTGACTGCGGCCGCTTTTGATTTCGCTCGTTAACGGATATTGCGGTAATGATGCTCGTACTGTTCCTTGACCAAGGATTGCCCAACTTTTTCAGGAGTCTGGCTTTTTATTCCAGATAAACGCTTTTTTTGAAAATGTTGCTGAAGTCAATTCAGCGAATGAGGCACGCATAGACAAGACGTTTGGTAAACAGCTGTCCGTCACCAGTCCACATATACATGTCCATACGTAGCGCACATACATTCTACACATGTGCCGCGGTGGCGAGGTGCTAACTACCTCGCCTGGTATACAGGTCGTGAGTTAGAACCAGACCCCGGCACCTGCATATTTGGAGTTTTCACGTTCTCCCCATGATCACGTGGATTTTTCTCCGCTTTTTACAACCACATTCAGAATCAACGTGCGTTTAGAGTATTTGGCTGCTAAGTATTTCCACCTGTTGAGCCACTTCGTTGCGCTATCATTTGTGGCCAGGTCGCTTCTGAAAAAGAGCTGTATAGCTCAATGGGCCTTACCTGGTAAAAAGAAATAGTACAAAATACACCCACCTAACGTAAGCCCAAACACCAAAGGTAAAACACAAATGCACAGTGAAAAGGATATTTAATTCCAGACCATCTTATGGCCAAATCCTATTATCCATGGGTCAATTTGTCCCAACATCCAACCTCTTATTCATCCTATTACGAAGCAAATTTCAGTTGTCAGAGTAACCATGCGCACAGACAGTGCATGAACGTGTTTACAGACATATATACTATGTGCATCAGGAGTGGAAATGTTTTGATGTTCCAGCCACAAACATGATAAATTGTCAATTTTCATTCAAGTTGATGGTTTGACATTAAACATGCACATATGCATGTGCACTCCGAACACATGCGCATTCATAAAGCATACACACTTAAACAAAATACACGTCTCAATGCACACAAAAAATACACGTACATAAATGCACACACGCACACAAAGACCAACGCACGAGCCCACACGGATGCCCTAGGGAAGAGTTTCAGATTTCGGATTTTCTCATTTTTAAAGAAATGCTTACATCTTTATTCCGATGTTCGGAAGACTGACATTAATTTAATAAGATAATAGGTTAATTCTAGATTTGAAGTTTCCGTGACTGCCAAGATCCATATTCTTTGGTTCTTTCGGTAAAGTCACGTAGGTGAAAAATAAAAAATACAAATAACACAAATAAATAATAATAAAATGTAATAATATTAAATTTCAAAATAATCATCTTTTTATTTTTCATCTACGTGACTTTACCGAAAGAACCAAAGAGTAGATTTTTCCCCTGTTTTCTGGCAACAAAACAGGTGTTAAGATGTTAAAACACCAAACTGAAATCTTTCACAAGGAATCATGTCTGCGTTAACCACAATACTTGTGCTCAGAATGCAAAACAAAAAACATACTCTGATAATATATGCATTGTCCTTGAAACTGATTGGTCCTCACCAGAGACAGCTTTCTTTTGAGCCTCTTCTCAAACGGTGTTAGACCAGAGGACGCGAAAAGTGTCCTCGTATGAACATTAAGTGCCATTCATCATCACCTGTTGTCAAGCGATATCTTGCTGGAAGAGAACTGCAGTGTCATACTTTGGGATCAAACTAAAATTGTATCTTGGTCCGTCAAGCACTATTTTTGGATTATTGGAAGTAAAAAAATCGAAACGTCGTATGCTAGTATTTAATTTATTATTTTCTCTTTATACGTGACTTTAGCGAAAGAACCAAAGAGTTATTGGAAGTAACCCACAAAAGATTGGGACCATCCGTACCAGAGAAAATGAACACGAAATACAAATAATGATGATTATAATAATAAGCAATGCCGCAGAAAATTATACATTATTAACACTTATATTCCTGTATGAGAGAGCGGGGTTGTTGATTAGAGACTTAATATCACTCTTACTTGGAAATTTTCAGCTTGCCGACTTCGCCTCGCTCAGTGGCTTTGCCCCACTGTTGAGACAGATATTTTGGAACCTGCAAAACAAATATCCAGAGTCAGCAAGCAATACAACCTTCACACTACGCACATGATTACTCCCAGACAGAATTGCCGACCAAGACACTTGCCCCTGTGGTATTACATTGAACTCCCAAAAACAACGAATATGCTGATGTATCGTGACCACACCATAATTGCCTTCACTGCCACTTGCTGCAGAGGTTCACGGTTCAAATTCATTGGCAGCCCCAATTAATACTTGAGGGTGTATTAACCGTACGAGTAGGCCATTGTATGCTGGCATCATGGTCCAAATTTGCCACATCTGAAATATCACCTCCGAATTGCTCAACTGGGATTATACATAGCAATCATCGCCCCCACCACCACCACCATAAAAGACTGGCAGGACCCTCCTGCAAAAGGTTACTCCTCAAGTGACGCTTATCTTGGTGATGAAACAGGCATACTAACAAAGCCACGCTGCAGCCTATAGCAATGGGTTATGCAATGGTGGTCCATGCAAGCGTTAACCAGGTTCAACCCTGCTCTGCTGTTTAACCAAGCGGGAGTAAAAGCAAAACATTTCCATTAGGGGCCGTCCATAAATGACGTCACGCGATTTTGGACGATTTTTGACCCCCCCCCCCTCTCGTCACACGGCGTCACAAAGTCAGACCCCCCCCATCAAATATGACGTCACAAAGCTCTGCCCCCCAAAACCATATATCTATTTTGAAAATAAAACATGCTTCAAATCGCTTTAAACTATTGTCATTTGTAGTGCGTATTTATTGTGGCGCTGCACTCTGTTGTTGTAAGAGTGTTGTTATGACAATTAGTGTTGTTATAATAATTCTATATTTATAAAAAAAATTCGCATTCTGATGTGACGTCACATCTCACCCCCCCCCCCCCCTCGTCACACATCGTCACAAATGTCTGACCCCCCCCCCCCCTAGGTGCGTGACGTCATTTATGGACGGCCCCTTATCAATATTCTAACACTTCATTAATTAACCATGTTCAAGCTCAATGAGATTAATAATCTATGCCGCATAATCAATTGTTATTGTATTGCACTACGAGATAAATGTGTAGCCAGCGTGTGCTGTTATGTGCATGGCCTGTTCTTGTGTCAATCCACTGCTGGATGAGAGCCCCCCACGCAGTGCGGGTGGCGGGGGTCAGTTGACCATACTTCCCCACACTGGTCACTGAATGAGGCGCATTGAAGTGCAGTACAACATGGGGATTTGTCGCTAACAACGTAGCCCTATAACACCCACGGTCTTGCAATGTGGTCATCCATGCAAGCAATATCCAATATTTAACCCTCTGTGGAATCCAGTTTTAGGCATTAGACTGTAACCATAGATGCAATATAATTTGTACTTAACTAAGACAAGACACTTCAATGCCATTCGCGATCTTTACTTAATATAAATTACTGTACGCACTTTACTACAACGCATCCATTCGTTACGTAGAACGCCCAAACACAAAATACCGTCATTTAAACATCAAAACTGACGAGCAGACGTGCAGACTTAGAACGAAATACATCGACTCGCCTCGTTTATTTTAAAACAATTAGAAAAATATAAAAACCGACACGAGCCTGACTTAGGCCTCAAACCAACAACGCCGCCTCGGCCTTCAAACATCGCTTCTTCGCACGGTGGATTGAACAAAGCCCCGTCCATAAGAACGTGGAATTTCCACAGCGGGTTGATCGATTAGTATTGCTGCTTCTGCTGCTACTCGATGTTATTTGCGAGTTGTAGGCGCCCGACAGGAGACGGGATACAGCGCATCGGGGCTCGCCTCGCAGCGGCTTAAAGGAGTGATGTTTGTGCGGGTCGCGACGCTTGAAAGGGGGGTCAACACCACCCAGCAGTGGATATCTCGTGCCCCCCCCCTTCTCTACGCCTGCCTGGTGGTGGTGGTGTTGGTGGTGTTTGCGATGATTTCTGTTACCTTCACAAGCCACAGGCCGCGATTGAGTTTAGCGCCGGTGAGGTCCAAATCTCCCTTTTCCGCCATCGCACCTTTGAGTTGAAGAACGGGTGTGGGTTTTTATTATTAACAATAATAATAATAACATTAACGGCGGCAAAGTTGTTGTTGTTTACCTCACGATAACGACGACTACGACGAGCAAATACAACAGAATTATCGCAGCGATACGTGAGGTAAGGGGCCGTCCATAAATGACGTCACGCGATTTTGGACGATTTGTGACCCCCCCTCCTTCGTCACATGACGTCACAAAAAGTCAAACCCCCCCCCCTCAAATATGACGTCACAAAGCTCTGCCCCCCCCTCAAAATATTAACATGCTTAAAATCACTTTAAACTATTGTCATTGTAGTGCGTATTTAATGTGGCGCTGCACTCCGATGTTGTAGGAGAAAAAAAGTATTATTTAATTAAGTAGAACGTGTTGTCTATATTTATTTAAAGTTGCGCATTTTGATGTGACGTCACATTTCTCACCCCCCCCCTCTCGTCACACATCGTCACAAACTTCTGACCCCCCCCCCCCTATGTGAGTGACGTCATTTATGGACGGCCCCTTACCACGCTGGCCCTGTACGGGTTCACGAAGGCGGGGAGCATAGACTTGAGACGCAACGTGTCTCTGCGTGAGTCTATGGGTCTCTGTGTGAGTCTATGGGTCTCTGTGTGAGTCTATGGGTCTCTGTGAGTCTATGGGTCTCTGTGAGTCTATGGGTCTCTGTGTGAGTCTATGGGTCTCTGTGAGTCTATGGGTCTGTGTGAGTCTATGGGTCTCTGTGTGAGTCTATGGGTCTCTGTGTGAGTCTATGGGTCTCTGTGAGTCTATGGGTCTCTGTGTGAGTCTATGGGTCTCTGTGTGCGTCTATGGATATCTGTGTGAGTCTATGGGTCTCTGTGAGTCTATGGGTCTCTGTGTGAGTCTATGGGTCTCTGCGTGAGTCTATGGGTCTCTGTGAGTCTATGGGTCTCTGTGTGAGTCTATGGGTCTCTGCGTGAGTCTATGGGTCTCTGTGAGTCTATGGGTCTCTGTGTGAGTCTATGGGTCTCTGTGTGAGTGTCTGTGGGTCTCTGTGTAAGTGTCTATGGGTCTCTGTGTGATTCTCGGTGTGAGTCTATGGGTCTCTGCGTGAGTCTATGGGTCTCTGTGTGAGTCTATGGGTCTCTGTGTGAGTCTATGGGTCTCTGCGTGAGTCTATGGGTCTCTGCGTGAGTCTATGGGTCTCTGTGTGAGTCTATGGGTCTCTGTGTGAGTCTATGGGTCTCTGCGT
The DNA here is from genome assembly GCF_964198595.1 of Lampetra fluviatilis. Taxonomy (NCBI): domain Eukaryota; kingdom Metazoa; phylum Chordata; class Hyperoartia; order Petromyzontiformes; family Petromyzontidae; genus Lampetra; species Lampetra fluviatilis. Next base: position 3,026,556 of record NC_136330.1, read on the forward strand.
GAGTCTATGGGTCTCTGCGTGAGTCTATGGGTCTCTGTGTGAGTCTATGGGTCTCTGTGTGAGTCTATGGGTCTCTGCGTGAGTCTATGGGTCTCTGCGTGAGTCTATGGGTCTCTGTGTGAGTCTATGGGTCTCTGTGTGAGTCTATGGGTCTCTGCGTGAGTCTATGGGTCTCTGCGTGAGTCTATGGGTCTCTGTGTGAGTCTATGGGTCTCTGTGTGAGTCTATGGGTCTCTGTGTGAGTCTATGGGTCTCTGCGTGAGTCTATGGGTCTCTGTGTGAGTGTCTATGGGTCTCTGTGTGAGTCTATGGGTCTCTGTGTGAGTCTATGGGTCTCTGTGAGTCTATGGGTCTCTGTGTGAGTCTATGGGTCTCTGTGTGAGTCTATGTGTCTCTGTGTGAGTCTGTGGGTCTCTGTGTGCGTCTATGGGTCTCTGCGTGAGTCTATGGGTCTCTGCGTGAGTCTATGGGTCTCTGTGAGTCTATGGGTCTCTGTGTGAGTCTATGGGTCTCTGCGTGAGTCTATGGGTCTCTGTGAGTCTATGGGTCTCTGTGTGAGTCTATGGGTCTCTGCGTGAGTCTATGGGTCTCTGTGAGTCTATGGGTCTCTGTGTGAGTCTATGGGTCTCTGTGTGAGTGTCTGTGGGTCTCTGTGTAAGTGTCTATGGGTCTCTGTGTGATTCTCGGTGTGAGTCTATGGGTCTCTGCGTGAGTCTATGGGTCTCTGTGTGAGTCTATGGGTCTCTGCGTGAGTCTATGGGTCTCTGCGTGAGTCTATGGGTCTCTGTGTGAGTCTATGGGTCTCTGTGTGAGTCTATGGGTCTCTGCGTGAGTCTATGGGTCTCTGCGTGAGTCTATGGGTCTCTGTGTGAGTCTATGGGTCTCTGTGTGAGTCTATGGGTCTCTGCGTGAGTCTATGGGTCTCTGCGTGAGTCTATGGGTCTCTGTGTGAGTCTATGGGTCTCTGTGTGAGTCTATGGGTCTCTGTGTGAGTCTATGGGTCTCTGTGAGTCTATGGGTCTCTGTGTGAGTCTATGGGTCTCTGTGTGAGTCTATGTGTCTCTGTGTGAGTCTGTGGGTCTCTGTGTGCGTCTATGGATATCTGTGTGAGTCTGTGGGTCTCTGTGAGTCTATGGGTCTCTGTGTGAGTCTATGGGTCTCTGTGTGAGTCTATGGGTCTCTGTGTGAGTCTATGCGTCGCTGTGTGAGTCTATGGGTCTCTGTGTGCGTCTATGGATATCTGTGTGAGTCTGTGGGTCTCTGTGAGTCTATGGGTCTCTGCGTGAATCTATGGGTCTCTGTGTGAGTCTGTGGGTCTCTGTGAGTCTATGGGTCTCTGTGTGAGTCTATGGGTCTCTGTGTGAGTCTATGTGTCTCTGTGTGAGTCTGTGAGTCTCTGTATGCGTCTATGGATATCTGTGTGAGTCTGTGGGTCTCTGTGTGCGTCTATGGATATCTGTGTGAGTCTGTGGGTCTCTGTGAGTCTATGCGTCGCTGTGTGAGTCTATGGGTCTCTGTGTGAGTCTGTGGGTCTCTGTGAGTCTATGGGTCTCTGCGTGAATCTATGGGTCTCTGTGTGAGTCTGTGGGTCTCTGTGAGTCTATGGGTCTCTGTGTGAGTCTATGGGTCTCTGCGTGAGTCTATGGGTCTCTGTGTGAGTCTATGTATGTCCAGTGCTTTGAACTTCTTTCGCACCATACATAGTCAACCGTGCTCATCGGATGTGTGGGGGGGGGGGGAAATAAACGCACAAAAACAGTTTTAAATAAATGAGCTTTCAACCTATATGATATTGGTGTGGAACGATCAGGACGTCTTCTTTGTGGGTCGAGAAGAGACGCCGTGGGGCGGGTGATACAAGCCAGCAGCCAAACGTCAGGAATTCAATGTCAATTAGCGAGGCGTGACATGCAATCAGGTTTTTTTTAATCCTTTATATTAAGTTCACTTGCTTGCTTGCTTGCGCGCTTACGACCGTGCAAATCTTTCGGTCGTTTTTTAACCCACTTCCCGTGATCCAATCGAGCTGACATTTTGCACACAGACTCGTTGTGCGTGACAATTTTTGTTCGTGAACATTTTTTTCCAAAATTTTCCACTTTTTACGAACATTTTTTTTTCATATTTAATTTAAAATACCAATGAGATAAAAATTAAACTCTTACTCAAGAAAAACAGAAATGAATAATAAAATAAAACCGATGCCACGCGTATAAAGGATTTATAGTGAAAAACTTTGTTTTAACGGGTTAATTTTTTTTGTTTCTTTATATGTGTGTGTGTATGACGCACGATTTGACACTTTCTACACACGAGACTTAGCACCGATGGCACAATGTCACGTGCCAGGTGACTCGTCACCGGTCAATACCTGCGAGAATTCCTTTAATGAGCACCTATGCCACTGATTAGTCATGCGCATAATGAGATTTTTTATGGTAATTGTGAATGAGTGCACAATAGATTTGAGAATTTTTAAAAAGGGGGAGGGGAGGGGAGGAGAGCGAGTGAGTGAGTGAGAGAGAGAGAAAAAAAATAACACAAGGCCATTTGATCCACGGTGTCATCACGCCGTGTAAATAATAACCGGCCAGGCCGTTCAGGGGCTGATCGAGTGGCTCGCAATCAGCAGCCTTCGAGTTCAACTCCGATGAGATGTGGTGGTGGTGGTGGGGTTGACTCGCTTCATCATCACTCCGGGATAGAACTTCGTGTGGGAAGCTGAGCAAGTTTCGATTTAAAGCTTTCGTGACTGCAGGGATTCATCTTCTTGGTTATTTCGGTAAAGTCACGTAGAAGGGAAATAATAAAAATATAACATAATACAATAATGTTTTATTACTGCAGGGATTCATCTTCTTGGTTCTTTCGGTAAAGTCACGTAGAAGGGAGATAAAAAAAAGTAATAAAAATAAAACATAATACAATAATATGATAAAATAATATAATAAAGTAATAAAATAATATATAATAATATAATATTATTATATTTTGATTTAAAGCTTTCGTGACTGCAGGGATTCATCTTCTTGGTTCTTTCGGTAAAGTCACGTAGAAGGGAAATAATAAAATAATAAAAAATAAAACGTTATAAAATCATTCTCACGACGTTTCGGCTACAACGCAAGCAGCCGTCACTCAAAGAATAGGATGTGTCTTCTGCTTGTGTGTTTTAGAAATGTATTGTATATATTTGTCTGAAAGTTGCATCCTTCAAATACACAAAAGACGGTTTCGTGGCTCTTCAGATGATTTCCAATATGCTGAAAGTAGTCCTTCTCTATAGAACAACAAGCATTGCAAACTAAACACTTAAAAGCAGAGATGTTTCCTGACCATAGACTTTCTTCAGATGAATGGTGTCTGGACAAATGTGTGCGATGGGCACTCTGCGTTTTAAATGTGCAAGGGCAACTATCATATAGGCATGGCTGGGATTGCCCACGACCAAATGTTGCGTGTTGTCTGTAATGCTTTAGTAGATCTCCTTTTGTGGCAGACAAAGACTTGCAGATCTTACACTTCCATTCCATAAGCAAAAACCTGAGGCAGAAATAAGGTCCATGTGTCAGATGCAAGGCCACCAGGTCTCTAATCACATGAGGACACAATAGGAGCACATTTACAAGATTATTCCTTATTATTTTTAATATTCAAATTTTCATGCTCAAATTTAGCACATCAACGTCTTGTCACTCACATCAGCTAGCTAGCTAGCAACTACACAACAAGCTAGCCACAAAGTAAAGGTGACGTTAACTGACGGGTGGAAAGCTAGCTAACGTTAGCATACTGTACGTACATCAACACCAAGCTATAATATACTGGAGGTGTAACGGCAGGTACAGGACTTTTGGTTCGGTACGCGCTGTGATCCGAATGAATATAGTCTAGTTTTAATCACGCACGTTACTTTTTCGTGTGCGGAACAAAAATTATAGTCTCGTGCTTTTAGTCGATTCAGACTGACTTCGAAAGGCCTAACGGTGTGCTAGTTAATTCTGATAGACGTTACCGCCAGTTAAATTGGCATGCTGGTATCTTGCAGTAACGTAAAACAATGTTCAACTGCTACCACAACTTTAAATTTCGATTTAAAGCTTTCGTGACGGCAGGGATTCATCTTCTTGGTTCTTTCGGTAAAGTCACGTAGAATGGAAATAATAAAATAATAAAAATAAAACATAATAAAATAATTCTCACGACGTTTCGGCCACAACGCAAACAGCCGTCCTCAGGTGGAGAACAGGTCTGTCGAGAAGACAGCGTCTGAATGACACACCCCAGGCTTGGAGCGTCTATTTAAGCTGGGATGCTGCTAATCCTGCATAATGCACGGGCATAATATGACTTTAAACCCCCCGCCCACCTCTTACGCATTTCACAAGTAGTACTAATCGTATATCTGCATTTCCCATAAATATGCTAAATTCCTCTTGATATGCAAATTATTTTGTCAAGGCGCTCTTCCCCCTCCATCCCAGCTTAAATAGACGCTCCAAGTCTAGGGTGTGTCATTCAGACTCTGTCTTCTCGACAGACCTGTTCTTCACCTGAGGACGGCTGCTTGCGTTGTGGCCGAAACGTTGTGAGAATTATTTTATTATGTTGTATTTTTATTATTTTATTATTTCCATTCTACGTGACTTTACCGAAAGAACCAAGAAGAAGTAGCTACATGTGTAGTAGCAACAGTAGCTACATATGTAGTAGCTACGGGCCCCGCACTTTCAAGGGCCCCGCGCTAAATGCTTTCAAGCTATCAATTCCGGTTCAGTGATTCTGCACTTGCTCTATTACTATAGTACTATACCGCCTTCAACTTTTACGAACGACCGGGTGTTTAAGGTTAGCGATTTGTCGTATTATCTGGCTGTATATCAATTGAAAAAATAAAATTACTTTACTATGCAAGTTAAAAATGTGTGTGTTTTAATATGTAAGTGTGTTTTTTTTATTTAGGGCCCCTTTATAACAAATGCTACAGGCTTGATTTGAATCTTTCGTGACTGCAGGAATTAGTCTTTGGCTCTTTCGGTAAAGTCACGTAGAAAGAAAATAAATTAAATAATAAAGTACGACGTTTCGATTGCAACACAAGCAAGCGTCATTAGGTAGAACTACATTTGAGAGAGAGACAAAACACAGACACGGAGACACACAGACAGACACACAAGCACAGAGAGAGACAGCACAGAGAGAGACACACAACATAGACACACAGAGACCCAATGCCTTTGTGTCGAGGTTTTAACATGATCATGGTGGGCATGTCACACCCGCTCAATGTTGACAATTGGCGGCTGTTAAACGAGCCCACGTTTATACAAAGACAAAGATCCCCCCCCCCCACGTATAGCCTTAACAAACTGTTGGGGCAAGTGCTGTTAGCGAGCAGCACCTATGAAGGCCGGCACGGCACACGAGGGGGGAGTGGGTGGGTGGCCAGCACCACGCCTGGCGATGTTTTTCTTTACACATCACCACCAGGTACTCGTTGTTTTAGGCTAAGTCGACCTAGGGGAGACCCAGGCCCGTTTCATAATAATCGTCACTGGCGTTGGCCGTGAGCGGGAATCGAACTCGGGGAGTTTCGCCGGGTTCGTACCGCTGAGACGCTGCTGCCCGCATGTTTATGAATCACCGTAATCCTGACAACCGTTAAGGCTGTCGCCTCCCCACCACCACCAACCACCACCACCACTCCTCCTCCCCGATCCACACCTCCAACCGAGTGTATCGCTCCCTCCTCCCTCCCCCACTCTCTCTCTCTCTCGGCGAACAGAGCGGCGACCAGACGACTCCTCGGCTGAAGTGAAACCCGAGGCGCGCTTGCTCGGAGCAGGATGATTGCGGTGGTGGTGATGATGATGGTGGTGATGGTGATGATTATAGTGGTGGTGGTGGAGGTGATGATGATGACAACTCTCCGGGCGATATGAGCTTTGTGCTTTCCGCTTATGCAGCTAGACTGATTGATTTGTGTGTGTGTGTGAAAGATTCAAAGAGAGAGAGATAGAGAGAGAGAGAATTTCTCTTCGGAGCGAATAAATCTTTCGCCTTTTACTAAAAAAAAAAGAGAGAGCGAGCGAGCGAGCGATGTCCACTTTTCATTTCGATTTGTATTTATCACCGCGTCTAAATTTCAAAAGCGTCGTCTTAAGACATCGCGTGAAAACAGCGCGGCCGTGTGCATCACGGAGGGACGAGGGGCGATGTTCGTCTGTGTACACCGCATAGGGTGGTGGTGTTTGTGTTAGCGAGAAAAGGCGAAGGTCAGCGTGCAGGCGACGGGACAGCTTCCCTTGACTCGAACAGCGCGGTAAGACGCCAGCACTGATGGCTCTGCATGGTGGCGTTGGTGTAATTCTTCAATATCTCGTACATCAGCCTTGGCGTTTGTCGTTAGTCGATTGCCGCAGCTGTTAATAATCATTAAGGACGCGAGAGAGAGAGAGGGAGGGACCGATACGGGGGGACAGACAGTGAACGAGAGACTCGGCACACACAATAAACTCCAGCAGTAGCAGCAGCAGCATCTTCATCATCATCATCATCTTCATCATCATCAAAACACAGTAGCAGAATCATCATCTTCATCAAAGCAGCAGCAGCATCATCATCATCAAAAGAGCAGGATCATCTTCATCAAAACACAGCAACAGCAACACCATTATCATCATCTTCATCAAAACGACAGCAGCAGCATCATCTTCATCAAAACAGCAGCATCATCATCTTCATCAAAACAGCAACAACATCATTATCATCAAAACACCGCAGCAGCAACATCACGATCATCATCATCATCAAAACGGCAGCAGCATCATCTTCATCAAAACAGCAACAACATCATCATCTTCATCAAAGCAGCATCAACATCATCTTTATCAAAACACCGCAGCAGCAACATAATCATCATCAAAACGGCAGCAACATCACCATCATCATCAAAACAGCTTCATCATAAAAATACAGCAGAAGCAACATTATCTTCATCAAAACGGAAGCAGCAGCAACATCATCTTCATCAAAACAGAAACAGCAGCAACATCATCATCTTCATCAAAACGGCAGCAGCAGCATCATCTTAATCAAAACATCATCATCATCTTCATAAAAACGGCAGCAGCAGCATCATCATCTTCATCAAAACAGCAGCAATATATTCTTCATCAAAACAGCAGCATCGTCATCTTCATAAAAACGGCAGCAGCATCATCATCTTCTTAATCAAAACAGCAGCAACATCTTCATCAAAACGGCAGCAGCAGCATGGAGCTTCCACTCAACGGCACGGCCGACAACGGCACGGGAGACCCGCGCCAATTCACGGACCTCTACGAATTCTCGAACGACGCCGCCGCCGCCGCCGACTCCGCGGCGACCCAGCACGGCACTTTCCCCGGGGCCCTCTTCCCGGTACCCGTCCTCAGCGCCATCACGGTCGCGTGCCTGCTGCTCTTCGTTGTCGGCGTCGCCGGCAACGTGCTCACCATGCTGGTGGTGACGCGCTTCAAGGTGATGCGCACGACGACCAACCTCTACCTGTCCAGCATGGCGCTGTCCGACATCTGCATCTTCCTCTGCATGCCCTTCGACCTGTTCCGCGTCTGGCAATTCGTGCCGTGGATCTTCGGCGACCTCATCTGCAAGTGGTTCCAGTACGCGAGCGAGTGCTGCACCTACGCGACCATCCTGCACATCACCGCGCTCAGCGTTGAGCGCTACCTCGCCGTGTGCTTCCCGCTCAAGGCCAAGGTGCTCATCACCAAGCGGAGGGTCGCGAGGGTCATATGGCTCCTGTGGAGCGTGGCCGCTCTGAGCGCGGGCCCAGTGTTCGCCGTCGTTGGCGTGGAGTACGAAAACACCACCGGGCTGGATGGCGGTGACGGTGACGGTGGTGGTGGTGGACTCAGAGACGACGTTTCGGCCGTGTGCCGACAGACGCGTTACGCAGAGACGTCGGGCCTCCTCTACGCGATGGTGTGGGTGTCTACCGTCTACTTCTTCATGCCCGTACTGTGTCTCAGCGTTCTCTACTCGCTCATCGGCAGGGAGCTGGGACGAAGGAAACTCGGCCGCAGACGTGCCGCACGTGGAGTCTGCATGGCCACGCGGGACTCATCCCATCGGCAGACCGTCAAGATGCTGGGTAAATGATTCCGTAGTAGTAATAATGATGATGACTGTTGTTATTATTATTATGATTAACTTGGACACGCAGTAGTGGTAGGCTTTCGCGAGCAATATCACCTGCAATACAGGGTTTTTTTTTTATACTTTTAGTTTTTTTTCGGTAAATTCACGTAGGTAAAAAATTAAATTAAAATTAATAAAACTAAAATAATAAAAATCACGACGTTTCGGAGGCAACACAAGTCTCCGTCATCAGGTGGGACCGTCACAGCCAGATTTGCTGTATCAAGTGAGGCAGGGATTCCATGATGCAAGTTCTTAAATACAAGTTAAGGGGGCAGATGTGAGTGTGAAAGCGATGGGTATTACCTTGTTATCGCGGCATCTCTTGAGGAAGGCCAGCGTCTCGAGAAGCGGTGACTTCTTGTCTCGTCGTCTGTTAAAAATTCTAACAGATAGGTGGAATTCCTCCCCGTAGGGGGTATTAATTCTAGATTTGAAGCTTTCGTGACTGCAAGGATTCATATTCTTAGGTTTTTTCGGTGAAGTCACGTTGAGTTGGATCGTGTAAATTATATAAATGTGTGTCGTTAAACCCGCCACCACCCGACACGGCCAATTGGTAAGGTTTGTCACGTAAACAGAACGTGGACAATTATCCACAAATCTGGCTGTCGCCTGATGAAGCTGGTTGTAATTACTGGCGAAACGTCGTACTCGGATTGTGAATGTTGTGGCTTTGCTCTCCAACACACCGGTGTGCTGTACTAGTACACTACACTATACACTACATTATACCCTACACTATACACTACTATACTATACACGACTATACTATACACTGCACTATACACTACTATACACTATACACTACACTACACACTAATGCTGTACTAGTGACGAATTAGCACGTTCTGTTTAAGTGACAACCCTTACTAGTTGGCTGTGTCGGGTGGTGGCGGGTTTTAACGACACACATTTATATATTTACGCGCTCCAACCCAGAAAACCCCCTGTATTGCGGATTATTATTCACATTTATAAGGCGCAAATCATCCAGGGATCTCAGCGCGCCGTGCACGAAGTTAGGAGATTTAAATCAGTCCAGGAGAGTCCACTGGTCACGCATGGCAAGTGTGAGCCTGCGGGTGAATCATGCGGAGTCTTTCGAGAAGAGCTCACCATGTGCGAGTGTGCCTTGCCTGCCTCGCCTGTCTGGTGGGAGGGCATTTCGTAGTCTCGGTGCAAACGGATGCATATGCTCGAGTCTAGTTCTGGGCACATGGAGCGGATGTAAAGCCACTGATACTGGTAGGAACCTCTTGTTTACATCGGCCCACAGGGGATTATTGTGTCCGTCCGTCGTGGATCCAAAAATGGGAGGGGTGGGGCTGGGTGGAAAGGGGAGGGTGGGGAGGCGCTGGGTGGGGAGGGGCTGGGTGGGGAGGGTGGGGAGGGGCTGGGTGGGGAGGGTGGGGAGGGGCTGGGTGGGGAGGGTGGGGCTGGGTGGGGGTGGGGAAGGGTGGGGCTGGGTGGGGAGGGGCTGCTCACCCCGTGGTGCCCTTATAAAACTCAACGTTTAACCTACTCACGCCGGCTTGTGCCCGCCCTCACAGTCGGGCATATTTGCGGAATACACCACGCCGCCGTTGACCCTGGCCATTGACCGAGCAACCCAACGTTCCTACCAGCTCCCTCCGCAGGAATGTGTTCTATAAAGGTTTTGTATTCCCCGCACGAGTAGATAGATAGAACCAGTCGAAGCTCTGCAGCGGAAAAATAATTTAGAAGAAGAATTATAATGTAGTTTTATACAGCGGAGTTCGTGCTAATTGCTGTCCCACAGCGCTGTAAATAAGAGCCAGCAGCTGTCATCGTATCCGTGATCTTCTCACGACCCTCAGCTACTGGGAGCAATAAAAGTAATCCGTTCATTTTTTATGCATGAATAGTACAATGGTAAGATTATACGCGTGTTGAAGTTTTTTATGCATATAATCGAGGAGATAAAGAATATTCGCGCGAAATAATTGCTTTAATAGGGGCAGCAATTGAAAACGTTTAAGCGATTATCAGTGAACCGCGGTCAGCCTTTTGTATTCATTCGTACACAACTTTTACTGGTAGGAACCTCCTGGTTACACCAGCCCACAGGGGATTATTGTGTCCGTCCGTTCGTCCGTCGTGCATCCAAAAATGGGAGGGGTGGGGCTGGGTGGAGAGGGGAGGGTGGGGAGGGGCTGGGTGGGGAGGGTGGGGAGGGTGGGGCTGGGTGGAGAGGGGAGGGTGGGGAGGGGCTGGGTGGGGAGGGTGGGGAGGGGTTGGGTGGGGAGAATGGGGAGGGGCTGGGTGGGGAGGGTGGGGAGGGGCTGGGTGGGGGGTGGGGAGGGTGGGGCTGGGTGGAGAGGGGAGGGTGGGGAGGGGCTGGGTGGGGAGGGTGGGGAGGGGTTGGGTGGGGAGAATGGGGAGGGGCTGGGTGGGGAGAGGCTGGGTGGGGCTGGGTGGGGAGGGGCTGGGTGGTGAGGGAGGGGCTGGGTGGGGGGTGGGAGGGTGGGGCTGGGTGGGGAGGGTGGGCTGGGTGGGGGGTGGGAGGGGTGGGGCTGGATGGGGAGGGGCTGGGTGGGGAGGGTGGGGAGGGGCTGGATGGTGAGGGTGGGGCTGGGTGGAGGGTGGGGCTGGGTGGGGAGGGGCTGGTCACCTCGTGGTGCCCGTATAAAACTCAACGTTTAACCTACTCACGCCGGCTTGTGCCCGCCCTCACAGTCGGCCATATTTGCGGAATACACCACGCCGCCGTTGACCCTGGCCATTGACCGAGCAACCCAACGTTCCTACCAGCTCCCTCCGCAGGAGGAATGTGTTTTAGTGTCGCTATCTGTTAGCATTTATTTATTTATTTATGATAATAGATAGCGGTCGTCTGGCTTGACCACCGGAACGTGAAATTGTAGCTGTTGATTTGCATCTCCGTCAGCCGTACGAACGAAAGAAGATCATTGTTCTTAAATGCCTTGTGAATTTCCTCTTGACGCCGGTTCAACTCAACTCAATGTTTACGTCTTTGCACGGAAAAATTCCGTGTAGCCAGGCATAACCTGATGTCTCTACGGCTTTCATTTCTCACTGGGACGCTGGTGGAGACTGTCGGGTCTAACGTTGGATCACAGCCAAAAAACGTGCACTGCACCTATTCCGTCTGTGTGGGATAGAGTGTTTCCCCCTCGCACAAACGCGCGGGCTTTTTCTCCTGGCGCTCCGTTTTTCTCCCACGCGTAAAACGCTCACACCCATACGAGACATCCGTGAAAGATGCCGGACATCTGTTTGAAAAAAAAAAAAGCTTCATAGCTCATCGGATTCCTCCAGTATGAATACATATTCCGATTCCGAATTGGCTGATAACGCCTTAATAGATAGAGGACCGCAGAGCACGTCCAACTGTTGGCGCCAGCTCATCTCGTGGTTGCCTTCGCGCTGATCTGTGGTTCCCCGCGAGTCAAACGCTGCGAGGCGCGTTCCAAGCTCAAATTATCATTGTGATTCCGATTAATATTATTATTCTCGCACATTGACGCCACACTCGCCGCCGCCGCCGACGCGAGCCGCGGACGGCGATGGAACTGGGGGTCGCCGGGTTCGTAACACCGCACGCTCCAGCATCCCCTCCAGCCGCGGTGAATATTACAATATTATGTCGCCGCGTTTATTGCGAGAGTCGGAGAGAGAAAGAGCGAGAAACACCCTCCGTAGCGAGGCTCTCCGGCTCATCCCCCCCCTCCTCCTCCTCCGCTGTGCACGCAGAGTGCAGCTGAATGAGTAATTTTGTTCCATGGAAGGGGGGAGGGGGGCTGACTCAGTCCATCGCCCCTCTCGGGAGGACCGATTTCGTAGCGAAATCAACAGTTGTCACATCAACAGTTGGTTGTCACACGCATGGAAATGCTTGCCCGCCACCCCCGCCAGAGGAATGTGGAATTTCCACCACTGGCTGCCGGCTCTCGGCGAGCACTTTTCTCGTACGTGAAGCGGTTCTCCCTCCTTAGCCTCCTGCGGGTTCCTCTCTCGAAGCCTCGCCTCCTCTTCCCTCCCCTCGCCCCTCCTCTCCTTCCCGTCCCGTCCCTCCCCTCCAACCCCTCCAGCTACCCCGTGCTGCTCACCTCGTGCCTCGACAACCTTTGCACCTCGCCCCCTGCCACCCGAAGTCGTTCCGCTCTTATATGAATGCACGTGAGATTTAACAAGGCCAGGGCAACACCTTCAATTCAGCAGCGGATCGAACAAGGTCTGCAAAAAGATTTTTTTTAAAAACTAAAAAATACACGAGGATGTGTTGGGGGGGGGGGGCAGCAGCTCCTCGTATGACGTACACGATCTTTGAAGGCTGAGTCGACCTAGACGAGTCTCGGGACCGGTTCGGATAATTGCCTCTGTTGAAAGCGTGCAGTGGGCCGGGTTATCAAACTATTAACTATAAATTATTTTTACTGGTAGGAACCTCCTGGTTACACCAGCCCACAGGGGATTATTGTGTCCGTCGTGCAGGGAGGGGCTGGGTGGAGAAGGAGGGGCTGGGTGGGGAGGGGAGGGTGGGGAGGGGCTGGGTGGGAGGGGTGGGGCTGGGTGGGGAGGGGCTGGTCACCCCGTGGTGCCCTTATAAAACTCAACGTTTAACCTACTCACGCCGGCTTGTGCCCGCCCTCACATTCGGCCATATTTGCGGAATACACCACGCCGCTGTTGACCCTGGCCATTGACCGAGCAACCCAACGTTCCTACCAGCTCCTTCCGCAGGAATGTGTTTTATTTTATCAGGTAAGGCCCACCGAACTATATAGCTTATTTTTTCAAAAGATATCAGGCTATGGACCAACGATAGCTCAACGACAGCGGGTTATCATCACCACGTGTGTAAATGTATCCTCACCACGTGTGTAAATTTATAGCAGCCAAATACTCTAAACAGCGTGTTGATTCTAAGTGTGGAGGGGAAAACCAGAGGACCCGGAGGTAGTTACCATCTCCTCGCCACCGTGATGATGATGATGAGAGAGAGACACACACAAACTCTAAATATACAGCAGCAGGCGTCAGGGTAAGGATTGAACCCACGACCTCCTGTATATCAGGCGAGGTAGTTAACATCTCCTAGCCACCGCGATGATGATGAGAGAGAGAGAGACTCGCAAACTCTAAATATACAGCAGGCATCAGAGTCGGGATCGAACCCACGACCTCCTGTACACCAGGCGAGGTAGTTAACATCTCCTAGCCACCGCGATGATGATGAGAGAGAGAGACTCGCAAACGCGAACGCCCATGCCCCTTTGATCCTTTTGAGGTCACTAACACATAGGATTGACTTTTTATTTATTTTTTACAATAATGTCTAATAGTGTATTGTATTACATTGCTCTGTTTTTACTTGTTTTACCTTTTCCTGTTTCATTGCATGTAATGGCAGAGATTAGGGATTAATAAAGTACAACCATAACCACAGTCGTGAAAACGGAAATATATTTTATATATTACAATTACGGCTTTGACCACCTGAATGTGAAATTGTCGTCGCTGTCTCTGCCATGGACATCAGCGGCCGTACGAAATAACTGCGCTCTCAGCTGCCTCTCCTCCAAAGCCAGGCGGGTTGGCAAATTAGCAGGCTGGAGTGCGAGACGGATTTTTTAAGAAATCGATATGGCGCGCAGTTCAGTGCATCAAAGTAAACAAAGTGTTTCAGAATCACAATCTTTATTGATCCTCGATAAAATCCGACGAGCTATGAAGCTCCTCTTCACAGATATTTTATATTTATATTATTTTATTATTTCCCTTCTACGTGACTTGACCGAAAGAACCAAGAATATAGATGTTTTGGTGGTGACGGTGATGATGATGATGCTCCGTTGAAAGTGGTGCACAAGCAACAGCGCAGCTCTGCGCGTGGCCTTGACAAAAATATACAGTTAGCCGACGTTTCGGGCAACGGCCCTTCTTCATAGCAGTTGAATGTCCTCTAGGCAGGCGGTTGCTCTCTGAGCACGTGCTCCGCTGCTTGAAGGCCATGCACGGCGTCACTGACGACTGCGTCGAGTGCGTCAGCCAATGAGAGTCCGCGTACTGTCAGTCCACTGCTGGATGAGGGTCTGCCCACGCCGTGCGGATCGTGGTGGGGGCAGGCGGGGGGGGGGGTATTTAGCCATACTTCACCAAGCTGGCTTAACACGTAGTAGGCTTTGGCGACCAATGTTATTCATAATAAAGGGTTTTTGGGGTTAGGTCGCGTAAGTGGAAATGTATCGTAACCCTCCACGCATGTATGTGTGTTGAACTTCTTTCGCACCGTACGTAGCCAACCATGCTAATCGGAAGTGCGTGGGAAGGACGACAATCTATGGGTGTGCGAGTCTGTGGGTCTCTGTGTGAGTCTATGGGTCTCTGTGTGAGGCTGTGGGTCTCTGTGCGAGTCTCTGTGTCTCTGTGTGAGTCTATGGGTCTCTGTGTGAGTCTATGGGTCTCTGTGTGAGTCTATGGGTCTCTGTGTGAGTCTATGGGTCTCTGTGTGAGTCTATGGGTCTCTGTGTGAGTCTATGGGTCTCTGTGTGAGTCTATGGGTCTCTGCGTGAGTCTATGGGTCTCTGTGTGAGTCTATGGGTCTCTGTGTGAGTCTATGGGTCTCTGTGTGCGTCTATGGGCCACTGTGTGAGTCTATGGGTCTCTGTGTGAGTCTGTGGGTCTCTGTGTGAGTTTATGGGTCTCTGTGTGAGTCTATGGGTCTCTGTGTGAGTCTATGGGTCTCTGTGTGAGTCTATGGGTCTCTGTGTGCGTCTATGGGCCACTGTGTGAGTCTATGGGTCTCTGTGTGAGTCTATGGGTCTCTGTGTGAGTCTATGGGTCTCTGTGTGAGTCTATGGGTCTCTGTGTGCGTCTATGGGCCACTGTGTGAGTCTATGGGTCTCTGTGTGAGTCTATGGGTCTCTGTGTGAGTCTATGGGTCTCTGTGTGAGTCTATGGGTCTCTGTGTTGAGTCTATGGGTCTCTGTGTGAGTCTATGGGTCTCTGTGTGAGTCTATGGGTCTCTGTGTGAGTCTATGGGTCTCTGTGCGAGTCTATGGGTCTCTGTGTGAGTCTATGGGTCTCTGTGTGAGTCTATGGGTCTCTGTGTGCGTCTATGGGCCACTGTGTGCGAGTCTATGGGTCTCTGTGTGAGTCTATGGGTCTCTGTATCAGTCTATGGGTATCTGCGTGTGAGTCTATGGGTCTCTGTGTGAGTCTATGGGTCTCTTTGTGAGTCTATGGGTCTCTTTGTGAGTCTATGGGTCACCATGTGAGTCTATGGGTCTCTGTGTGAGTCTATGGGTCTCTTTGTGAGTCTATGGGTCACCGTGTGAGTTTATGGGTCTCTCTGTGAGTCTATGGGTCTCTGTGTGAGTGTGACAGGGTGAGTCTATGGGTCTCTGTGTGTGAGTCTATGGGTCTCTGTGTGAGTCTATGGGTCTCTGTGTGAGTCTATGGGTCTCTGTGTGAGTCTATGGGTCTCTGTGTGAGCCTATGGGTCTCTGTGTGAGTCTATGGGTCTCTGTGTGAGTCTATGGGTCTCTGTGTGAGTCTATGGGTCTCTGCGTGCGAGTCTATGGGTCTCTGTGTGAGGCTGTGGGTCTCTGTGTGACTCTCTGTGTCTCTGCGTGCGTCTATGGGCCACTGTGTGCGAGTCTATGGGTCTCTGTGTGAGTCTATGGGTCTCTGTGTCAGTCTATGGGTATCTGCGTGTGAGTCTATGGGTCTCTGTGTGAGTCTATGGGTCTCTTTGTGAGTCTATGGGTCTCTTTGTGAGTATATGGGTCACCATGTGAGTCTATGGGTCTCTGTGTGAGTCTATGGGTCTCTTTGTGAGTCTATGGGTCACCGTGTGAGTTTATGGGTCTCTTTGTGAGTCTATGGGTCTCTCTGTGAGTCTATGGGTCTCTGTGTGAGTCTATGGGTCACCGTGTGAGCTTCCGGGTCTCTGCGTGGGTCTATGTATGCACGTTGAACTTCTTTCGCACCGTGCGTAACCAACCGCGCGAATCGGAGGTGCCTCTTCATTCCGCACCGAACGTTCTCCACTCCGAGGTACGGGTTCGGGGTTTGCGCGCCACCACGGATTTACAACCACCGCCGAAATTTGGAAATGTTGGTGTCACGCCACCCCAAAAAAAATGCATTTCAACAACAACAACAACAAAAATCGCATTTTTTTTTTTCGCGCGCGTCCAACCACCGCCTCTGCCCGGCACGGAGCGAGCAGTCGTCGGTCGCTTTCGTGTTGACAACAACGACGACGAGTTTCGTCTGAGCGCTAATGCCTACCCCGTGTCGTCACTCTACCCCCCGACAGCCGCATCAGCCACAGCAGCAGCAGCTACAACAACAGCAACAGTAGCAGCAACAGCAGCAGCAGCAGCAGCCACAACAGCAGCAGCAGCTACAACAACAGCAACAGTAGCAGCAACAGTAGCAGCAACATCAGCAGCAGCAGCCACAACAACAACAGCAGCAGCTACAACAACAGCAACAGTAGCAGCAACAACAGCAGCTACAGCAGCAGCAGCCACAACAGCAGCAGCAGCCACAATAGCAGCAGCAGCAACAGCAGCCCAGAGACAGCAAACCTGTTGACGACAGCAGCAGGCAGCCCTACCGAGATGATGAATTAGCGTCTCCACGTAGGAGGGCCATTGCCCAAAAACGTCGCTTTAATTCTCGACTTTTATTAAATCTCCCCCCCCCCTCCTACCCCCCCCCCATGAAGGTCACGGTGTTATTGACGCACACGTGTGGAGAGGTGTAGGTTTTTGGTCTTTTTTTGTGTTTTTTTAGTTTTGTGTATTTTGTGTTTTTATGAGTTTTTTGTTTTTTTGTGTTTTGCGTGTTTTTTAGTTTTGTGTGTTTTTTCTGTGTTTTTGAGTTTTTTGTGTTTTGTGTTTCGCGTGTTTTTTTGTTTTTTGTTGAATTTTTTAAACCACTGCCAAACCCAGCAGCTGCAGCAGCATCACCAAATACATTTAGAATATCGGCGTCCATTTACCCCCACTTAAAACTTTCCCCCGGGCACAATCTCCAGCAACCTTTTGCGGCAGGTTTGGTGACAGTGGTGTCTGCTGGGGGCCTCGGCTCGTGAAGGACGCTGCTACTGGGCAGCGGTGAAGATGATGTCGATAATCAATGATGATGATGATGGCGATAATAATTATGATGGCGATAATGATGATGATGATGGAGATGATGATGATAATGACGGCAATGATGATGATGATGCTGATGACAACGATAATGATGGTAATGGCGTTCATTAAGATGGCAATGATAATGATGGCAATGACGGTGAAAATGATCTTCTTGGTTCTTTCGGTAAAGTCACGTAGAATGGAAATAATAAAATAATAAAAATAAAACATAATAAAATAATTCTCACGACGTTTCGGCCACAACGCAAGCAGCCGTCCTCAGGTGAAGAACAGGGCTGTCGGAAAGACAGCGAAGGTGACAGCGAAGGTGAAAATGATGTCGATAATTACGAATAATGATGGTGGCGATTATGATGATGATGGTGGTGGTGGTGATGATGATGATGACGATGATGATTCGATCGCAGCTCCTACCGCCCTCCCCCTAATGCGATTATGATGATGGTGATGATGATGATGGTGATGATGATGATGATGACGATGATGATTCGATCGCAGCTCCTACCGCCCTCCCCCTAATGCGATTATGATGATGGTGATGATGATGATGGTGATGATGATGATGATGACGATGATGATGACGATTCGATCGCAGCTCCTACCGCCCTCCCCCTAATGCGATTATGATGATGGTGATGATGATGATGACGATTCGATCGCAGCTCCTACCGCCCTCCCCCTAATGCTATTATGATGATGGTGATGATGATCCTATCGCCCTCCCCCTAATGACGCGCGTGCGTGTGTCGCCCGCCGATGTGTCGCGTGCCGCTCATGGACGCCGCAGCCGTGGTGGTGGTCGCCTTCGTCCTCTGCTGGCTGCCTTTCCACGTGGGTCGCTACCTCTTCACGAGCTCCTTCGACTCGGAGAGCAAACTGGTGCACCAGATCAGCCGCTACTTCAACCTGGCCGCGATGATCCTCTTCTACCTGAGCGCCGCCATCAACCCGCTGCTCTACAACGCGATGTCGCGCAAGTTCCGCACGGCCGCTGCGTGCCTCCTCCGACGGGAGCTCTACCCCCGCTACTGGACCAACAACAACAACAACAGCAGCAGCGCCAGCGCGCGGGACGAAAGCTCGCAGGCTGCTGTGCACGCTCAGTGCGGCATCAACAACAACAACAGCAGCACGTGCGTCTGAGACCCCCACGTTCGCAGTCGACGCGGGGCGGTGCTGGGGGTGGTGGTGAATGGGGTGCAGGGGAGATGTGTCACAGACACACACGGAGAGACCCAGAGACACGCACAGAGTCCCACAGACACACACAGAGACCCACAGACACACACAGAGACCCACAGACATACCCACAGACACACACACAGAGACCCAGAGACTCACACAGAGACCCACAGACAACACAGAGACCCAGAGACTCACACAGAGACCCACAGACACACACAGAGACTCAGAGACCCACAGACACACACAGAGACCCACAGACACACAGAGACTCATAGACACACACAGAGACCCAGAGACTCACACAGAGACCCAGAGACACACACAGAGACCCACAGACACACAGAGACCCACAGACACACACAGAGACCCAGAGACTCACACAGAGACCCACAGACACACACAGAGACCCAGAGACTCACACAGAGACCCAGAGACACACACAGAGACACACACAGAGACCCACAGACACACAGAGACCCACAGACACACACAGAGACCCAGAGACTCACACAGAGACCCACAGACACACAGAGACCCACAGACACACACAGAGACCCAGAGACTCACACAGAGACCCACGGACACACAGAGACCCACAGACATACACAGAGACCCATAGACACACACAGAGACCCAGAGACACACACAGAGACCCACAGACACACACAGAGACCCAGAGACACACACAGAGACCCACAGACATACACACAGAGACCCAGAGACTCACACAGAGACCCACAGACACACACAGAGACCCAGAGACTCACACAGAGACCCACAGACACACACAGAGACCCAGAGACTCACACAGAGACCCAGAGACACACACAGAGACACACTCAAAGACCCAGAGACTCACACAGAGACCCACAGACACACACAGAGACCCACGGACACACACAGAGACCCACAGACACACAGAGACCCACAGACATACACAGAGACCCATAGACACACACAGAGACCCAGAGACACACACAGAGACCCACAGACACACAGAGACTCATAGACACAGAGACCCACAGACACACACAGAGACCCACAGACACACACAGAGACCCAGAGACACACACAGAGACCCAGAGACACACACAGAGACCTACAGACATACCCACAGACACACACACAGAGACCCAGAGACACACACAGAGACCCACAGACACACAGAGACTCATAGACACACACAGAGACCCACAGACATACACAGAGACCCATAGACACACACAGAGACCCAGAGACACACACAGAGACCCACAGACACACAGAGACTCATAGACACAGAGACCCACAGACACACACACAGAGACCCACAGACACACACAGAGACCCAGAGACACACACAGAGACCCAGAGACACACACAGAGACCCACAGACATACCCACAGACACACACACAGAGACCCAGAGACACACACAGAGACCCACATACACACAGAGACTCATAGACACACACAGAGGCCCACAGACATACACAGAGACCCATAGACACACACAGAGACCCAGAGACACACACAGAGACCCAGAGACACACACAGAGACCCACAGACACACAGAGACTCATAGACACAGAGACCCACAGACACACACACAGAGACCCACAGACACACACAGAGACCCAGAGACACACACAGAGACCCAGAGACACACACAGAGACCCACAGACATACCCACAGACACACACACAGAGACCCAGAGACACACACAGAGACCCACATACACACAGAGACTCATAGACACACACAGAGACCCACAGACATACACAGAGACCCATAGACACACACAGAGACCCAGAGACACACACAGAGACCCAGAGACACACACAGAGACCCAGAGACACACACAGAGACCCACAGACATACCCACAGACACACACACAGAGACCCACAGACACACACAGAGACCCACAGACACACAGAGACTCATAGACACACACAGAGACGCACAGACACACACAGAGACCCACAGACACACTGTGGGTCTCTGTGTGTGTGTCTGTGGCTCTCTCTGCCAGCCTGGGGGTCTATCCGCGTGTCACATACAAAAGCTCTAAGGGTGAACCGTTGATTCCGTCCGGCGCGCAGTCACAGGGCTCACGATGTTCACTCTCGTCACGTCGCGCTCCCGCCACATGTCCACCGCTGGGACGGAAGCAAAGCAGATTTTAGCAAGAAGCAGTCCGCCTGTGCTCGGTGGGACAACTTCAGGTCGTCGTCGACCGAGAACTCGGCGGGTTACACAGCCTAACAACAACTACAACAACTACAACTACAACAACTACAACAACAACTACAACTACAACAACTACAACAACTACAACAACAACTACAGCAACCGCGGTGGTTCCATCATTGACCGCTTGGGAGCGGCGACGACTTTCGCACTGCGGCGCGCCTCTTCCCCAAGTGGGATAATTAACGATGACCCCCCCACTACCCCCCCCCCACCACTACCCCCCCCACTACCCCCCCGCCCACCACTACCCCCCCCCCCACTACCCCCCACCACGGTGCAGAGACTGCACGCACAGATGGCCCACACGCAGAGCGAGCACCAGCGCGACTTCGCGTCCCCCACCACCACCCCACGCGCTGTCTCTCTCCGGCGGGATCAGTCACGCGGCTCGCGAACTTGCACCCTGTGACGTGGACTTCACGTCACGTGGACGGGACGTCACGTGACCTTCACGTCACGTGGACCTGACGTCACGTGGACGTCACGTGGACCTGACGTCACGTGGGCCTTCACGTCACGTGGACGCCACGTGGACG
Organism: Lampetra fluviatilis; assembly: GCF_964198595.1. Taxonomy (NCBI): domain Eukaryota; kingdom Metazoa; phylum Chordata; class Hyperoartia; order Petromyzontiformes; family Petromyzontidae; genus Lampetra; species Lampetra fluviatilis. The sequence continues at coordinate 3,047,872 of NC_136330.1, forward strand.
TCATGTGGCCGTCACGTGGACGTCACGTGGACTTCACGTCCAATCGCCCTGCGCTACGACAGCGTTCCACGAAACTGCGGCTGGCTCCGGAGGCCGCACGCGGTTCTTGAAATTCGAACCAAAGTGGCTGCTCGTGTTCTCGTGGCTTGCCGATCCCCTGAGCGTGAATGTCGAGTTGGCCATGGGCTGGGGGGGGGGAGGTCGACAATCTGCGGCTCCAGAAGCCGCACGCGGTGGCTCAGCAAGGACCGCCGCTTAGAGACAATTATTTATTGAGCGCCCCCCGCTGTCTCGGATCCACCACGTAGCGTTGCTGGCTCTTGAACAAAATATTGGGAGTGTTTTTGTTGTTTGTTGTTGTTGTTGTTGCCAAATTCGAACAACAACAAAAACTGCCTCTTGTTAATTTTGGTTGGCGGGGAGCCCTGTGCTCCAAGAAGAAGGAATCACTCTTTGCTTGTTTCGGTAAAGTCACGTGGGAAATAAAATAATAATAGAATACAACGTTTCGGTTGCAACACAAGATGGTTGCTCGTGTCGCAAACCGACACGTCGCATTCTACTATCTCAGGTAGTCCCCGACTTACGATGGAGATGCGTTACGACGACCCCATCGTAAGTCGAAAATATCGTAAGTCGAAGATGGCCTAGCCTACCCAAGAGTCTTATAGAATGGTGATAATTTAGCAAAACAGACAAATTTACAGTACCGTACTGTATAAACTATATACCGTATGTATTAATTACAATACTGTATTGCACAGTAAAATGTAAAGTAAAAAAAACAAGGTACATTCTTAGCCTACCTATATGAACTGCAATTTAATAGAAAGTTTGTTTCAGGAAACAATTCTATCTGCTATTAAAAAAAACTTTAGCATGCATTGAACGTATGTATCGTGGTAACCTTAAAATGAAATCGCTAAAGCTACGTATCATACATGCATTGAACGTATCGTAACGTATCATATTGTACTGTACTCACCAACATTCTGTCCGTCGTCTGTATACTTGAACGATGTTAAGGTTGTTGATGGCAATTTTGTCGTATCGCCATCGTAAGATCGAAATATCGTAATTCGGACCCCATCGTAACTCGGGGACTACCTGTAGTTGATTTTATTTCCCACGTGACTTTACCGAAAGATCCAAAGAGTGATTCCCGCAGTCGCGAAAGCTTCGAACCTAAGAAGAAAAAAATTAACCCGTAAAAACAAAGTTTTTCACTATAAATCCTTTATATGCGTGGCGGCTAGAGTCCTCTCGTCCTCTGGCTTGAGATGGCTGCCACCTATGGGTCAGATGATTGTCTGCCAGCATTAAGCAATTGGTAATTAAATATTTTTAAAACATTTCCCTAAACAGTGTAAAATTTTGGAAAAAAATGTTCACGAAAATTAATTGTCACGCACAACGAGTCTGTGTGCAAAATGTCAGCTCGATTGGATCACGGGAAGTGGGTTAAAAAACGACCAAAAGATTTGCACGGTCCTAAGCAAGCAAGCAAGCACGCAAGCACGCAAGCAAGCAAGCAAGCGAACTTAATATAAAGAATTTAAAAAGCAGCGGATCGCCGCACCAATCTCGTTCCCGTCACACAGCGGACACGAGATTGTCGCCCTTCGTGTTTGTGTGCCACGCCGTTGGACTTCTTTCGCGCCGTACGCTGAGCTACCGCTCGAGTTGTCGCGGTCGTAGCCGCTGCCGTACAGCTTGCTCCGACGCGTATGTCGCGGGGTGATCCGCGCGATGTTCCCGTCGCCTCGTCCGACTCTTTCGCTCTCCGCCGTGATCTTGCGAGCGCCCCCAAGGGGCTGACCTGAAGAAGCTCCCAGCACGTGGGGAGAAACGTCGGACATTGCGCGGAGCGGCAGGCGGGGAGCGGTGCAACCTTGAACCTGTTAATGACGTCGACTTGTGCCATGCCACGTGGTGTCTGCTCACTCTCGCGGAGAGAGAGAGGACGACTCAGAGAGAAGACGACTCAGAGAGAGAGAGGACGACTCAGAGAGAGAGAGGACGACTCAGAGAGAGGACGACTCAGAGAGAGAAAGAGAGGACGACTCAGAGAGAGAGAGGACGACTCAGAGAGAAGACGACTCAGAGAGAGAGAGGACGACTCAGAGAGAGAGAGAGGACGACTCAGAGAGAGGACGACTCAGAGAGAGAAAGAGAGTACGACTCAGAGAGAGAGAGGACGACTCAGAGAGAGAGAGGACGACTCAGAGAGAAGACGACTCAGAGAGAGAGAGGACGACTCAGAGAGAGAGAGGACGACTCAGAGAGAGGACGACTCAGAGAGAGAAAGAGAGGACGACTCAGAGAGAGAGAGGACGACTCAGAGAGAAGACGACTCAGAAAGAGAGAGGACGACTCAGAGAGAGAGAGGACGACTCAGAGAGAGGACGACTCAGAGACAGAAAGAGAGGACGACTCAGAGAGAGAGAGGACGACTCAGAGAGAGAGAGGACGACTCAGAGAGAAGACGACTCAGAGAGAGAGAGGACGACTCAGAGAGAGAGAGGACGACTCAGAGAGAGGACGACTCAGAGAGAGAAAGAGAGGACGACTCAGAGAGAGAGAGGACGACTCAGAGAGAAGACGACTCAGAGAGAGAGAGGACGACTCAGAGAGAGAGAGGACGACTCAGAGAGAGGACGACTCAGAGAGAGAAAGAGAGGACGACTCAGAGAGAGAGAGGACGACTCAGAGAGAGAGAGGACGACTCAGAGAGAAGACGACTCAGAGAGAGAGAGGACGACTCAGAGAGAGAGAGGACGACTCAGAGAGAGGACGACTCAGAGAGAGAAAGAGAGGACGACTCAGAGAGAGGACGACTCAGAGAGAAGACGACTCAGAAAGAGAGAGGACGACTCAGAGAGAGAGAGGACGACTCAGAGAGAGGACGACTCAGAGACAGAAAGAGAGGACGACTCAGAGAGAGAGAGGACGACTCAGAGAGAGAGAGGACGACTCAGAGAGAAGACGACTCAGAGAGAGAGAGGACGACTCAGAGAGAGAGAGGACGACTCAGAGAGAGGACGACTCAGAGAGAGAAAGAGAGGACGATTAAGAGAGAGGACGACTCAGAGAGAGAAAGAGAGGACGACTCAGAGAGAGGACGACTCAGAGAGAGGACGACTCAGAGAGAGGACGACTCAGAGAGAGAGAGAGAGGACGACTCAGAGAGAGAGAGGACGACTCAGAGAGAGAGGACGACTCAGAGAGAGAGAGGACGACTCGGAGAGAGAGGACGACTCAGAGAGAGAGGACGACTCAGAGAGAGGACGACCCGGCTAGAGAGGATGACTCAGAGAGAGGACGACTCAAAGAGAGGACGACTCAGAGAGAGGACGACTCAGAGAGAGAGAAAGAGAGGACGACTCAAAGAGAGGACGACTCAGAGAGAGGACGACTCAGAGAGAGAGAGAGGACGACTCAGAGAGAGAGAGAGAGGACGACTCAGAGAGAGAGGACGACTCAGAGAGAGAGAGAGGGCGACTCAGAGAGAGAGGACGATTCAGAGAAAGAGAGAACGACTCAGAGAGAGAGAGAGAGGACGACTTAGAGGCTCGAGGAGGTGGAACCAACAGACGTTGATCCCCCCCCCAGACTGTGACAAAGAGCTTCATAGCTCATCGGATTCCTCCTCCAGTCTAAATAAAGATTCTGATTCTGATCGGGAAGGCATCAGCAGCAGCAGTCATGTGATGAGGAGCCGGCGCCTACCAACAATCGCCCAAGCTCTGCAGGCCTCTGTATATGAAGATGTTTTTTTATTTGCCTGCCAATTATTATCAACGTGTCTTGTTCTTTAAAGCGACTGCTACCGTCTCCTCTTCGCTTGACCTTGACACACCAGTCGTGGCTGTCGCGGGTTTGAGGCTGACGATGACGATTTCCCGACACCCTCGATGTCATCCATGATCTCGTATCTGACGCCCAATGGGCCGATCCGCTAACGGACGACAACAACGTCTGTACGTGGAACATCTTTCGCCCCGTTCGTAGCCAACCGTGCTAGTCGGAGGTGTGGGGGAAGGACAATAAACTATGGGTCTCTGTGTGAGTCTATGGGTCTCTGTGTGAGTCTATGGGTCTCTGTGTGAGTCTATGGGTCTCTTGTGTGAGTCTATGGGTCTATGTGTGAGTCTATGGGTCTCTGTGTGAGTCTATGGGGTGTCTGTGTGAGTCTATGGGTCTCTGTGTGAGTCTATGGGTCTCTTATGTGAGTCTATGGGTCTCTGTGTGAGTATATGGGTCTCTGTATGCGTCTATGGGTCTCTGTGTGAGTCTATGGGTCTCTGTGTGAGTCTATGGGTCTCTGTGTGAGTCTATGGGTCTCTGTGTGAGTCTATGGGTCTCTGTGTGAGTCTATGGGTCTCTTGTGTGAGTCTATGGGTCTCTGTATGCGTCTATGGGTCTCTGTGTGAGTCTATGGGTCTCTGTGTGAGTCTATGGGTCTCTGTGTGAGTCTATGGGTCTCTTGTGTGAGTCTATGGGTCTCTGTATGCGTCTATGGGTCTCTGTGTGAGTCTATGGGTCTCTTTGTGAGTCTATGGGTCTCTGTATGCGTCTATGGGTCTCTGTGTGAGTCTATGGGTCTCTGTGTGAGTCTATGGGTCTCTGTGTGAGTCTATGGGTCTCTGTGTGAGTCTGTGGGCCTCTGTGTGAGTCTATGGGTCTCTGTGTGAATCTGTGGGTCTCTGTGTGAGTCTATGGGTCTCTGTGTGAGTCTGTGGGTCTCTGTGTGAGTCTATGGGTCTCTGTGTGAGTCTATGGGTCTCTGTGTGAGTCTATGGGTCTCTGTGTGAGTCTATGGGTCTCTGTGTGAGTCTATGGGTCTCTTGTGTGAGTCTATGGGTCTCTGTATGCGTCTATGGGTCTCTGTGTGAGTCTATGGGTCTCTGTGTGAGTCTATGGGTCTCTGTGTGAGTCTATGGGTCTCTGTGTGAGTCTATGGGTCTCTGTGTGAGTCTATGGGTCTCTTGTGTGAGTCTATGGGTCTCTGTGTGAGTCTATGGGTCTCTGTGTGAGTCTATGGGTCTCTGTGTGAGTCTGTGGGCCTCTGTGTGAGTCTATGGGTCTCTGTGTGAATCTGTGGGTCTCTGTGTGAGTCTATGGGTCTCTGTGTGAGTCTGTGGGTCTCTGTGTGAGTCTATGGGTCTCTGTGTGAGTCTATGGGTCTATGTGTGAGTCTATGGGTCTCTGTGTGAGTCTATGGGTCTCCGTGCGAGTCTGTGGGTCTCTGTGTGAGTCTATGGGTCTCTGTGTGAGTCTATGGGTCTGTGTGAGTCTGTGGGTCTCTGTGTGAGTCTGTGGATCTGTGTGAGTCTATGGGTCTCCGTGCGAGTCTGTGGGTCTCTGTGTGAGTCTATGGGTCTCTGTGTGAGTCTATGGGTCTCTGTGTGAGTCTATGGGTCTGTGTGAGTCTGTGGGTCTCTGTGTGAGTCTGTGGATCTCTGTGTGAGTCTATGGGTCTCTGTGTGAGTCTATGGATCTCTCTGTATGTATGTTGAGCTTCTTTCACACCCTACGTAACCAACCGCGCAAACCGGAGGTGCGAATATGAACAGCACCCCAGCAGCCTCGCCGATTGGGAAGTCGTACGAGGAAGGGTCCATTGCCCGAAACGTCGTAATTTTTCTACATTTTCCTTCGTCGGGAAGTCTTATTGACGAATGTGCTCGAGTCTGTGTTGGTTACGTCACGTCGCTCTTGTGCCACGCCCCTTAAATCTTCACACGCAAGCCGACGGGCCTCGTTGATAATTCACTGGTCAACACACTTTTTCTGGCATAAGGTATTCTAACGGTTGTAAGGTAATTTTGGGGTGCTGATTCCAAAACTGGCATCAGTTTTTGTTTATCACATCGGGCTTTTGAGATATCAAATATTGCATTTTCAATAAAAACTGCGGAAGAAAAATATTAAATAAATGTGGATATCTACATAAAATGATGTTATAAACACACTATCCTAAAAATACAGCACCATATTTTAACACTAAAGCAGTCACTGACTCGCAACAACTTGCAATCATAAGTGACAGAGTTAATTTCGGGTAAAAGCAATGAAAATGGGGTATGCCGATAGCATAAAAATGAGATGTGATAGAGCAAATCTGAGATCAGATTTGGAATCAGCACCCTGAAATTAGTCTAGAACAGCTGCAAAAGTCCAGGCCAGAAAAAAATGTATTTTTTTTGTTGAAATTTTATTTATTAAACGAGACTTTACACTGGTGTACACTTCTGTCAATAAAATCAAAGATTTCTTGTCGATGTCCGCTGGAAGATTTGAAAATATATATTATATCGATATGTGTGTGTGTGTGCTTATTTTGGTCAATCCGCCAAATGTGCCCTTAGACCGTCGCTCCCTCGGTACTGCGGGAGTTTTTATTTTTAAATCCTTTCTTTATATTAAGTTCGCCTGCTTGCTTACGACCGTGTAAATCTTTCAGTCGTTTTTTAACCCACTTCCCGTGATCCAATCGAGCTGACATTTTGCACGCATACTCGTTGTGCGTGACAATTAATGTTCGTGAAATTTTTTTCAAAAATTTTACACTTTTTAGGACAAAAATATTATATTTAATTACCAATTGCTTAATGGTGCAATGCAATCATCTGACCCATAGGTGGCAGCCATCTCAAGCCAGAGGACGAGAGGACTCTAGCCGCCACGCATATAAAGGATTTATAGTGAGAAACTTTGTTTTTACGGGTTATATTATTATTTTTCTCGAAATCACAGAGGCGAGCCCCCCCCCCTGCCCCCCTTCAAAAACTTCGTTCGCATGAAACACAAAACAAGATGCGGATTGTGCGATTGCTGTTGTTCCTTCTTCATCTCTTCTCATTCCACGTCTCCTCCTCCTCCTCCTCGTCGTCATCACCGTGGCCCTTGAATTGTTTTGAATTGTTTTCCACAGCGGTACGAATCGCGGGTCAGGTGGTGTGGGGTGGGGGGGTCGTGGGAGGTCGGGTGGGTGGGGGGGTCGTGGGGGGTCGGGGGGAGAGACAAACGAGAGAGAGGCGGGGGGGGGGCAGCCGATTGTTCTCGACGACGGTCACGTGATCTCTCCGGTGCACGTGCTCCTCTCCACGCCTCTTGATGTAATTCCAAGAATCCCCTCCCCACCTCGTGCCGAGCTCCCAGTAATTAGCCGTCGCAGACCTCCAGCGGACACGTTTTGTTAAGATGCCGCTGCTGCTGCTGCTGTTGTTGTTGTTGTCGCTTTTCATTCGCGAATTGCATTTTCACCAGAAAGGCAGCCACTGCACTCAGCCCTGTTGTTGTTGTTGTTCTGCTCGCCTCTTCCTCCCATCACCGCCCCCCCCCCCCACACACACACAGAGACACACACACAGAGACACAGACACACACACAGAGACACACACACACAGAGACACACACACAGAGACACACACAGAGACACACACAGACACACACACAGACACACACACACAGAGACACACACACAGAGACACACACACAGAGACACACACACAGAGAGACACACAGACACACACACAGACACACACACAGAGACACACACACAGAGACACACACAGACAGCAGCAAGCCTCTCGAGAACGAGGAGAGCAAAGGTCACCCGTGTAGCCTTCCACGGGCTGTCGGGACAAGTGCCGCACCTACGAAGGCCGGGGGTTCAAGTTAAAGTTCATTTATTAGGTATAGAGCCCTGTGAGCCATTCGGCTCTTGAATCGGGTGCAACCGCAACAAACAAAAAACAAAAACATGAACAAAAAACATCTTAAAGTGAATATGTGACTTAAGTGCAAACAGAAAATCCAAGAAAAGACAGCAAAATATTGGTGGCCGACAATCACGCACGGACGCCTTTGTCTTTCTCTCTCTCTCTGAGTGGCGATGTGAGAACACAGACGCGCCAGGGAGTTCATTTGAGGCCGAGTGGACCTTGAGAGGAGCAGTTCCAAGCAATACGCCACAGTTGTTGGTCGTGAGTCGAGATTAGAACTCGGTTCGGCGGGGGGGGGTCGAACGCGACGCGCGTTCCACACCACTGCTCCACGTACCATCGCCGGTGTTGTTGTTGTTGTTGGTTGTTGTTGTTGTTGCAGCAGCAGCAGCATCATCATTACCAAATGATTTTCTGCGAATTGTCGTGGGCCTCCTGCGGAGCGTCTCTCATCGATTCTGCCGAGCTGCGGCGAAGCGCATGGCCCATTCCTCAGCGGCACCACGTGGTGGAGGTGGCGCGTGGTGGTGCAGGTGGCGCGTGGTGGTGGCGCGTGGTGGTGCAGGTGGCGCGTGGTGGTGGCGCGTGGTGGTGCAGGTGGCGCGTGGTGGTGGCGCGTGGTGGTGGTGGTGTACGCGTGGTGGTGCAGGTGGCGCGTGGTGGTGGAGGTGGGGCGTGGTGGTGGTGGTGTACGCGTGGTGGTGCAGGTGGCGCGTGGTGGTGGTGGTGGCGCGTGGTGGTGGTGGTGGCGCGTGGTGGTGGTGGTGTACGCGTGGTGGTGGTGGTGGGGCGTGGTGGTGGTGGTGGTGCGCGCGTGGTGGTGGTGTACGCGTGGTGGTGGTGGTGGTGGTGGGGCGTGGTGGTGGTGGTGGTGCGCGCGTGGTGGTGGTGGTGGTGGTGGGGCGTGGTGGTGGTGGTGCGCGTGGTGGTGGTGGTGCGCGTGGTGGTGGTGGTGGTGTACGCGTGGTGGTGGTGGTGGTGGTGGGGCGTGGTGGTGGTGGTGCGCGTGGTGGTGGTGGTGGTGCGCGCGTGGTGGTGGTGTACGCGTGGTGGTGGTGGTGGTGGTGGGGCGTGGTGGTGGTGGTGCGCGTGGTGGTGGTGGTGGTACGCGTGGTGGTGGTGGTGTACGCGTGGTGGTGGTGGTGGTGGTGGGGCGTGGTGGTGGTGGTACGCGTGGTGGTGGTGCACGCGTGGTGGTGGTGCGCGTGGTGGTGGTGGTGGTGGTGGTGGGGCGTGGTGGTGGTGGTGGTGGTGGTACGCGTGGTGGTGGTGGTACGCGTGGTGGTGGTGCACGCGTGGTGGTGGTGGTGGTGCGCGTGGTGGTGGTGGTGGGGCGTGGTGGTGGTGGTGCGCGTGGTGGTGGTGGTGGTGCACGCGTGGTGGTGGTGGAGGTACGCGTGGTGGTGGTGGTGCGCGTGGTGGTGGTGGTGGTGCGCGTGGTGGTGGTGGTGGTACGCGTGGTGGTGGTGGTGCGCGTGGTGGTGGTGGTGGTGCGCGTGGTGGTGGTGGAGGTACGCGTGGTGGTGGTGGTGCGCGTGGTGGTGGTGGTGGGGCGTGGTGGTGGTGGTGGTGCGCGCGTGGTGGTGGTGTACGCGTGGTGGTGGTGGTGGTGGTGGGGCGTGGTGGTGGTGGTGCGCGTGGTGGTGGTGGTACGCGTGGTGGTGGTGCACGCGTGGTGGTGGTGCGCGTGGTGGTGGTGGTGGTGGTGGGGCGTGGTGGTGGTGGTGGTGGTGCGCGTGGTGGTGGTGGTGGTACGCGTGGTGGTGGTGCACGCGTGGTGGTGGTGGTGGTGCGCGTGGTGGTGGTGGTGGGGCGTGGTGGTGGTGGTGCGCGTGGTGGTGGTGGAGGTACGCGTGGTGGTGGTGGTACGCGTGGTGGTGGTGGTACGCGTGGTGGTGGTGGTGGTGGTACGCGTGGTGGTGGTGGTACGCGTGGTGGTGGTGGTACGCGTGGTGGTGGTGGTACGCGTGGTGGTGGTGGTACGCGTGGTGGTGGTGGTGGTGGTGTACGCGTGGTGGTGGTGTACGCGTGGTGGTGGTGGTACGCGTGGTGGTGGTGGTACGTGTGGTGGTGGTGGTACGCGTGGTGGTGGTATACGCGTGGTGGTGGTAGTGGTGGTGGTGGTATACGCGTGGTGGTGGTGGTACGCGTGGTGGTGGTGGTACGCGTGGTGGTGGTGGTGGTGGTGGTACGCGTGGTGGTGGTGGTACGCGTGGTGGTGGTGGTACGCGTGGTGGTGGTGGTGGTGTACGCGTGGTGGTGGTGTACGCGTGGTGGTGGTGTACGCGTGGTGGTGGTGGTACGCGTGGTGGTGGTATACGCGTGGTGGTGGTAGTGGTGGTGGTGGTGTACGCGTGGTGGTGGTGCGCGTGGTGGTGGTGGTGGTGGTGGTGGTGTACGCGTGGTGGTGGTGCGCGTGGTGGTGGTAGTGGTGGTGGTGGTGTACGCGTGGTGGTGGTGCGCGTGGTGGTGGTGGTGGTGGTGGTGGTGTACGCGTGGTGGTGGTATACGCGTGGTGGTGGTAGTGGTGGTGGTGGTGTACGCGTGGTGGTGGTGCGCGTGGTGGTGGTGGTGGTGGTGGGGCGTGGTGGTGGTGGTGGTGGTGCGCGTGGTGGTGGTGGTGGTACGCGTGGTGGTGGTGTACGCGTGGTGGTGGTATACGCGTGGTGGTGGTGGTGGTGGTGCGCGTGGTGGTGGTGGGGCGTGGTGGTGGTGGTGGTGGTGGTACGCGTGGTGGTGGTGTACGCGTGGTGGTGGTGGTACGCGTGGTGGTGGTATACGCGTGGTGGTGGTGGTACGCGTGGTGGTGGTGTACGCGTGGTGGTGGTATACGCGTGGTGGTGGTGGTACGCGTGGTGGTGGTGTACGCGTGGTGGTGGTGGTACGCGTGGTGGTGGTGTACGCGTGGTGGTGGTGTACGCGTGGTGGTGGTATACGCGTGGTGGTGGTGGTACGCGTGGTGGTGGTGTACGCGTGGTGGTGGTGTACGCGTGGTGGTGGTATACGCGTGGTGGTGGTGGTACGCGTGGTGGTGGTGTACGCGTGGTGGTGGTGTACGCGTGGTGGTGGTATACGCGTGGTGGTGGTGGTACGCGTGGTGGTGGTGTACGCGTGGTGGTGGTGTACGCGTGGTGGTGGTGGTGGTGGTGTACGCGTGGTGGTGGTGGTGGTGTACGCGTGGTGGTGGTGGTGCGCGTGGTGGTGGTGGTGGTGGTGTACGCGTGGTGGTGGTGTACGCGTGGTGGTGGTGGTGGTGGTGTACGCGTGGTGGTGGTGGTGGTGTACGCGTGGTGGTGGTGGTGCGCGTGGTGGTGGTGGTGGTGGTGTACGCGTGGTGGTGGTGTACGCGTGGTGGTGGTGGTGGTGGTGTACGCGTGGTGGTGGTGTACCCGTGGTAGTGGTGGTACGCGTGATGGTGGTGTACGCGTGGTGGTGGTGGTGGTGGTACGCGTGATGGTGGTGGTACGCGTGGTGGTGGTGGTACGCGTGGTGGTGGTGGTACGCGTGGTGGTGGTGTACGCGTGGTGGTGGTGTACGCGTGGTGGTGGTGGTGGTGGTGTACGCGTGGTGGTGGTGTACCCGTGGTAGTGGTGGTACGCGTGATGGTGGTGTACGCGTGGTGGTGGTGGTGGTGGTACGCGTGATGGTGGTGGTGGTGGTGTACGCGTGGTGGTGGTGGTACGCGTGATGGTGGTGGTGGTGGTGGTGTACGCGTGGTGGTGGTGGTACGCGTGGTGGTGGTGGTACGCGTGGTGGTGGTGGTGTACGCGTGGTGGTGGTGGTACGCGTGGTGGTGGTGGTGGTACGCGTGGTGGTGGTGGTGTACGCGTGGTGGTGGTGGTGTACGCGTGGTGGTGGTGGTACGCGTGGTGGTGGTGTACGCGTGGTGGTGGTGGTGTACGCGTGGTGGTGGTGGTACGCGTGGTGGTGGTGGTGTACGCGTGGTGGTGGTGGTACGCGTGGTGGTGGTGTACGCGTGGTGGTGGTGGTACGCGTGGTGGTGGTGGTGGTGTACGCGTGGTGGTGGTGGTACGCGTGGTGGTGGTGGTGTACGCGTGGTGGTGGTGGTACGCGTGGTGGTGGTGGTGGTACGCGTGGTGGTGGTGGTGTACGCGTGGTGGTGGTGGTACGCGTGGTGGTGGTGTACGCGTGGTGGTGGTGGTGGTGTACGCGTGGTGGTGGTGGTGGTGGTACGCGTGGTGGTGGTGCACGCGTGGTGGTGGTGGTGGTGTACGCGTGGTGGTGGTGGTGGTGGTACGCGTGGTGGTGGTGTACGCGTGGTGGTGGTGGTGGTGTACGCGTGGTGGTGGTGGTGGTGGTACGCGTGGTGGTGGTGGTGGTGTACGCGTGGTGGTGGTGGTGGTGCGCGTGGTGGTGGTGGTGGGGCGTGGTGGTGGTGTACGCGTGGTGGTGGTGGTGGTGTACGCGTGGTGGTGGTGGTGGTGTACGCGTGGTGCTGGCGCCACTGAGCTTGTGTTGCGCCCGAAACGTCGTGATTTTATTTAGTTGTTTTCATTTCCTTTATTTTTTACCTACGTGACTTTACCGAAAAAACCATAGAGTATGAATCCTTGCAGTCACGAAAGCTTCAAATCTAGAATCCTTGTGTTCTCGGTCGGACTGATGAGTGCGTTGTTGACTACGCAACTCTTTTTCAGAAGCGAGACCAGGTCCATCACAAACGATGGCTCAGCGAAGTGGCAGATAGTCGTCGCGTGGAAATTTAAAGGAGCCCAAATACCCAAAACGCAACGTTGATTCTAAATGTGGAGGGGGAAAAAAACCGGAGGCCCGGAGAAAAATCAACTCGACCACAGGGAGAGAGCGAGACGTCCAAACTCGAAATACACAGCAGCAGCAGGCGTCAGGGTCAGGATCGAACCCACGACCTCCTGCGTACCAGGCGAGGTAGTTAACATCTCCTAGCCACCGTGATGATGATGAGAGAGAGAGACACGCAAACTCCAAATATACAGCAGCAGGCGTCAGGGTCAGGATCGAACCCACGACCTCCTGCGTACCAGGCGAGGTAGTTAACATCTCCTAGCCACCGAGGCGCCATTAAAAATCCTGTGGCCGACGATGTTTCGGACAATGGCCCTTCTTAATAGCGCGTAACAATAGATTTTACACACGTGTGATATTTCTATGGATTCTGGGAAAGGGCCATTGCTCGAAACGTCACATGTACGATATATTTCCTATGAAGGCCACGCGGTGTTGTTATTGGAGGATGGAAGAAAACAATATCCTGCAGGCCTAATAAAATACAATTCTCACGACGTTTCGGCCACAACGCATGCAGCCGTCCTCAGGTGATGAACAGGTCTGTCGTTCAGACGCTGTCTTTCCGACAGACCCGTTCTTCACCTGAGGACGGCTGCTTGCGTTGTGGCCGAAACGTCGTGAGAATTGTATTTTATTGTTTTCTTTTTATTATTTTATTATTTCCCTTCTACGTGACTTTACCGAAAGAACCAAAACGATATAAATAGAAACTTTTTTTTTAGTTTTACCAGGTAAGGGCCCGCTGAACTATACAGCTTTTTTTGACAAGTGACCTGGTCACAAGTGATAGCCCAAGGAAGTGGCTTATCATCGTGTGGAGCAACCAAATACTCGTCAAATGTATGTTTATAATAGTAGAGGGGAAACCCGGAGGAACACGTGACCACGGAGAGAGAAAGACACGCAAACTCCAAATATACAGCAGCAGCAGGCGTCAGGGTCGGGATCGAAGCCACAACCTCCTGTATACCAGGCGAGGTGGTTAACATCTCCTAGCCACCGTGATGATGAGAGAGAGACACGCAAACTCCAAATATACAGCAGCAGGCGTCAAGATCTAGATCGTACCCACGACCTCCTGTATACCAGGCGAGGTGGTTAACATCTCCTAGCCACCGTGATGATGAGAGAGAGACACGCAAACTCCAAATATACAGCAGCAGGCGTCAAGATCTAGATCGTACCCACGACCTCCTGTATACCAGGCGAGGTAGTTAACATCTCCTAGCCACCGTGATGATGAGAGAGAGACACGCAAACTCCAAATATACAGCAGCAGGCGTCAGGATCTAGATTGAACCCACGACCTCCTGTATACCAGGCGAGGTAGTTAACATCTCATAGCGACCGTGGACCACCCAGATTAGATGTTGAGACCTCACGTGATGGGGCACACACGTTACGGACGAGGTGTTCACGGTAGCCCGATGGAATATAATTGCGCGTAAAGCTTTAAAAAAAAAATACGGAGGGAATAAATTCAACAGATGGCACCGTGTTGGAAGGTGAACATGCCTCGGCTCGATTGGAACACGGTTCTTGGGAGCGAGTAACATCGTTCCAATTTCTTTATTTTTCCCCCTCCCCCTCATCGATCGAAAAAAAAGTAATTATTTTTGTTGCAGCGGGGAAAGCTTCGTGTATTTTAATCACAGCGAGTGAACCGCTTGACATCAGGTGACGTTATCGCGCCCCGGCTTTCCAGACGCACGGAAACACAAAATATGAAATTATTTTATTAAAACAAGGCAACAAAAGGTGGTCTGGGGGTGGTTCTATTTTTCAGCGGCGCCGCGGTGGCTGTGAGATGTTCACTACCTCGCCCTAGTCTGCAGGAGGTCGTGGGTTCGATCCCTTCCCGGACGGCTGCTGCTGTATTTCGAGCTTGCGTGTGAACGTGTCTTTCTCTCTCTCCATGGTCGCGTGGGTTTTGTTATTTTACCAGGTAAGGCCCACGGAGCTTATAGTAGCTCTCTTCTTTGAGAAGCCACCTGGCCACGAATGATCGCTCAACGACGGTGGCTCATCGTGAAAATCTATCGCAGACAAATACTCTCAAGTGCATATTTATACATGCGGAGGGAAAAACTGGAGGACCCAGAGAAAAATCCACGCGACAATGGAGACCTACAAACTCCATATAAACAGGCATCGTCAAGGGATGGGATCGAACCCACGACCTCCTGTATACCAGGCGAGGTAGTTCATATCTCGCCACCACAGCGCCCAGTTAATAACAATGAGTTTGCCCATATAACGTTATAGCTTCTCATAGCCAATAAACAAATACGGATCAACAGCATCTGGCAGTTCACCTGCATGGCTTTAAGCCATTGGTTCTTAATCCGAGGTGCACGTGTAATGTGAGGATATATGCGGGTTGCGGATGGATCACACCTCGTTACGATGATTGGCTCTGCCGGTCCTGGCCCATAGCCAATGGGGGGGGGAAGTCTAGGGGCGTGGCCCTGACGTCATGGGAAGGTGACATCTGTTAGTAGAGGATTGGTTCTGCTGGCTTTAGCCACAGCCAATGGGGGGACGAGTCCGGGGCGTGGTCCTGGGAACGTACGATGGAGTCTAGAAGATTCCATAGAGGGTAACCAGGATTGGTGGAAAGATACCACGTGACCCGGGTATTAAAAGGGGTGGAGACGGACAACACGTGGTCAGATCTGGAACGGACGGAGGGTGAGGCCACGCTGGAGCAGGGTCCAGGCTGCCACGTGGTCCAGGCTGCCACGTGGTCCAGGCTGCCACGTGGTCCAGGCTGCCACGTGGTCCAGGCTGCCACGTGGTCCAGGCTGCCACGTGGTCCAGGCTGCCACGTGGTCCAGGCTGCCACGTGGTACAGGCTGCCACGTGGTCCAGGCTGCCACGTGGTCCAGGCTGCCACGTGGTCACGCGTGTCTCTCTTTCTCCCTCTCACGCTGTCTGTCAGCCGCGTGAAGGAGTAAGATGGGAGTGTTGTGAACGAAAAACAAAGTCCGGATTCCAGAAGTCGCTTCTACGACCTTTATTACACACGCACCACCCCCTGGGGGTGTGAGATGCCCTCTCTGCCAAGCGGGCTGTCGTAACAGGTCAAGCAACCACTGCCTTCAGCAAAGCTGGCGAGACGCTGCATGTTGAAACCGGCCCAGAGTGTTGCCTGTAATGAACAAATTGCTGCTGCGATACCCTCCCAGGAAAGGCCGCGGGCCTCTCTGGGGTTGTGTTTTAAAGTACGGGGTTGCTTCATCAAAAAAATGGAACACTTCTGAGAAAATTTTCAACAATGCCACGAGAAATGTGCCGCCTCCGAGCTCTGGAGACCACCTGGAGAAGATTCCAGGCCACGCGTTGACAACGATGGCGAACGAGTGCAGACACATTGACTTTTTGAAGCTATCAACGTTACATTTGTTATCATGTTAACGGTGCGTTCTGTTCATTTTTACATTAAAAACGATAGTCTCATATAAGTGTTAACATTTTTCTTCTTGGTTCTTTCGGTAAAGTCACGTAGAAGGGAAATAATAAAATAATAAAAATTTTACCTAATAAAATACAATTCTCACGACGTTTCGGCCACAATGCAAGCAGCCGTCCTCAGGTGAAGAACAGGGCTGTCGGAAAGACAGACCTGTTCTTGACCTGATTCAGACGCTGTCTTTCCGACAGACCTGTTCTTCACCTGAGGATGGCTGCTTGCGTTGTGGCCGAAACGTCGTGAGAATTGTATTTTATTATGTTTTATTTGTATTATTTTGTTATTTCCCTTCTACGTGACTTTACCGAAAGAACCAAGAAGATGAATCCCTGCAGTCACGAAAGCTTTAAATCTAAATGTTAACATTTTGTTGAAGCACCGTGTACTTACATTTGTATTTAATGTGTGAGAGACAGGAGGTGGTCTTATTTATATTGGTTTTAATCCGGCGACGATGATGACGACGACGACGCGACCCAGACCGACAACACATGGACCAGCAAGTCAACTCATGCAATGATATAAACATTTATTTGACGAGGCAATAATACAATGTGTAATTTAAGCTACAGAAAAGTAGACTCGAAACTGAATGTACAGGGGGGAGGGGGGGTGGTTGGTGACCGCAATTTGAGACGTTTTCAAAGTTGAGTTGTTATTTTTTTGTACAATATTCAATGTGGCGGTACACGCAAGAGGGCACACGTGTTCATGAACCAACTTCACCTCACACATTACAAGCGGCTAACAGCTGTGCGACACAACACACATTTAAAACTTGTTTTCTTTACACCTGGAATGTAATAGCTCTTCAATGAGGTACCCGATTAAAAAATAAATTCTTACTTGTGACAATTAAAACAGCATCCTGCAAATCGACTCTCCACAAACAAGAGATTCAAACTGTGGTGGGAGAGAGGAGGGTTTGAGGGGGGGGGGAGGGAAAGGAAAACATTAAATAATAATTACCATCGTTCTTAGCATAGTCGTAATTTAACAACAACAAAAATAACAACGCTCGGTTGTCCGCTGGGGTTACATTTAAACAATAAAACCTGTAATTTGTGCACGCACTTGGACTCGGCGAGGAAACCCGCGAAAATACTGGCTCTTGGCATCTTCGGGAGGCCAACTGAACGTGGTGCGAAACGTCGGACACCTTTTCCCGCGCGGTACAAACCCCTTATAAAGCAGCTTTGATGAACGTGCACACTCGTCCTGACGTGGTCCATCAACCCCCCCACGGAAGGGGCTGTGGGGGCTTGCTCTCTCTTTGGTAGGGGTCTCACAATTCCTGCGATTCGACGAATTGTCACGATTTTCAAGGGTCACAATCCCCGCGTCTACTACTACGACTACTACTAACTACTACTACTGCCTGCCGCCAGCGGGTTCACCACACACACGAACCGTCACAACTGAAAAGATTGAATGGAGAAAAACAATTACGAAGCCAGTTTAAACACGGAGGCTTTCGCGACCAAGATCATCCATAATAGAGGTTGTTTGGGTTAGATCGCGTAAATATATAAATGTGTCGTTGAAACCCACCACCACCCGACACAGCCAACTAGTGAGGGTTGTCACGTAAACAGAACGTGGCCAATTCGTCACGAGTACAGCACATCCAGAGCTAGATTTGTGGCTGTCGCCTGATGAAGCTGGTTGTAATTACTGGCGAAACGTCGTACTCAGATTGTAAATGTTGTGGCTTGGCTCTCCAACACGCCGGTTAGTGCTGTACTAGTGACGAATTGGCCACGTTCTGTTTACGTGACAAACCTCACTAGTTGGCTGTGTCGGGTGGTGGCGGGTTTAACGACACATTTATATATTTTACACGACCTAACCCAAAGAAACTCTATTATGAATCACAAAGCCATCCCCCATCCATTCTCGCACGAGGAAATTTCGTAGCGTCCGTCGATTTCTTAGCTCCAGAAAGCGATCTTCTACCGAATCGGTGCCTCGTTCCATTGTCAGAGGGACTTTGGCCACTGCTGCCCAGATCGGCAGTTGTATATCGCCGATGGAGTGGGCCTTCACGAGCAAGCTGGTGGTGTTCTCGCAGCCCGCAGGAGGGGCGTTTTTCAAGTGTTACACGCCTCGCCGAGAATAACCGTGATGCATTTTGCCATCTTTGCCACAACCGATGAAATTTGTGAGGATGTTTGCTTACTTGTAAAAGTCTGGGCCCTGCCAATGGGGATGTGTTTTTGACCAATTCCATTATTTGACAGTTTGGCCTTCCCGTGAGAGTAAACTGGAGACCCCGGGGTAAACTCCGAGTTCGCACGACCGGGGATGAGAGGACACTCGGCACGACCACCTCTTGGCCGGGCCTGGCAATCCCTAAGCGATCACCCACCCAAGTACTAACTAAGCAGGCTCAACTTTGCCGTATGTGTTTCGGGGGATTGGGTCCCTTGCGCTCGGTTTGCTTTTGAAAATATATCCGTGAACAAAAGAAAGATGAGCGCACCACCTCGGATCTGGCGAATGCCTCTCTGGCTAACGTACGAGGCCGTGCGCGCAAACGACCGATCCCCCACATCAAGGCATGCATCGGTCAAACTACTGAGAAGAATAATCAACCAATCATTTGCAGCGGTAAAAAGAAAAAAAACTGATATTATCATATTCCTCTGGATTATACGCC
Organism: Lampetra fluviatilis; assembly: GCF_964198595.1. Taxonomy (NCBI): domain Eukaryota; kingdom Metazoa; phylum Chordata; class Hyperoartia; order Petromyzontiformes; family Petromyzontidae; genus Lampetra; species Lampetra fluviatilis. Next base: position 3,066,521 of record NC_136330.1, read on the forward strand.
GCTCCAGAAAGATGCGCCAATGATTGGTCATTTAATTTTAGTTTTCATAACTGGGAGAATACGGCATTGGCTATGAATGAGCCTAGATTTGAAGCTTTCGTGACTGCAAGGATTCATACTCTTAATAAAAATAAAATAATAAAAAAATGTATTATGAATGAGCCGTCTTTTAGAATGTGGTTTCTGAACGATGCCGTCATCAAAAAAAAAAACTACGTTGCGGGAAGATCCAAAGACGCGCGCCCCAAAGTTCGCTCATAATAAAATACAGCGGTGGGGAGGAGGGAGGGTGGGGTTATAAAAGCTGTGCGCGCCTTATAATCTGGAGGACACAATCGCACGCCTTTCGCCGCTCCCGATACACAACGGTTCACACATCCGATATCGTGGGCAAAATCGCAGAGCAAGAGAAATATACTTGCGCACACCCCCCCCCCCCCCCAAAACAAGTGACAAAAAAATGAATAATAACAAACATTTACGGGACGCATTCGCGGCCCAGTCGTTGGTTAAGCAACGACAACTTTCAGATCACGGGGTAAACGGGGTGGGTGAAAGCGTGGCCGCGCACACAACGGTGACCCCTTTTGCGGACGCCACTTGCCGACGGAAAGGCCTCCCAACAACTTAGCAGAAATCTCCGGAGGCTATTTTTGGCCTACTCTTCCACGCTGGCGGTGGGAGTGGGGGACGTATCGGAAGAGGTGGGTGAGGGGGGGGGCATACAAACCGCACGGTTACCACCCCAGCGCACGCGTCCCCACGTCGCGGTGCCTACGAGACGCTAACTCCCTCGCCTGGTATGCAGGAGTGCGTGGGTTCGATCCCGAACCCGGGTCGCCAGGTTCGTAGCGCAGCGCGCTAACCGCTGCACCACCGCTCCACACAGACGCATAGGTTTGTTGTCTTCCCCATGCACCTCCGATTAGCGTTGATGGCTATGTACGGTGTGAAAGAAGTTCAACATACATACTCACCCAGACTCAGACTCACACAGAGACCCATAGACTCGCACAGAGACCCATAGACTCACACAGAGACCCATAGACTCACACAGAGACCCATAGACTCACACAGAGACCCGTAGACTCGCACAGAGACCCGTAGACTCACACAGAGACCACCTCACGACTTCTCGCACCGCAGCCACAACAAATTCTTTACCCCCCCACACCCCAAAAAAACCCCACGATCCTTAAAATTTCACATTTTCAACTCTTCCCACACGCGACTGTATTTCTTCAAGCACAAGGCGGCGGCGGCGGCGTCGTTGCAAAACGCAACCACCGCCGTGAACATACAGCGGCGTTCCTCCTTCCGTACTGTCTCGACGTTCGTTGCCATTGCAGCGTTGAACTCTTTCAGCAGCTTCACGAAAACCGCCAATGCCACTCCGAACCCCCCCACACCAACCCCCCCGTCCCTGTGGAGTTGCTACCAAACTAATTGAAATCCCAGCAAGTGCTCGCGATTGCCCGGCGCCAACTTGTCCCCCACGCGCCACGAGGCCACAAGGTCGCGGCGCATCCGACCGCCGCCCCATGCCCGCCCCGGCCAAATGAACCCCCCCATCGTGCCCGGTGCTGGTATTTGCGCACCGTGCAACTGGCACGTTTCTTGCGGGTGGCGGAGTTCACGATCCCGACCGTCGAACGCGCTCGGCGCTTCATCCGTGATCAACAAGTGGGGCCTTGCCGCAGAGACCGTGGTAGCTACCGCCCGGTCGGTCTGCGGTGGAGGCGCTGGTGGCGAATCGGAACTGCGAACGGCTCCGCATTGCGCTGCTCGCTCCTCACGTCACCGCCGTCCCAGTTCACGCCCAGGCCGGAGAGCGCCACCGTGCCGGTGTTTGCCCCGCACCGCAGCAGCAGCAGCAGCAGCAGCGGCGGCGGCAGCAGCAGCAGCAGCAGCGGCGGCAGCGGCAGCAGTAGCAGCGGGGGCATCACTTCTTATGTTCCGGGCAACTTACTCACCACAATCACACAATTGTACAATCAGCTACGATAGGGACATTTCACCCAACACCCCCCCGCCCACCCCACCTCTCCCCCCCCCCCCCGGGGCCCCGTAGTTGACTGGGTGAGATAAATCGTCACGATTCAGGCCTTTAATGAAACTCAATAATCCTTCATGTCACCAACTCCTTGTGCATAGCAGTGCCTCTGGTGGGCTGCAAGGATGTGAAGCCACGCAGTGAGACACTTTACACGAGCACACAAAAATAATAATCACAGTTCTGGTATAAGCAACATATGCTTCGTTTACGCTGGGGAGGGGGGGGGGTGTGGGGGGAAGGCGCAAACTTCTGATAAAAGCACACTGCTCCGGATAACAAGCACAGCTGGCCTCGCCCCGCAACGAGTCGAACAGAGAGGGGGGCACACAGCTCGCGCTGGGGGCTACTCGGAGAGGGGGGGGTAAACTATGAGGGTGGCACTGCGGGAAACCCGTGGTGCCCCCCCCCACCCACCCCCCCGGTTATCCAGACCGCCGCCACTGTGGGCAAAACTTCGCCGTCAATAGCAGCCGCGAGACACCTTGGGGGGGAGCTTGGTCAACTTTCAGAATCGGAGAAAAAAGGAACCCCCCCCCTCCCCACCTTGTTAAAGCCTCAACAGACTGTTGGGGCAAGTGCTGTTAACAACGGCACACTAGGGGGTGGGTGGCCAGCACACCACCACGCCCGGCCGCCTTTGTCTCCCCAGCGGCGAGGTTTACTACACGCCGCGCCAGGCACTCATTTGAGTCGAAGCGAGGAGAGGGACAGGGCCGGTTCGGATAATCGTCACGCTGGTGTTGGTGGTGGCCGTGAGCGGGAACGGAACTCGGGTCGCCGGGTTCGTAGCGCAGCGAAGCGCTAACCCGCTGCGCTAACGCTACCCCCCTTAACGAACTTGAATCTTGATAACATTTCTGCATCACTCACACACACACAGGAAGAGGACACACAACAAAAAACCTTTAAGACTTAATGTTAAAAAAAGAGCAAAAGTGCAAAAAGATAGTGGGGAGAAAAGCAAGGCCATTCCTTCATTCGGTATTGGTGGAAGCCTTTTATCGCGAACGTCGATTAAAGTGGTTTCCTTCGGCTCAAGATACACGCGTCGAAAGCGTGCGGTGTGTCCAAAATCAACATGCACATCACGTGCGGATGTCACTCGGCCCAACGGAGCAAACAACGGAGTGACGAAACATGATGGGGGGGGGGGGCAGGGAAATGAGACAAATCCAAACGTTGGCAAAATGTTGAAATTTACCCGCAAAAGATTTTGGGGAAAAAAAACACAAAGCAACGCAGCCGACGACCACCCCCCCCCGCCGCCCCCCACTCCGACTGCGAAACTTTCAGGAGCCCTCGTGACAAAAAAAAAATCTTGAGACTCGGGATGAACGTCGGTGAGAAACAGAAGTCGAACTCTACACGCGACAACGGGGAACGAGCGTCTCATCGGGTCGCGGGGGGGGGGGGGGAAACGTAATCGATCGCAACTCATCGTTGCGCGCCTCCGTGGTACGGGTCGCATCGTCGGTAAAACAATCCCGTTCCGATCTGGCGTTATTTCGCGGACGTCCAACGGCATTGCACGGGGCGACACGCGCCACGACCGAGCAGCGCATCTGCCGTTGGTGGGCACAACGCCTTGCACACGCGACGGGACAAACGGTGCGCGAGGCTTCGGCACAAATGGCGCAAAACAACACAAACACACAAAAAAAATGACGGGGTAGAGGAAGGGGGGTCTGTAAAAATCACACCGTGCGTTTGTCAATTTAAATTTGGTCAACGTTGACAATTCGTAGACGAAACCGCGCCGGCGAATTTGTGCAAAGGTCGCCGAGGGGACCGCCTCGGCCTCGTCGGGGCCACTTCTGTACCGGGAGCACTCCGCCCCCCCCCTGCACCCCCCCCTCAACCACGTTCATTTCAGCGCGCTTGGAACGCACGGAGTCGTCGCCGCGCACTACTCTGCGGCATCTTGTTGGCACGGTCCACAAGATCGATACGCGCGCCACAACGCTCATCGACGGCACCCGCAGCGGTGAGGCGACAGCGAGACCTAACCCAGACAAGTGGGGTCCTCTTTACACACAAACGCAGCCACTCGCACGTACACACACACGCAGCCACTCGCACGTACACACACACGCAGCCACTCGCACGTACACACACACGCAGCCACTCGCACGTACACACACACGCAGCCACTCGCACGTACACACACACGCAGCATGCAATGTCCACCCCGTGCTGTGCACTTTGGGCAACAGCGTAAGTGGCGGCTGGCTTCACTTTGCACGAGACCGCTGCCATTGAAGTCACAACTGGCTTTTTGTGTTTAGTTCAATGTCCTCCCCCCCCACCTCCGCACCTTCCGATCAGCACGGTTGGCTACGTACGGTGCCAAAGAAGTTCAACGGCAATACGTACGTACAGCAAAGCCACACCGCACCCGTGTGCATCTCTCTCCTCAACAAAGGACGGCAGGTGAGGACGTGCTCAGTGGACAGTTCTGACTGGCACAAAAGCAGAGCTGGGATGATGATTTCGGTCAATTAATGGGATAAATGTTGTCAACAACATTTTTGTCGTCGTCGCCAATTACTACCCGGGGCCCCTTTCAAATTAACGGCCGCCCCCCACGTCAAGCCAAATGGACCAGAACCTCCCGTCCAGCGGCAGGCGCGCCGATAATAATCAGCGATCGATCGTTCAAACGATCGCCGATAATTATCAGCGATCGATCGTTCAAACGATCGCCGATAATTATCAGCGATCGATCGTTCAAACGATCGCCGATAATTATCAGCGATCGATCGTTCAAACGATCGCCGATAATTATCAGCGATCGATCGTTCAAACGATCGCCGATAATTATCAGCGATCGATCGTTCAAACGATCGCCGATAATTATCAGCGATCGATCGTTCAAACGATCGCCGATAATTATCAGCGATCGATCGTTCAAACGATCGCCGATAATTATCAGCGATCGATCGTTCAAACGATCGCCGATAATTATCAGCGATCGATCGTTCAAACGATCGCCGATAATTATCAGCGATCGATCGTCGATAATTATCAGCGATCGATCGTTCAAACGATCGGGTTGCAGCGGAGCTTCCCGACAAACTAACTAAATCAGGATCGGGCGGACGGGATCCCGACGACCGTCGCACGATACGCCGAAAGGAAACGGCTCCGTTGCTAAACCTCGCTCGGGTCAGCCCATCGTAAAAACCACAAAAGCCACGCGGATTGGTCCCTCAAGCGAGTGTTTTGGTCTACTCTTCCACAAGGGCCAGACAATCTTGGAAGAGGTGGCAAGTACGACACACTGTAACCCCACCACACCACACGCGACCTGCCGATCAACTTAACGGTGGTTTACCCATTTACACCGCTGGGTGGACAGAGACGGCGGGGTGGGGGGGGAGGATTTGAGGGAACCTGCGACGTCGTTTCACCTGCCGCGCCATCCGCAGACGGAATGGAACCGGCGACCCGCGGATTGAGAGCCCAGCGTGGGGTCGCCACTACCGACACGGTGCCAGCGATGCCGGCGGTGGCAGCAACGTCGCCACGTCTCTGAAAGACGCGGACGAGGATAAAAATGTAAACACTTCGTATTAGAGATTGAAAACTTCCGTTCTGTTTGACGCGTGACAGCAAATGCGTGTGTCCGGGTTTAGTATTTTGTTTTTTTTAAACAGCTTCTGGACGAATGCGTCAACGATCGTGAGGTGGTGGGGGCGAGGAGCAAACGAGGGTTTATGAACGGCGAGCGGAGCGCGACGCGCGAGGAGCAACGAGAAAACGGAATTGGGCGCTCGCAAGCAGAGGACGAATCGTGAGGCAATCGTAATAAATAGCGTCGACGCGCAACCGGACATCAACAATATGCCGAGAAATTGCACCGTTACGTTTCATCAACTTACAAACTAAAACGTGTTCACGGGAGGGTGGTGGGGGGGGGGGGGGACGATGGCGCGGGAGAGAAAACTGGAATAATACGTGAATCAACAGCAAGGACCTAACACGATGGAGGGGCGTCGCCATCGGCCCGACAAAACCATTCCCGCCGTTAGGCGATGTTTCGAACAAAACGAAAACGATACAGCTCAAAGGATTCGAAAGTAACGCGGTAAGAAAATAAAACGCTTGCCAGCATTCGAGCTTTTTTTGAGTATGTGCATTTATATGTGCATAGTGTATACACAGTGTGTATATTCCATATAGTGTATATAATTTTACATATATGTACTCTGTACACACATACACATGCACACACACACACACGTCATATATATTTTTTTTTACTACGCAGGAAAAAAAATATACCCTAATCTGCCGAGGAGCATATTTGCAATCGGTATGCATCTGTCTCCCGGCTTGTAGATGTAAGCACGCCGTCTCTCTCCAATACCACGGACAACGACCGGCCACCGCGCGCACGGCACGATAAAACGACGAAACAGAAACCGAGACGGGCCGGTCGGATCGCGGAGGAAAAAGAGGAAACTGTTGAAGAGAATCATCGCAATTATTCAGCCGCGATCCCCATGAGGTATTGGGCGAACGAACGGGGATTCGGACTTGCCCTCTTCACAGATCTGGGAGGAGCCGTTTCCGGACACGCGCCGAGCAAAAGCGACTTTGGCAGCGACAGACGACGCTCAGAGACATTATCGCAGCGTGCATTTCCGCCGCACTGCCTGCCCCCCCTCCACCCCCGATTTTCTACGTTTGTGTATTTTGTAGCCAGTTAGTCATCACTGAGTTAAGCGCACACGCACGAACGTGCGCATGCGGGGGGACCACCACACCTTTGCCGTGTGTGAGCGGGCGGCAAGCGGTAAGCCCCAAACGTTCTAGCGTGTTCCATAATCAGCGGCTGTAGTCATCGCCGTCATAGTCGTACTAGTGGTGTGGGGGAGGGGAGCAACTACGTTTTAAACATTTCCCTTTGGACTGGAATTTGGCTTTGCATGATGGAGTAACAGATTTTGGCTTGGGGTTTTTTTTTCAACGTTATTTTTTTTTGTATTTTTTTTATATTCTGAAATCGACTTTACGCCCCGACGCCCGAGTTAGCCCGGAGGCTGCCCGAGGCTTTCCCGGAGCGTGTGGCCGCACACGCAAAAAAAAACCGCGCCCTAAGCAGAGGCACATTGGGTCCCTTACCCTTCAAGGAATACATTCAGATACAAACAGCAAATAGATACACACACGTCGGGCACAGGGGTCGATCGAGGGGAAAGAGAAAGTGCGGATCGGGGAGTAGCTGGCATAAGGGACCGACACCCACAACAATAAAACATCGCAGTACGGTCCAAGGTTAACAAACGCACTTCCAAGACGCGCAGAGAGCGCTGGATTACGGGCCTCTCCCATCGGACCGACAGCAAGGTGAGAAAGGGGGGCGGGGCGCGGCGCTCTGCGCAAACGCCGCCGCCGGCTTCTTGCCGAAACCCAAGCGAGCACGGCGCGCCGAGGATTGTTGTTGTTGTCGTTGTCGTTGTCCCGGGCAAGCGGGAACACACATCGGACCGCCGCCTACAGCCGCCTTCCTCCGCCACGGCGCGCGGTTTTCTCCCGTCGGTGGCGACAGGAAAGAGAGGCCACAGATTTTGACGTCGTACATTTTGGCGTCCCTTTCTCACTCGTGATATGTTCGTAAACGAAGTAGCTTTGTTTGTTGCCGATTGAAAGACCGATGTTTTTTTTTCATCTCTAAATATTGGTTCTGTACTGTACTTGATATTTTTAGTTCGCTTTTTTACGTCTTTTCTTTGGAAACGATGGCACGTATTTAGTCGTCGCCCTATAAACATCCGCGAGCACGGACAAGACACACGGTAGCCCCCCCCCCACCCCTCCGTACGTGATGAGGCCACCGTTAAAGACGACAACAACAACATCTCCAGGGTCAATACTGTTCAACGTAAATGTTTGAGTGCAAGGACATTTTCTTCCGACTGCAGCGGCTGCTATCGAGCGCGTAAGTGGTGGCCTCCGGCGACTCGCCACCCCCGAAAAGGAAACCGCTCGCCAAGAAAAAAAAAGAAGAGCGCACCTACGAACGCACACAAAACGATACGGACCACGGTGTGCTGACGCCGAAGAAAATAATAAAAATTCTTAAACCAAAGCTTGGATTTTTAAATAAACATCGAATCCTCGAAGGTGGCGCAACGCTTTTACCGACGGCAAACTCGCCGGCGCCCACACTCGAAACGGTTTCGCCGAAGTGACAAGTGGCGGAAGGACGACGTTGGAAGTTTGGCTCGTCCGAATTGGTGTGGGCCCCGAGGACAAGTGGGGGGAGTTGTGTGTGTGGGCGCGTTTTTAAAATATTGAGGCGACAATTAAAAGTCGACGGTCAAATTCGCGTCGGAAAATTAACGGCGAAGATCTCTTCCAAGGGTGTCCCTTGTGGACAATGAGTCCCATGGCATGAATGCACGGCACCGCAGGAGAGTGGATGGTTCAGAGAATCGAAGGGAAACTACAACGTTAGCGCACTTCTTTTTGGAAAAAACACAGAATTCTCAACGTGCGAACTTGGGCACACGTTGTCCAAATAGTTATCTTATTTTATTTAAGATGCAATTGGAACTGCAAAACAAACAAACCATTATTAGCACAACTGCCTTGGACCACCCCAAAAACCATCCAACAACAAAAAAAAAACAATGAATTCCGTGCCACAAATTAACCGTTTTCGTAAAAAAAAAAATTAAGTGAAAAAATAAAAACCGGAAAAGAAAAAAAAACGCTTTCATCTCCTTAAATATTTCCGTGTGTACCGTTTCACAATTGTGGCGGGGCAGTCGAAACGAAACTTCACATGATGACCATGTGCTGGATGAAGACCGCGATGAGGATGGAGAAGCCGGCGAACGCAACGAGGATGATGGCAGCCCACTGCTCGTCGCTCAGCGCCTTGGCCGCACCCCCGGCGCCGCCCGCCGCCGTCGCGCCGCCACCGCCGCCGCCGTGCCCGGCCGCCACATCCGCCAAGGCCTGCGACTGCGGCCGCTGCAGGTGAAAGGTCACAGCGGCGCCGAACGGACCAATCAGCTCCCGCGTGGTGACCCCCGTCCCCGGCGACAAAGACGGGGACGTCGCCGTGGCGGCGGTCGCTGCCGACGACCACGAACACGACGACGACGATGACGACGATGACGACGAGGAGGTTGTTGTTGACGACAGATGGGCGGCTGCCGGAGGGGCTCCCTGCTGCTCCGTGCACTGGCGGACGGCACAGGCGCGAAGGCGGTACTCGCTGCCCGTGTGCAGCCCGTAGAGCCGGTGCTGCGTGTCCGGGCCCTTGTACACCTAACGGGGGGAAGGGGGGGGGGGGGTGGACAGGCGTTCGCAATGCGACGGTCACTCGTCCGCTTGTTCAATCGGCGAATGTCACCGGTGATTCGTTTAGTTTGATTTGATTTCACATGCGGCCGATGAGGTTGGTGAAGCTGCTGCGTTTGGCAGCGCGATCAACAATAAACAAAAACACTCGATGCATCCATCAACAGCAGTGGGTGACAACACTGCCGCTGCCCAACGTAGAATAAAACCGGTGTTGTTTTTTCCCCGATAGCTCTCGTTCATAGCGCAAACACTAAAAAGAAGGGCCATTGCCCTGAAACGTCACCTATTAGATATTTTTCCTTGCCAACGAACGCGATAAATTATTTTGAAAAATAAATTTGTACAAACCAGGGGTCGGCAAACCAAAATACATCAACAGCCGCAATGCAATGTGACTAGGAGAGGCGGTGGTGCTTAAATGAATAACGTCACGGAAGCAGTAGTCAGAGCCCCATGCAGGCTCCGGATCCGCAGGTTGCCAACCCCTGGCGTGAACCGACAAAAAGTGTAATGATTCATTTTATTATTTCCAGGCGAGCCGTCCCTGGCCGCCAAAACACGGTGCACGTCATCTCCCCGACCGCGTCCGCCACGCCGGCGCACACCTGCTTGTAATCGGCGTCCCTGGCGGTGGCGAGGAGCGCCAGCTGCAGCACGTAGACCACGGGGTCCGACCGCATGGGCGGCACGGCCTCCCAGAGCACTTCGCAAGCGTTGCCGTCCATCTGTTGCACCCGCAAGCCTGCTCGCGCCCGGGGGGGGGGTGGGGGTTGCGGGGGTAACGTGCGCGGGTCAAGTCGCGCGTCGGAGCATCGCACGCGCCGAGGAAACCCTACGCCGGCAACACCTAGGGGCCGCCCCCCCCCCCCCCCCTGGCAAAATCCTCCCAGTGAGCCCCTTTCCTGAGGGTCCTTCCTGGCCTCGAGCTCCCAGAGCCTCTCGACAGTAGCCGTTGATCTGTAGCCAACCCCTCGGCCGGCTCCTCCACCGACAAAGTTCTCCAACTCGGTAGAACCCGGGAGAGGTTGGGTCACCCAGGGTGACGTGACAGGAAGTCACGCACGCAAGCAAGCAAGCAGGAGCCTACGGCACCGTGAGCGCCCCTCAGAAGCATGTCCAGTATCTCGGGACAACTTTTAGAAAAACGCACGCGCAGAAACAGCCCACGTGGGAATGGGAATAGCACCTCAGAGATGCGATATCTACAAAATCAGACAAAAGCCACGGTAGAAAAACCTGGCCAGGTAAAAAACGCGACAAAATCTGAAACAAGCCCAGGACCTCCTTCGATCCTTTCAGTTCCCGGCACGTGGGGCAAAACGTCGGACATCGTGTCGAGAGCTGCACAGAGCGCAAGCGTGGAAACACGATTGGCCAGGAGCACACGCTGGCACCAGCACGACGACCTCACAAGAGGCTCCCCCCCCACCTCCCCCACCCCCCCGTCTGTATCTTATTATTATTATTATCGCAAGGGTACAAGCCCGACACATTGCGTCGATGGTTTCTGGGCCTTTCGATGGGAGGGGGGGAGAGTGGGAGTTCATGTATTTATGCACGTTGAACTTCTTTCGCGCCGTACGTAGCCAAGCGCTCTTAATCCACCGAGCCACCGCAGTCCCTGTGACGCAACAATCCATCTCCCGCTCTGGCAAGCGAGCTGAACTCACCACAAGTAGTTTTTTGTTATCAAATTGAAAAATTATACAGCAAATCTGGCTGTGACGGTCCCACCTGATGACGGAGACTTGTGCTGCCTCCGAAACGTCGTGATTTTTATTATTTTATTTTTATAAATTTATATTTCATTTTTTACCTACACGGTGACTTTACCGAAAAAACTAAGAGAACGGAAATCGTGTTCGATATAGTCACAGTGCATATAGAAACCATCAGCAGTGTACCTTCAACAAGATAACAATATGTGGGGGGGGGGGGGGGAGGGGGGCGATAAGGAGATGTAAGGGATGAAGTAACCAGCATTCTAAGGGGAGATCAGGGGTGTGTGTGTGTGTGGGGGGGGCGGGGACTATTGTCCGCACCTTTGACAGCGGGCGGCAGCAGGCGCGTAGTACGGAAGGTGTGCGTCTCCGAGAAAGGGCCGTCTCCGGCCTCGTTCGTGGCCTGGATGCGGAAGGCGTAGGCCGTCCGCTCGCTCAGACGCTGCACCTTGAACGTGTGGCAGCTCCCCGTGTACACCGCCGTGAAGCTGGCGCGCGCCGACGCAGAGCAGAGAGCGTCACGAACAACCCCCCCCCCTTCCCGCGTTTGTCTCGCTCCACGTGAACCCTGAACTCAAGCCCCACCTCCCAAGCCCCTCCCCCAATTTTTACACAACCCATCGGCCGCATGGCCTTCCTGGGTCGGCAGTTCATCGGCAGATGACGCGACACGTGTGCATCGTCAAAACTACACGGGAAGAAAAACTAAAATCAAATCACTTTTTCGGTACCGAGGCTCCCAGAGGGACCATGCGTGAGGGCGTGGCACAGTTTGGCGCCAGCTGAAGTATTAAAGCTCTGGTCGAGCAGTTAGAACTACAACGCAGACTTGATGCCTTGCAAAAGTTATCTATTTGGTATTTGAACATATTAGCACCTCTTTTAAGGCCCGTTTTACTTTTCTGCTCTTTAACAGGCAGTCCAACGGCAGAGCGAACGGCTCGCAATCGCCGGGTTGCGAGTTCAAATCCTGATTGTGGTGGTGAGGTGGTGGGGGGGGGGTGCTGATCCTGGCCACATCAATCCCTCTGCGGTCAAAAAACAACGAGTGCCACTTTGTGGGGAGGTCAACAGCGGCTGCCGTACGATGGACTCGCCCCCGCCCCCCACCCAAAGCAACGTTGAATGTCCACCACTGCCTCAGGGCTGTAAACGGGAGATGAGCCACCAGCTTTCGATGCTCGCTTTGAGCAACACACATCCCTGATGTGATCAGACAAACAGCAATGGAACAAGCGTGGATATTTCGTTTCAATCTCCAGCCATGTTGAAGGGCGCCCCCCGCCCCCCCGCCCACCCTCCCCCCTCCTCAGGGCTCAATGTCTGGGTCGGTCGTTGTTTTTTTCACTGTGCAAATTATTTTGGTGACAAGTACATCGACAACCGCGCGGCTACGGGGCTCGCCGGTTGCACTCCGAAGGAATGCAAGGCGCCTGGTCGCGAGGCCGATGCGACGTCGCGCACAGACTATTCTCCATTTCGCCCGCGGGATGTTTGTCCCAGGAGCAATCATTACATTCCGCTCGCCCCGACGCAATCAGCTGGCTCAACCACCTCGACACGTAACATTGCAGTTGTTGCTCGACACCAACGTCAGCCGTCCGAAACAGATGCTGCAGGTTTATTTTGTTGAATCAGTGAGAGCTCAATCTGTGCACCCCCTCCCCTTCCGATGTCATGAAGCCACTGGAGCAATGTACTGTTAAATCAAAATATTTTAAACAAATTTCTCTAAAAAGTGGCACTTGTGTTTAGTTTGTTGTCCTTCCCCCGCACCTCCGATTAGCGCGGTTGGCTACGTACAGTGCGAAAGAAGTCCAACATACATACCTACCTACATGTCACGGGGGCAGATAGAGAAGTGGACACAGATACAGAGAGACTGACGGACAGGGCTAATGCATCAAACGGTTTCAACTAAGTTGGCAAAAACGTAACAAAACAGGGTTTTATCGATGACGTTGTTCAAGCCGGATTTCACAGCTGGCCACCCACACCTGTTCTCACCTGTGTACAGAAGTTGACCTTTGTACATACGGCGCCACGGTGGCTAGGAGATGTTAACTACCTCGCCTGGTCTACAGGAGGTCGTGGGTTCCATCCTGACCCTGACGATGTCTGCTGCTGTATATTTGGAGTCTGCGTGTCTCTCTCTCTTATCATCAACACGGTGGCTAGGAGATGTTAACTACCTCGCCTGGTCTACAGGAAGTCGTGGGTTCCATCCTGACCCTGACGATGTCTGCTGCTGTATATTTGGAGTCTGCGTGTCTCTCTCTCTTATCATCAACACGGTGGCTAGGAGATGCTAACTATCTCGCCTGGTATACAGGAGGTCGTGGGTTTGATCCCGACCCTGACGCCCGCTGTATATTTGGAGTTTGCATGTCTCTCTCTCGCCGTAGCAGAGTGGATTTTTCTCCGCGTCCTCCGGTTTTTCCCTCCCACGTTCAGAATCGACGCCATGTGTTTAAGAGTACTCGGCTGCTCCAAATTTCCACACGACGATTAAGCCCACCTCGTTGTGCTATCATTTGTAGTGGCCAGGTCGCTTCTGAAAAGAGCTGGTAAACTGAAGGGGGGCTCACCTTAACCTGGCGAAATAAAAAAATCGTTTCAATAGTTTTTAAATCGGCCGACTCATTTGTGGTGGCCAGGTCGCTTCTGAAAAGAGCTGGTAAACTGGAGGGGGGCCCACCTTAACCTGGCGAAATAAAAAAATCGTTTCAATAGTTTTAAAATCGGCAGACTCATTTGTGGTGGCCAGGTCGCTTCTGAAAATAATACATTGTTTCAATAGTTTTTAATCGGCAGACTCATCAGACTATCTCACGCATCGCACTGCCACCGCCGCCACCGTCGCGTCTCACCATCCGGCGCGGTCCTCCATCTGCAGGCTGTAGACGACCGAGTCGGCAGCGGCCGCCCTGGAGGAAGCGCCGCCCTCCCCCCACTTGAGCTTCAGGCTCTGGGGGCCGTAGGCCGAGCACTCGAGGCGCGGCGGCTCGGGTGGCAGCGGCTTGGTCTTGGCTTTGACCGCTTGGCTGAAGGGGCCCGCCCCGACCGCGTTCACCGCCTGCACGCGTATCCTGCGCGGCAAGCAGCGGCGGCAGAGGAGGAGCGAGGGGTGGGAGTTGGCGCGCGTCCGCCAAGAGCTCGCAGCCGGGCAATTAACGCCGGACTACCGGCGATGCCCCGCATCACGGAGCAGGAAAATGCGAATAAAGGGCCGGTATTTAATCAGTGGCAATCAACTCCTATGGAGACATCTGTCAAAGAGGGGCACAGCTGGAAAGGACAGCAATAAATGTCGACCGTGGAGAGGTAATTAAAGACAGACTGGGTTCTAAGTCAGGTACGTGTGCTTCTGGAATACTGAAATTGCCAACTTGCTTAGCAAAAGCAACTTACCAACAACGTGTCTAAATGATAACTTTCTTTTAATAAGCGTGTGTTTTTCCTGCTATGATGTAGACATTCACGAAAACATTACAGAAGCCAAAAAAATCTGGAGTGCGCATGGTCCACGCTAAATTATATCCGCACAAACCATGGCAGATGCGGAAACCCGATGCGCAAATTAAAAATGAATAGTGCGACTGTCTGTGGTCATCCAGAACAGATCGTGCAACGTATAACGACGCAACGCCCCGAACCACAAACACGAAGGACACATCACAGCAATATCACTCCGCTGCACCCAACGCACTGATCTGGCTCGACGACCACCTAAATGTGAAATTGCAGCTGCATCAGCGGCTATACAAAAGGAGAAGATTGGCATTGCCGGAGTGCTCCAAATTGGTGTCATCTTGGCAGATGGAAATTTCTACCGCAATTACCCACGGGGAGCTCCGGATCAACGGTGCTTAAGGCCCCAGAGCTTGCCGGGCTCCCTCCTACACAACGCTTTGCTAACGCGCGCTCGTGTCCGTGAGCTTTGCTAACGCGCGCTCGTGTCCGTGAGCTTTGCTAACGCGCGCTCGTGTCCGTGAGCTTTGCTAACGCGCGCTCGTGTCCGTGAGCTTTGCTAACGCGCGCTCGTGTCCGTGAGCTTTGCTAACGAGCGCTCGTGTCCGTGAGCTTTGCTAACGCGCGCTCGTGTCCGTGAGCTTTGCTAACGAGCGCTCGTGTCCGTGAGCTTTGCTAACGCGCGCTCGTGTCCGTGAGCTTTGCTAACGCGCGCTCGTGTCCGTGAGCTTTGCTAACGAGCGCTCGTGTCCGTGAGCTTTGCTAACGCGCGGTCGTGTCCGTGAGCTTTGCTAACGCGCGCTCGTGTCCGTGAGCTTTGCTAACGCAAGCTCGTGTCTAAGAGCGGAGGACGAGGAGACGGTCCTGCTGCGTCGGCAGCGATTGTTTCGCTTGCCGTGCCGCGGTGAGTCCGCGTCGTTTTGCTATTGCCGTTAAGGCATTGCCCATTGGTAGCTTCTGGTGGGGGAGGAAGCAACGATTGGAGTCAATCAAAACGAAGCGTTGTTGATATGAGAAATACGGAGTGTGATAAGAAACTGTGAGCTGTGTTTTGATTTAAAGCTTCTTTCGTGACTGCAGGGATTCATATTCTTGGTTCTTTCGGTAAAGTCACGTAGAAGGGAAATAATAAAATAATAGAAATATAAAACAAGAAAAAAAAGTTACTTCTATTATTTTATTATTTCCCTTATACGTGACTTTACCGAAAGAACCAAGAATATGTGAGCAGTGTGTCTGTGTCGCCTTGGGGCACTGTATACCGTGAACTCGTAACAGCATCAAAACAACCTCAAAATTTGAAATTAGCTGACAATTTAAAACGAACACATTATTTAGTATTTATGTGTATGTATGGCATATTGCAAATAAAGACAATTTCTAAGCTTTTTTTTTTACGCAATCACCGCAAACTTTCGTCAACGTTTACGTAACAAAAACCGTGCGCGGCGGCATCCGCGGTGGCGTCGTCACCACCTGTAGGTGGTGTCGGGCGCGAGGTTGCGGATGACGTGCCGCCGGGCGGCCGCTCGCTCCGTCGCCACTGGCTGCCGCTCGCCAAAGTCCACGTTGTAGGCCACGATCTCGGAGCCGTGGGAGCACGGCTCGTCCCACGCCACGGCCAAGCACGACGACGGGCAGAAGGCGGCGGCGTTGTACTCGGCGAGGCCCGAGTCGCCGCCGTCCTGCAGGACGCGCACGCAGCTCACCGCCGCCGGCGCCGAGGGGGGCGTGCAGGCCGTGGCGACGGCACTGAAGTGCCCGGCGCCGGCCGAATTCACCGCCTGCAGCCACCCGACGAGACGACGAGACGAGCGCACGGAGCGCGCCGGGCGCAAGCGTGTTATGCGTGCGCTTGATATTATTGCGGGTCGCTGGTAAACTGGAGCGGGTGGTACGTGACGAGCAGCAGCAGCAATAATTACGATGCCGATGACACGTTTACAATGCGCGTGTTATTTTCACGAAACGCGGAGACGCAGTTCAAAGTCCCTTGTACGCAAAGCCCGAGCACAGTTGGGATGCTGAACTGGTGAAAGCCTGGACAGCCGAGAGCCCGAATGGAATTTCGAAAATGACGAACCAACTCCGATCGACGGATTTCTAAACGCCACCCCCACCCCCCGGCGCCTCGCTACGTCTGCGCGGAGAGTCTCCGTACACACGCAGCGCCGTGCCCACCTGCACGCGGCAGAAGTAGAAGGTGGCGGGGGAGAGTCCCTTGAGCTCGTGGCTCTGCGAGCCACCGGCGTACGCGTGCTGCAGCGAGCCCTCCTCGCACCCCCAGTCCAGCCGGTACTCCGTGACGTCCGCTCCGTTGTTAAAGGGACTCTGGCGAGAGGACGGATTCATTCGCACAAACGCACGCCGGGTTGGCAGCGGATGCAGCGTGGGGCCGAGTCGGCCGATTGCTTTCGTCCACGTTTCCTGCGTATCCATCTTCACGGCAGACTCGCCGATGACTCGGATATGAAAAGCGGGGGCACTTGTGAAACTGCACACGATTTCTTGAGCAGGGTTTATAGAACATTCAGTTACAGGAAATCAGTTTCGCATACGCGATGACCTTACAACGTAATATTTGTCACATCTCGGCTATTTCTTTTTCATCGTTATGCCCATTTCAATTGATTTGGCAGTGACCATGTGAATGATCAGATTGGCGGCATTCAGGCCCAAGTGACGAACAACGTTCACGTAAACTACGCGATTGTTCACGGTGGTATGCCGCTCTCAACCCCCTAGTCAGCCCCTGGTGTTGATGCAAACTGTGCGGCCTGTAGTCTTAGTCGCGGCTCAGCTCAGGCTTGAGGTGCCCGGTGACTCCCGCGGATGCCTCAAGAGAGCAACTCAGCCGCGGCGTGGCTCAGGATCGACTCCGTGGAAATCCTGACCATGGCAGGGACCGCACTCAAGAGCCGGCTCGGGTTAAACGCGGCGGCGGCTTTGAGGCGACTCACCTGGGCCAGGGCCGAGCGTAGAGGCGAGCCGTGACTAATATATGGGCCTAGGAATCCCAAAGGTGCCTTAGTCTGCCTCCGAGCCGGAGACATACACGCAGACCGATACGCATCGTCAAGGTGTTTTATTCTGGCTCAATGAGCCCCAAAGGGCGTAAACAATGAACCGTAATCTCGAAGTTGCCTTCGTCTCGCCCGATGAGCCTTGGACATTCACAGTGAACCCTAAAATTATTTGAAATGCATCTCTGGCTCAAAAGCTGAACCTTTCTGTACGATTCAGAGAGGGGCGGGGGAGGGGGGAGGGGGTCAGGAGAGCCCGCAACATTAAATACACAAGAAATAATCCGCGTTGTGAGCCATCGTTCTTTTGACAACTTAAAATCGCAACAACTTCTATAACACCGTGGAGGCGAGCAGCCATCGCAAGGGCACGCGTGCACGTGCGTACGCTTGTGCCAATCAGCACGGCTCTGGTAGACAAGACGGTGAATTTGTCCCTCGGTCGTGAGTGGAAAAAGCTTGATGCAGGAAATTCTCAAAAAGCAGTCAAATACCCGGAAAACCGCACTCATGTTCAGCTACTTGACTCTCTATTGTTACCTGAAGTCATGAATGACAATCTAAACGCAACATACAAGTGCAATTATAATGTGAAAGTAACCCACGGTGCTCATACTTTGAAATTGATTATTGTATTTCATTAATGAAACACTTTATTAGCTGCAGCCTTGACCAGGAGAAACAGATATTTAGTCGCAAAAGGTCTTCAAAAAAGAAAGTTGCACAAAAAACACATCCATAGCGCAGACGTAATAAATTCGCTTTTCAAAGAATCCTCCGAGCCAGCACGTTTCCAGGAAACGCTACCGACGGGTCTATAACGAGCGTTACTGGAAAACGATAGCGGAGAGAGAATTACTCGCAACCCTCGAGGAACACGGGGATAAATAAGTGGGAATTTAATGAACCTGGACATTGTTGCCAACAACGGGAAATCTATGGACGTACATCTCGCGCGTGTGTCCGCCCGTCACGCAACTGCACCTCCCCCCACACGGTGCGTGGAGGACACAAACCGCGCAACCAAAAACAAGCTCCTCTTGCCGAGAATTTGGAGAAAAAAAAAAATCGCCGAACTTTCCCAAATTAACATTTTGATTCTGCCCCAAATTTCGAAAAAATTCGTCCAATAATTAAAAAAAGGAGAAAAAAATTATATTGCATTTTATTATTTGGTAGAATCTTCCGGAAGGTGGGTTCCCCACGATGTCATCGCCCCTCAAGCCAGGCCCTATTGGCTTCGCTGCGGTGATGTCGTCACCCAATAGGGTTACAGGACCATGGGACCTGAATTTCATTCACGTGTGCGTGCAGTTGACGGCTCCGCTTTAAGTTATCAATGCGTTGCTCGTATGTGATGCGTTCTATGAGCACCTTGCATTTCGTGTGCCGGTTGTACCCCATGTTGATGCATGACCTTGCCATTTGGATCTTGATCATGTACAGTTGTTTTTGGATTGCCGAGTAGATTTGTTCAGTTGCTGTTGTAACCAGGTTTCTATGGTGTAACCAGGTTTCTATGGTGTAACCATGTCCCCCCCATCGAAAATTAGCCCAATGGCTTGTACTTATGTGTACGTTGAACTTCTTTTGCACCATACGTAGCCAACCCGTGCTAATCGGAGATGCGGCAGAAAGACAACAAACGATGGGGCTAAATTGGAGGTGGGTTTTACCCGTGCCAAAATAAACCCCGAGTTTAACACGTAGTCTTTCGCGACCAATATTATTCATAAAGCTTTTGTTTTGTAAAGATCGCGTCAATATAAATGCGTGTCGTTAAACCACCACCACCACCACTACCCGACAGCGCCAATGAGCAAGGTTCGTCACGTAAACAAAACGTACCAACTAGTTACTAGTTCAGCACTAACCGGTTGTGTGTTGGGAGAGTAAATCCCACAACATTTACAATTCCAGCACTGTGACGTTTCACCGGTGATTACCGAAACCACGTAAACGCCACGAAACGCCGTCGTGGGCAAGGGCGATTCGTTCGTGGGTGCTGACGCGAGGAATTGAGTTTGGGGAAACTGCGGCTTGGCGTATACGGGGGGGGGGGGGGGGGGGGGGCTCTCGTGTACCGAGCGCGGCTTGAGGCTCACCTCCCAGCTGACGCTTGCCAAGGTCGCGCTTCTGCAGGTGATGGTAGGCGGCTGACATTGCTCCGGAACGCCGGCTGCTGTGTTCATCTCCACGGGCTCCGAGTAGGGTCCGTACTAGATAGCGGACGACATGCGGGGGGGCCCGCAGGACAGGGGGGGGGGGGACGGGTTAGCGACATCGACTGAGCCCATCGACAGACCCGCAAGCAACCCGACGGATCGTCGCGACTGAGGGCCGCTTTTCGATTTACGGATCGTTTCTCTTCGCAGTCTCTCTTCTCGTCGGCATCGTTTCAGCTTTCTTTTTATTTAACAAAAAAAGTGTGAACTGAATACATATGTAAATCACGTATAATTTACATAATATCGATTCTCACATGCAAGGTGCAATGCAATGTGTCACAGGCACGAGGATTTATCTCCATTGGGGAACAAACAAAAAACCTGTGCACCATTCGTTGTTCCATGCCAAACCACATGACAAGCACAGTGTCACCTGATATACGCAGTTGTATGTATGTTGAACTTCTTTTGCACCGTACGTATCCAAACCATGCAAATCGGAGATGCGGGGGAAGGACAACAAACTATGGGTCTCTTTGTGAATCTATGGGTCTCTGTGTGAGTCTGTGGGTCTCTGTGCGAGTCTGTGGGTCTCTGTGCGAGTCTGTGGGTCTCTGTGTGAGTCTGTGGGTCTCTGTGTGAGTGTCTGTGGGTATCTGTGTGAGTTTGTGGGTCTCTCTGCGAGTCTGTGGGTCTCTCTGCGAGTCTGTGGGTCTCTCTGTGAGTCTGTGGGTCTCTGTGTGAGTCTGTGGGTCTCTGTGTGAGTCTGTGGGTCTCTGTGTGAGTCTATGGGTCTCTGTGTGAGTCTATGGGTCTCTGTGTGTGTCTATGGGTCTCTGTGTGAGTCTATGGGTCTCTGTGTGAGTCTATGGGTCTCTGCGTGAGTCTATGGGTCTCTGCGTGAGTCTGTGGGTCTCTGCGTGAGTCTGTGGGTCTCTGCGTGAGTCTGTGGGTCTCTGCGTGAGTCTGTGGATCTCTGCGTGAGTCTGTGGGTCTCTGCGTGAGTCTATGGGTCTCTGCGTGAGTCTATGGGTCTCTGCGTGAGTCTGTGGGTCTCTGTGTGAGTCTGTGGGTCTCTTTGTGAGTCTGTGGGTCTCTGTGTGAGTCTATGGGTCTCTGTGTGAGTCTATGGGTCTCTGTGTGAGTCTATGGGTCTCTGCGTGAGTCTATGGGTCTCTGCGTGAGTCTATGGGTCTCTGCGTGAGTCTGTGGGTCTCTGCGTGAGTCTGTGGGTCTCTGCGTGAGTCTGTGGGTCTCTGCGTGAGTCTGTGGGTCTCTGCGTGAGTCTATGGGTCTCTGCGCGAGTCTGTGGGTCTCTGTGTGAGTCTGTGGGTCTCTGTGTGAGTCTGTGGGTCTCTTTGTGAATCTATGAGTCTCTGTGTGAATCTATGGGTCTCTGTGTGAGTCTATGGGTCTCTGCGTGAGTCTATGGGTCTCTGCGTGAGTCTATGGGTCTCTGCGTGAGTCTATGGGTCTCTGCGTGAGTCTATGGGTCTCTGCGTGAGTCTATGGGTCTCTGCGTGAGTCTATGGGTCTCTGCGTGAGTCTATGGGTCTCTGCGTGAGTCTATGGGTCTCTGCGTGAGTCTATGGGTCTCTGCGTGAGTCTATGGGTCTCTGCGTGAGTCTGTGGGTCTCTGTGTGAGTCTGTGGGTCTCTTTGTGAATCTATGAGTCTCTGTGTGAATCTATGGGTCTCTGTGTGAGTCTGTGGGTCTCTGTGTGAGTCTATGGGTCTCTGTGTGAGTCTATGGGTCTCTGTGTGAGTCTATGGGTCTCTGCGCGAGTCTGTGGGTCTCTCTGTGAGTCTGTGGGTCTCTCTGTGAGTCTGTGGGTCTCTGTGTGAGTCTGTGGGTCTCTGTGTGAGTCTGTGTGAGTCTGTGGGTCTCTGTGCGAGTCTATGTATGCACGTATGTTGAACTTCTTTCACACCGTACGTAGCCAACCCGTGCGAATCGGAGGTGTGTCACGCTCTATGAATGCCGTTCGTTTAACATTCAACTCTGGGGACGGGGGGGGGGGTGGAGGTCCTCACCCCGGCCTTGTTGGCTGCTCGCACTCGCAGCGTGTACGAGCGTCCAGGCAGCAGGCTCTGGACTGTGCACTCGAGCTCAGGGCCCACAAAGGCCTCCCGCGGCTCCACGTTGGGCCCACCGAGCTCCACGGTGTACTCCGCCACAGGGCAGCCTCCGTCCATGGCTGGCGGGCCTTCACGAAAACAGCAACGCAGCAACGCCTCTCGTTTAGCCGTACAGATCGCCTGGCAAATGCGATGCACGGCCGAAGCTCCGTTACCCGCCGCCTCGCACCACCCGGGATGCCCTATTAACCGGCATCGGTCATAATGAATCTTCCTTCACGTATCTGGAAATGTTGTCGACAGCCGTCAGGGCATTCTTGACCGTGCGCTTATCATAGATCCGTTGTTGTTTACGGAAGCGTCAGGACGCTGCCAAGTGGTGGCGCTAGCGGAAGCGTGTGCGTACAGTGCTGCACTACTGTATACTGTACTGTACTACAGTATGCTGTACTCTAAACGGCCCCACTGTTGCTCTAACATCAACTTAGAATGCCCCACAACTGACTTGGTGAGTACCTCTGTAAGCAGAGTATGTTATTTCTTACATAAAAGTGAAAAATGTAGGCTTAGTTTATTTCTCAAAACGTTTTATGTACTTGGATTATCTTGTGCACCATAAGTATAACTCTCAGATAACCGCAATTATTTTATGAACCAGTTAATTTGACTAATCTGCAGCACTGTCAATGATACATTCTATTGGATCCCACTCACCCCAAGCCGATTGTGACTCTCATGTGCGGCTATAGCGCCCTCTCGTGGTGCCACTGGGGTACGTATGAGCGTACGTTAAACTTATTTTGCATCGTACGTAGCCAACCGTGCTAATTGGAGATGTGTGGCAAGGACAACTATGGGTTTCTGTGCGAGTCCATGGGTCTCTGTATGAGTCCATGGGTCTTTGTGTGACGGTCCCACCTGATGACGGAGACTTGTGTTGCCTCCGAAACGTCGTGATTTTATTATTTTATGTTTATTAATTTTAATTTCATTTTTTTTACCTACGTGACTTTACCGAAAGAACTAAGAGCATGAGTCTATGCATGTTGAACTTCTTTTGCATTGTACGTAACCAACCGTGCTAATCGGAGGTGCTAGGGATGGGCAGGTGGGAGGAGGTCCAATATAATTGATCACTGACAATGCTTCAGCCACGAGTCGGTAACTCGTGCCGACAAAGATGCCCCCGAATATTCTTTAGACGGAACTGTAGGGGCAAGTGCTGCTAGCCAGGAGGCACCGATTGCTCCGTGCGCGTTACACGACGAATGCTTGAACGCGCGGAGGAGGCAGGAGCGGACGCCGCGTCACTCCCAGTGAACTTTTGGAAGGGTTTGGCGCAGCGGTAACGCTTGCGCCTCACAGCAATAAGGGCCCGGGTTCGATACCCAAACCTGTTGCCTTTCTGTGCGTGGAGGTTCTAAGTTCTCCCACACCCCCTGGTTCTATACGGGTGTTTTTCTCCCTCCAGCTTCCCCTGGTTTTCTTCCCATAAACACATTTATTTTTTGACGATAGAATACGACCCAAGAATTAACTCGCGCAGCAACCATCAACGATGGAACGTAAATGGAGCCTCGCGGAAACGGGAGGCCCGGGATCGCGGTGTCGCACTCACTCCATCGGATGTGAAGCTCACGAGCTTTGGGTTTCCCCAACACCCGAGGAGGGTTGCAGGGACCCGGCGCGATCGGCGGCAGCTGAATGCTGCACACTTCTGAGAACTGCAAAGACAAAGATCACATCCCACCCCGTGTAGCCGCAACAGACTTGTAGCGCAGGTGCTGTTAGCGAGTAGCACCGATATAGGGGTGGTCAGCACCATGTCCCCCCGCCAACTTCGTCTCCCTAGTGGTGATGTTTACACACCGCACCGGGTACTCATTTAAGGCTGAGCCAACCTATGGGAGGTTTAGGACCAGTTCAGATATTCGTCACCGATGTTGTCTGTGAGCAGCATTGAAATTCGGGTCACTGGGTTCGTAGCGCAGTGCATTAACCACTGCTCTCCGACAAACGAAACACACACACGTACACATGTACACCCACGGACACCCACGCACAACCGTGAATACAGGCGCAAGGACACAGCCGCTGAGGAAGTAACGGAGGAATTTGTGCATCTCAGCAAACCTTGCTGGGCTGCACAAGCTGATTTCAAGCCTCGCCTACCACAAAATCTTATTTTAATTCCATCAAATTTTCAGCTGGGGCATCATTTGCAAGAGTGCAAGAACCTATTAAGGTTGGCACAGCACACGACCGAGGGGTGTGACCAGCACCAAGCCCAGAGCTAGACACAAAGACAAAAATCCCCCTTAAAGCCTGTAACACACTGTTGGGGCAAGTGCTGTTAGCGTACAACTACACATAAACACACAAGAGAGGTAAGCTGTCTCAGTGCTATGTTGACAGGTGAGCGGTCTCAGTGTTGGGCGCACTACGAAGAGGAGAGCCAGTTGCGTGGAGACTATTCGTTGTTCTTGTTTGAAGTTTGCAGCCTCAATGCGAGCTCGCGAATAAACTCCATAAGACAAGACAGCCCAAGCGACGTTTACAGACACGGTGTAAAAAACCCCGCGCAGCGAGATCGTTTGCGACACGGGGGTCCGCTCCCTGCCCACGTCCCTGGGGTCGTGTCCGGCCATGTAGAACAGCAGCAGCAGCAGCGGCAGCAGCAGCAGCAGCGGCAGCGACGGCAGCGGCAGCAGCGGCAGCAGCGGCAGCAGCGGCAGCAGCAGCGGCAGCGGCAGCAGCAGCAGCAGCGGCAGCAGCGGCAGCGGCAGCAACGGCAGCAGCGGCAGCAGCGGCAGCAGCGGCAGCAGCGGCGGCAGCGGCAGCAGCGGCGGCAGCAGCGGCAGCAGCAGCGGCAGCGGCAGCAGCGGCAGCAGCAGCGGCAGCGGCAGCGGCAGCAGCGGCAGCAGCGGCGGCAGCAGCGGCAGCAGCAGCGGCAGCAGCGGCGGCAGCAGCGGCAGCAGCGGCAGCAGCGGCGGCAGCAGCGGCGGCAGCAGCGGCGGCAGCAGCGGTAGCAGCAGCAGCGGCAGCAGCGGCGGCAGCAGCAGTGGCAGCAGCAGCAGGAGCGGCAACAGCAGCGGTAGCAGCAGCAGCGGCAGCAGCAGTGGTAGCAGCAGTGGCAGCAGCAGCAGGAGCGGCAGCAGCAGCGGTAGCAGCAGCGGTAGCAGCAGCGGCAGCAGCAGCAGCAGCGGCAGCAGCAGCGGTAGCAGCAGTGGCAGCAGCAGCAGGAGCGGCAGCAGCAGCGGTAGCAGCAGCAGCGGCAGCACCCGGGGAAGCACAGGCGCTGCTGTAGCCGTGCCGTCGACGGCGCAAATTCACCTGGCTCGTGCCCCCCTCGCTCGTGCAGGACACGCGGAGGCGGTAGGACGCGCCGGGCCTCATGTGGTCGCACGAGTGCTCGCGCTGCGGCCCGCTGTACACCTCCTCCCACGCCGACGCTGCAGACGCGGCAGCGCACGCGCACACGCCGCAATCGTCAGTCGCCGGTTCATGAGAATGACGACGTTTCAACCCGTAACGCGCCCGCCCACAGTATTCGCTCGCCCTCGAAGAGAGAGAGTGAGTGAGAGAGAGTGAGAGAGTGAGTGAGTGAGAGTTAGAGAGTGAGTGAGAGTTAGAGAGTGAGTGAGAGAGTGAGTGAGTGAGTGAGAGAGTGAGAGAGAGTGAGAGAGTGAGAGAGAGTGAGTGAGTGAGAGAGAGAGAGTGAGTGAGTGAATGAGTGAGAGAGAACGAATGAGTGAGAAAGAGTGAGAGAGTGAGAGAGAGAGAGCGAATGAGTGAGAAAGAGTGAGAGAGTGAGAGAGAGAGTGAGTGAGTGAGAGAGCGAGTGAGAGAGTGAAGACGACTCAAGGAGGCGCAAAGGAGGAACTACGAACGAGCGGGGAAGGCAGCAGCAGCCGCGAGGCGATGAGCCGGCGCCAAATACCCCGCCGGTCATCTCGCAAAGCTCTGCGGTCCTCTTCATATGAAGGTGTTATCGGGCAATGAATGAGCGTCGACGTGTGGGAGGACACGCAGACGAGCGAGGTACTCACGCATCTTGTCTCCTTCCACCAGCTCCAGCGTGTAATTGGTGATTTCGACGCCGCCGTTGTCTTTAGGCGGCTCTGGAACGGTCGACAGTTCGGAGGATAAATCGGCGGCATTGGTGCGGTACAAAGTTGAACTCTACAACCGGTGTTGAAGGCGCGCACACACAACGTCTCGTGAGCAGGGTCGGGCTCGTTCGAACCGGCACACGGCGAACGTGAATCGACGCTTACGAGGAGAGAATTTGTGGTCTGGTGGTTGCGGTCATGTAACAATTGATGTTTTTTTCACGCGGTGCGAGGAAGTATGCAAAATACGTTCACTGTAAGGCGCCTCGCGGAAGAAGTTGATCAACGAACGGCTCGACAAAATACAAATAATTTACATTTACTCGCACTGCCCGGGATGCATGTCTTGAGTGGAACATGGGGGGAGGCGAGTGGGGGTGACGTCATCGCGCCGATGTGCAATGCGTGGTTTACACTCCACTGGTTGGAGGGGGGGGAGGTGAATGAAAACTACTGACAGAAGGACACTTTGGATATAAGCATCGAACAGTTTTGGCTGGCCATCGAACAAAGATGCGCTTCTGCGGCCGTCTGGAACGCTCTTCCTTCCGATATTAGGAAGCCACTGGAGCTGTGCACTTTTCACTCATCATCGTCTAGGTTGAAAACGAATTTCTTTAGAACTTAGTGTTTAGTTTGTTGCCTTTCCCTGGCACCTCCGATTGGCTCGGTTGGCTACGTACGGTGCAAAAGAAGTTCGGCGTACATACCTCCGAGGCCTTACTCAACAACAAGTGTGCTCGTATTACAAAAAAGCTCCGACTATATAACATAAACTGGGATCCACGTCGAAATATAAAAAAATATTAATGGAAACGAGAATTAGAACACTGCACTGTACTCTTGTATGGACGTGAGAGTCAGGCCATTACAAATACCCGAACAAAGCAAACCAAGCAGCAACAGAAATGTGGTTTGTAAGAAGGATGATGCTAAACATTTTACGGACATAAATGTATACTTCGGATAGCGGCAGGTTACACAAAAACAACTGACGAGATTAATGAATGAAAGGAACGGTTTCAGATTTGGTTGGACGTCACAAGGAGAAAACAAAAGCTTGAACGCCAATTTAGTTTCGACTCGGAAACATTGCAGGTACCTCAAAAAGCCGGGGGAAAAGACGGCGAATCGAAGCCACATTTGCAAATTCGAAAGAGCTGGATGCATCCGGAAGAGAGCATCTAAAGGGAACCGGAGTTTCAAAAGCAAAGTTCTTGAGTAAATATCGTGCAACGAGGCACGGGCCACGATCGCTGACGTCTTTGAGAGAGCACACGGCACATCGAGGGGGAGACACATTCCCAAGTGGATTGCGTGCCGCGCTATCCGACCGACGGTGGGGGGTGTGCGCACGTACCCCACAGGACCTTGAAGGAGTGAGGAAGCAGTTTCCCCTTGACAAGCGGCTTGCTCGGAGCTCCGGGTTTGTCCGGCTGAGTTTCAAACGTCGCAACTTCACTCGGCCCGCTCCTCCCTTCCACGTTGGACACGAAGAGCTGGGAGGGAAGCAAAAATAAATAGAAACGCACTTTCACAAGAACAGACACGCACGCACTCACACACACGCGCACACGCACACACGCGCGCACGCACACACGCGCGTAGGAAGTATTTTGGCTAGCCATCAAACAAAGGCGGTCACCGTGTCGCGCGCTTTCAGATGCGCTTCTGCGACCGTCTGGAACGTTCCACATTGAAAACGAATTTCTTGAGAACTGCTTGTGTTAAGTTTGTTGTCCTTCCCGCGCACCTCTGACTAGCACGGTTGGCTATGTACGGTACGAAAGAAGTTCAACATACACACGTTCCCTTAGCAATTCGATGAGGTGGAGGGACGGCTCACAACGACGATGTCGTAAGCAAGCAGCCGCTACTAAAGCTGCCGAGATCGGTGGGTTTGCATCTCAGCGACCGCCGGTGATCGAACCAGAGTCTCACATCACGCAAGCCGATGGTCTAAATTTCTGTTTGAATGCCTGGAACATCAAGTCAATTTAACACACTTTAATTACCCGCTGACTTTGGCCCACTCCGACTTGGAAGGGCTATTTGTGCGACGACAACTCCTCGGCAACTGGGTGTAGCGGTGGCGCAGTGGTGACGGCATCGCGCTATGAACCTGCGTGCTCTCTACGAGTTTTAGTCCCGGCCGTAGCTACCACCACGAGCGGTGAACCCATCCCAGGGCACCCCCCACCCCACCAACCTGCACTGACCAGCGTGGTGAAGTATAGCCAAACAACCCCACTCAGTGACCAACTTAGCATCGGAGGAGTGCATCCGGCTAATGGATTGACAGACGCCAATACACAAAAACAACAACAACAAAGCAATGGGGCAACTTACCCGGAACTTAAACTCGGAGCTTCTCCTCAAGTTCCTGATGGTGTAGATCAATTCCTCTCCGTTGTACTTGGGCCGAAATCCGTAGCCCTGCGGGTAACGCGCGCATGTGAAACACGAACAAACCCACACCAAGTCTTGCGGGCACATACTCTTAGTTCTTTCGGTAAAGTCACTGTGTAGGTAAAAAATCCAATTAAAATTAATACAAATAAAACAATAAAAATCACGACGTTTCGGAGGCAACACAAGTCTCCGTCATCAGGTGGGACCGTCACAGACAGATTTGCTTGCAGGCACGTCCGATGCCGACACATCAGCGCAGGCAGGCGCTGGCGGGTGATATTTACAATTGAGTAATTCCAGCCGAGTAACACGGAGGAGGGTACGTTTTCCGCTTCGGGATGTTTGGCCAACACCAATCGCATTGCGTGGGTCGAATTTAACTCTGGGATCATTTTCCGCCAATCGAATGTTGGCTTTAAGACCTCCCCCGCAAACGTGCCGTGTCGTGCCGTTCACGAACGCTGCTCTGACCACGTCAACATTCATCATCATGTACGGTCACGAATTTCGCTTTCGCCGAATTCACGCATCATCGCAGATTCGCCCCCCCCCCCCCCCATTGCTTCCTCTCGTCGATTTCATTCACCTATCTCCACCATCAAATTCAGACACACGTTGTTCTACCGTTGGTGAAGGCGCTACATAAACTCCGTTAAGATAACAAGAGGATTCCAGCACAGGACTTTAATAATGCCACTTCGCCACCGATGTCGGTAGCCGCGGCCGAATATCTTAGCTGGATCTTCTTGGTTCTTTCGGTAAAGTCACGTAGAAGGAAAATAATAAATTAATAAAAATAAAACATAAAATAATTCTCACGACGTTTCGGCCACAACGCAAGCAGCCGTCTTCAGGTGGAGAACAGGTCTGTCGAGAAGGCAGAGTCTGAATGATTATTATTTTCCTTCTACGTGACTTTACCGAAAGAACCAAGAAGCTGAATCCCTGCAGTCACGAAAGCTTTAAATCGAAATCTTAGCATGGAGTCGCCGCGTTCGATCCAACTCGGCACGGAGAGATGTTTGTATTCCCCACGGGTTCTAACGTTTTCATCGACAATTGCCGATATTTTTTTATACAGACGCTAAGTCTGTGCGGAGCTTGGATATTCTCCGCTTATTCTAAATGGGTTTCCTCTGGGCTCTCCACTTTCCTCACCGTAGTTAAATTCAACCCACACAACACGTCACTGGCATAGGGCCAAACATCCCAAAAGCTGAGAAGTTACCTGCGAATTACCCACTTGGAATTACGCAGTGGGGAAAAAGAGGTGCAGGGTACATCTTCTTGGTTCTTTCGGTAAAGTCACGTAGAAGGGAAGTAATAAAATAATAAAAAATAAAACATAATAAAATAATTCTCACGACGTTTCGGCCACAACGCAAGCAGCCGTCCTCAGGTGAAAACCAGGACGGCTGCTTGCGTTGTGGCCGAAACGTCGTGAGAATTATTTTATTATGTTTTATTTTTTATTATTTTATTACTTCCCTTCTACGTGACTTTACCGAAAGAACCAAGAAGATGATTCCCTGCAGTCACGAAAGCTTTAAATCGAAATTTAGGTACAGGGTAGTGTAACCCCAGTAGAGAGGAGGCCCCGGGGGGGGGCGGCGGTGGGGGGGTGAAGGGGGCGGTGGGGGGGGGGGGCGGTGGGGGGGGGGGGCGGTGGGGGGGTGAAGGGGGCGGTGGAGGGGGGGGTGAAGGGGGCGGTGGGGGGGCGGTGGGGTGAAGGGGGCGGTGGGGGGGCGGTGGGGGGGTGAAGGGGGCGGCGGTGGGGGGCGGTGGGGGGGTGAAGGGGGCGGTGAGGGGGGGGGGCGGTGGCGTGGTGAAGGGGGCGGTGGGGGGGCGGCGGGGGGGGGGCACGCCAACCGTGCTCGGGTCGTCCATCTCCAGCAGGTACTGCAGGCTCTCCTCGACGGGCAGGCTCGTGGGGCGGCTCCACGTGATGGCGAGCCAGGTGACGGCGGCGCGGTGCAGGCACGGGGCAGACGGCGGCGGCGGGATGCTGCCCGAAGTGAAGAAGATCGCCTCGTCGCTCAAGTCACTGCGCGGCCGGGGAGAAAGAAAGAAGACGTTTTTTTGTTACGATCGTTGCGCGTGCGGGTTTTCCTCTTCGTCGCCCCCCCCACCCCCCTTTCTCTCCCTTTCGAGGGGTGGCGACGCGGCCCACGCGGTGAGCGCGCGTTCCCCGTTTGGTGCAGAGGGTCACGCTGGTTCGAATGCAGCGGCCGCCCTGGTTATTTCGGCGGTGTGTAATAACTGTATTGATACCAAACGCCGACTGCCTCACGGCGATTGTTAGAAATCCCCCAACATCATTTGTAACAGTAGGCTATTGTGTGCCGGTGTCAGGGTACGAAGTGAGCAACATTTCAAAATCACCAGCAAAACTACTCGGTTGTAGATTGTGCATATAGCAATCGTCGCCAAACTCACCGGCAGACGACTGCCGCAAGTCACTCTTGCGACCGAGACCCATCCTGGTCCCTTCAGTTCTCACGTGGATCAGATCACCGAGGAGGGGGCATACTATTGTTTGGCCGGATTTGTACTCGTGATGTCGATTAGTTTACACACATACAGCCGAGTGAGCAAAGCGCCAGAGAAAACAAATAAACCTCAACTTCATGCCATGTCCCTGGCTTGCCAGAAGGGAGTACAGGAATAATGTGGACCGCACCCGTTCCATCTGTACGGGATAGAGTGCTTCCCCTCTCACACAGGTTTCCTCCCGCGCGTAAAACGCATCTTAACATATGGAGGACCGCAGAGCTTGGGCAACCGTTGGCGCTGGCTCAACGCGTGGCTTGTTTCGTGGTTCCCCGCGCCTCCGAGCCGCCCTCGCTCCAACGGCGACGAGCGAATAGCGTGCGGCGGGAGGCGGTGCCAGCTGATGCCGAGATTATTCTCACGCCGACGACGAATTTATTCTCACGCCGACGACGAAATCATTGTCACGCCGACAAGCGGCACTCGACGGTTTCGCCGACCTGGTCCCCACGTCGTTCTTGGCCGCCAGGCGGAAGTGGTAGGCCATGGACGGCGACAGCTTGCTGGCACGGTACTGCCGCTGGTGGCCGTTGTAACAGTTCTTGAAAGCGCCGCCCTTGATTCCCTTGCACGTGCGGAGGGAGAACAACGGGCAAAGGGGAAGCGAACGTGTCACGCAACACGTGGGGGCGGCACGGTGACGCAAGAAGCCAGGGCGCCGGAGCTGACGGCCCCCGACAGATCCTGGGTTTCCAATTCAGGCTGCCGTCAAACTGGGTGCTCGAGTGGAGTGGTCCTGCACTAAGTTTGACAAAATCCGAGTTGTGAAAATTATCACAGTATTGTTTTGACTGCCAGGTGACTCTGCAGGGTGGTAAGTGTGGACCAGTGGCTGTTTGAAGTGGGTCTGTGATATCTCTCCACTGCAGGGCAGTTCCAAGGGCACTCTGTGTATGTACGTTGAACTTCTTTCGCACTATACGTAGCCAACCATGCTAATCGGAGGATACGGGGGAAGGACAACATACTAAACACAAAAAGCAGGTCCTAAAGAAATTTGTTTTCTATCTAGATTATTGAAAAGTGCATAGCTCCAAAGGCTTACTAATATCGGAAGAACGTTCAAGACGGCCGAAGAAGTGCATCTGAAAGGCTGTGTAGTGACGCGACTCCGATCGTGCAGTAACAATAATATCGGGAGACAAAGAAACAAATCTCTAAATCTATAAAACCGTCTACTTTTGTCACTTATCAGTGGCTCATCATAAGAGCGAGTGGAGGTCGATTCAGCCCATCAACTCGAGGGTCGATAAAACGAGTACCACGCAGTGGTGTTCCTATGGATAGACTCGTCCCTGCCATAGGAATGTGGGATTTCCACCACTGGATGGTGGTCATTTGAGTAGAAAATCACTTAGAGACGAGCGAGCGGGAGCCGTTTGGCGTCTATGTACTGCACGTATGTTGAACTTCTTTCGCGCCGTACGTAGCCCAACCGCGCCATTTGGAGGTGCGGTCAACATACCTCATCCCACTCCAAGACGTAGCCCGTCACTTTCGAGCCATTGTCCGCGGGAGGCTGCGATACGAGAGAGAGAGAGACACAAAGGTGAGAGAAGAGCCGCAGTTGGCTGTGACGACGGCGCTTCGACGACAGCCGGCGAGCGTGACGACGACCACGGCAGCCGTTACGGCCGTTGCCCGCCGGGGTGCCGAAGTCGCGGTCCGATATCATTTAAGAGCGCTGTCGTGGAGGCAGAAGTGCACGGGTGAAGAAAATTAACAATTGGCTACGTGTGTTTAGGGGTAAGATGATTTTCCGGGTTTTCCCGAGTAACTAACGTGCCAATATTGTGTGCTTTGCAGAAGGGCCGTTGCTTGACACGTCACCTATTCTTCTTGGTTCTTTCGGTAAAGTCACGTAGAAGGGAAGTAATAAAATAATAAAAATAAAACATAATAAAATAATTCTCACGACGTTTCGGCCACAACGCAAGCAGCCGTCCTCAGGTTAGTTTATTATGTTTTATTTTTATTATTGTATTACCTCCCTTCTACGTGACTTTACCGAAAGAACCAAGAAGATTAATCCCTGCAGTCACGAAAACTTTAAATCGAAACGTCACCTATTATATAATTTTTTTCATTTAAGGCCGTGCAGTGTTAATGATGGTCGTGTTGAGCTTTTTGACATCTGGGAGGAGGAGGAGGGGGAGGGAGGGGGGGGTGGAAATTGCACAGCCACTAACGTCAATTAACATTTCAGAACTTAGAGGGGGACTCAAATATTGACGACTACGCTCAAAAGAGATTGACGGCAAGACATCCACAGAACAAGAGCAGACGACAAATCGACAAAGGTTACCGTCGGGCTGGACTGACACTCAAACTAAAACCTGCCCACCGAATTAGCCCCGGAGGCCAAGCCAAAGCGAGGGATGAAAGGCGGAGAGGTTAAGTAGTGCGCCCGTCACACCGATACTTCAATTCTTGTGCGGGGCAGCGATACGTTCGATGCGAGGTCTGCTGGCCACGATGAGAAGGCGTCAGGAGAGAGAGTCAGGGAAGGATGTTGCTGATGTGATAATATCCTAATTGCCTCGGGGCTACAGAAAATAACAACAGCTTAAACCCCCCCCGCCCCCACACGCCCCCCCCCCTGCATCCCTCCTCCCTGGCTCCTCACCCCCCTCTTCCCCTATATAATCGCTTGTCAAATACAGCTCTCTCTGCCCCACTACAGTAATTTTTTTTGCTGTGGTTGTCCCACCTAATGACGGAGGCTTGTGTTGGCCTCCGAAACGTCGCGATTTAATTTAGTTATTTATTATTATATATTTTTCTTTTTCACCGAAACAACCAAAGAGTATGGAGTCCGTGTAGTTGTGCGGTTCCTCCCAACTGTTGAAGGAGCACAGACTATAGGGTGGTCGACTTACATGGTCCACAGTTTTGAGTTGCGTGGCCACAATCGCACTCCTGTGGCTTGTCCTGAAACTTTACAATTACAAAGGAGAGGTGCTGCTCATCGGCCCACCGACGTCCCGACGCGGTTGATCGGTTCAACCGCCAGCGTCTCCCTCCTCCTCCTCCTCCTCGGGGGAACGTCAAAGGCAGGAGGGGGGCGCACGTGCACGACGTCCGGCGTTACCGAACGGCTGAGATGTGTTTATTCTGGCGGTCAGCGGCGGCATCGTCGCATCACACGACACCGAGTGGCTGATGCACGCTGGGGAGGGTGTGGGGGGGATCAGAGGGCTGCCCTGGTGCGACCCAGCGAGCGAGCGATACCTTCCACTGCATCACGAGCATAGACTTGGTTCTGCTCGTGAGCTTCGGGGGACTGGGGACCTCGGGAGCGGCGGGGGACGTCGTGAAGGTTGCGTGCTCCGAGTTCGAGCCTTTGACGCCGTCGCACAGAGCGCACACCCTGGCGAAGGTGGGGAGGGGGGCAGTGGGGGGGGGGGGATGATGAGTTGGGGGGGGGCAGGCGGCCACAGCAGCAAACGCTGACAATGATGAAAGATCGGCCACCATTCGCCCATTTCCGCACGCGAGGCCGTGTTAAAACACCGCAGCACACTTGAAGCGTCGCTCGCCACATCCAATCAGCGTTCAGAATATTGAACGCACAGCTTCTCCCCCCCCCCCCCCCCCCCCCCATTTTTTTTGCGTCCATCTCTTTCTCTCTTTCCAAGAGACCACGATGAATCCGTTTGTGAGTGCCACAAAATATCAACGACGTTAATGTTTCTGGAAGGCGAGTAATACGCAATGCGGAAAAAACAAAATATGTAATGGCGAATGTTAGCCAGTAATGAGTCGCGGTGAGTGCTGGCAAATGCTAGCGAGTGTGGGCGAGTGTGGGCGAGTGTGGGCGAGTGTGGGCGAGTGTGGGCGAGTGTGGGCGAGTGTGGGCGAGTGTGGGCGAGTGCGGGCGAGTGCAGGCGAGTGGCGGTAACCGCGGTTCAACGTGCAGTATCATCATCGACAAACCTGATGTAGTATTCCGTCGCAGGCCTCAGCTCTGTTAACTTGAACTCCGGCTCTTCACCCCTGTCGTGGGACAGAAGGCAACTTCATTAGCCTGGCAGCGTTAGCTTCAGCAACGACGGCGCAGCATGCGATGAACTAGGGCAGTAAAGGGGGCCACCCCCCCCCCCAGGCTCCGGCTCGGCTGGCTACAAACGACGGTTCGCGTTCATAAAAAAAAAACGAGCGACCACGTAATTTTGGCTCGTAATCCACGATGTACAACATAAGAGCCGAGCTTTTTAAATCCTTTATATTAAGTTCACTTGCTTGCTTGCGCGCTTACGACCGTGCAAATCTTTCGGTCGTTATTTAACCCACTTCCCGTGATCCAATCGAGCTGACATTTTGCACACAAACTCGTTGTGTGTGACAATTTATTTTCGTGAAATTTTTTTCCATAACTTTACAATTTTTAGGATTTTTTTTTTATATTTAATTACCAATTGCTTAATGGTGGCAGGCAATTATCTGACCCATAGGTGGCAGCCATCTCAAGCCAGAGGACGAGAGG
Source organism: Lampetra fluviatilis (assembly GCF_964198595.1). Classification (NCBI taxonomy): domain Eukaryota; kingdom Metazoa; phylum Chordata; class Hyperoartia; order Petromyzontiformes; family Petromyzontidae; genus Lampetra; species Lampetra fluviatilis. The sequence goes on from NC_136330.1 coordinate 3,101,918, forward strand.
ACTCTAGCCGCCACACATATAAAGGATTTATAGTGAAAAACTTTGTTTTTACGGGTTAATTTTTCTCTATCCGGCCACAGGTGGCTCGGGTGGTAGAGTGAGCGGTGTGCGTGTCAACTATAAAAATCAACTACACAATTTTTTATTTTAACAGACAAAGCCCACTTTAGCTACATAGCTATTTTGTAGAAGCAACCTGCCCACAAATTGTTGCTCAATTAAGTGGCTTATCACGTGGATATGTATTGCAGCCAAATACTCTAATGTGGAGGGAGAAACCGGAGGACCCGAAGAAAAATCCACGCGACCACGGGGAGAACATGCAAACTCCAAACATAAAGGAGTCAGGGTCAGGATCGAACCCACAACCTCCTGTATACCAGGCGAGGTAGTTAACATCTCGCCACCGTGGCGCCAGTGTGTGTGTGTGCGTGCATCCTTCTGTGTGTTCGCACGAGTGCATTTCTTTGCACAGTCGGATCTGTTAATCGTGATATTTCTGGGAAAGTCTCACAACAACGTTAAGACGTGTGGGGGGGGGGGGGGGGGGGTATTCTAATTTCAGAAAGTTCTTCAAACAAAATCAATCCCCGAACCAAAAAAATCGCAGGGTATCACAAACATCGTTTTATATTCATGCCGAGTGTCCCATTGCAGCGCATTTACGAACAACAACAAAAATCAGAGGCTCCCTTAACATGGTGTTCTTTTTGCTGGCTTGCTTACGTGCAAGGCCAGCTTCTCCCGTACAGGCTGTGCAAAGAGGGGTAAACGCAGGCCACTCGGTAGACTAATGTGCGCGGGCTTCGTAAGTGCTCGCTGCCGCGCGGGGTCAACAACTCAAACGTTTTTTACTCAACATTATTATTATCACCCCAAGCCGTGCCGCGTACGAGACGCGGCACTTCGTGTTCCGGTGCTTGCCGAGTGATTTGCTCGCGGGAGGGCGGGGAGGGAGGGCGGGGGAAGGGTAGAAGGTTCTGTTGTTCAGCTTCGCGCGGAGTGATGCTCGAGCTGGATTAAAATAAAATTACCGGAGCTGGGGACGCTTCGTAGAAAAGACAGACGATTCGAGTGGAACGTTGCACGTTTAACGATGTTGTGGCCGATTAATCGAGAACCCAACAAGGCCCACGTCCCCAAGCGTCATCGAGCACCCGACCACAACCTCCCGTCCAGCGACACACACGTGGGTACCTGGTTTCCACCCTTTATACGATTCAGATGACCTTCCGTGACCGTGCACCCAGGGTATGAAGCAGGCAACAGCCGCATCCAGGAAGTGATTTGAGGTTAGGTTAGTTTGTGTCTCTAGCAGTGTATGCTTTGCTGATTAACTACAAAAATTAATGGGGGGGGGGGGGGGGGGGAATCCAATCTTGTTTAGTTAACTTTCATTCTACTGAATTCAATCTCTCAGCATGTTTCCTATTTCCGTTCACCCAGAACTTTGTTTACTTTTTTTAATGAAGACCGCAGACATGCGCCTAATTATTTCCTCCTATTAATTCACGCGCACACCTGCTCATCGTTCCAATTTCTAATATCTCCTGCTGATTAATCCGACTACGAGTACTATTTTTACAACGAACGTTTTACTCACCGAGCTGTTTAGCTCCACGTGACCACAGAGAAAATACGCAAACTCCAAATAAACAGGCGTCAGGGTCAGGATCGAAACCACGAGACCTCCTGCATACCAGGCGAGGTAATTAACATCTCTAGCCACCGTCGCTCAACCGGAGCATCTGGGTTTGGTGGACGTGGCGACGCCGGTTTTTCAGGCGACTCGAAATCACGGCGACGCGGATTCCGTCAATGACGACAATCACTTTCGCGGCGATCGCGGTGAAGATCGCAAGGGTGCGTCACCACGCCGGGTGCGGCGGTGTGGCTTTGCCGCACGTGGCCTGCAACCCGGCACCGATGGTTGGTGGATCACACCCACGCACACAGTCGTGAAACATCCTCATTAACCGTGGGCGCTCGGCGTCGCCATCTCCTGCCTTGCCAGGGATGGAACAGCAGGGCAAGTGGGATCATTTCCACTTGTATTCCATCTGTACGGAGATTGATTGTAACCGCTCCCCACCCCCTCCACGCACCCCCCCCCCCCCCACCTCTCACATGTAGGATTTCTCCGAGTTCTCTGGTTTCCTCCCACACGTATAAAAGACCCATTCATGGCGATGGCCAAACTTCCCACTATAGGATGACAGAACGTGGGCAACTCTTGACACCAGTTCTGGCTGCCTTCCCTGCTTTTCGATGGTTTCCAGCGACTCCGAATCGTTCGCTACTCTCTCAGAGTTGATGAAAACGCAACGTTACCACGTTGCCAAAGACGATAACGACGATATTGACGACGATGAAAGTGGCACGCGTCCCCGCCGTACCTGTACACCGTCCTGTACTTGGCTTCCTTGGCCTTGGTAGACAGCGAAAGCTCGTACAGACACGAGGGCTGGCCCTGGCTCTCGCCGGAGTCGTCTTCCGGATTCAACCCGGGCAGCGGCTGCCAACTTACTTGGACCTCGCGAGCCAACACCTCCACGACCTGACACAAACAAAGACAAAGAAATCCACCGCCCCCACCGTGTGGCCTTTAACCGACTGTCGTGGGGCACGCGCTGTTAGCGGCACGGCACGGCAAGGCATGGCAAGGCATGGCAAGGCATGGCAAGGCATGGCAAGGCACGGCACGGCACAGCACGGCACGCAAGGTCGTGGGGTGGCCAAGCGCCACGTCCGCCCGTCTTTGTCTCCCCAATGCTGAAGTTTACATGTCGCGCACCTCGGTAATTATTTTAAGGCCGAGTTGACCAGGGAGAGGTCCAGGACCGGTTTAGAATTGTGCGGTGTGGTGTTGGCCAGCGTGCCCACATGCAAGCGTGAGCGGAAGTGTGGGGAAGTTATGCAACATTACCTGTGGTTTTTTGCGCCTTTTGGCGTCATCTGGGTCGAACACCATATGAGACTAGGCTCTAAAGAAAGCTGTCTCTGGTGTGGACCAATCAGTTTCAAAGACAATGCATCAATTATCAGAGTATTGTTTTTGGTTTGCATTTGACTGCAAGTATTGTGGTTAATGTAAGCATGATTCCTTGCAAAATGTGTCAGTTTTGTTGCCAGAAAAAAGGGGAAAACCCCTATCAGTATACCTGTGGTTTCTCGATCTCAGAGAGGACCTCTTGCAACCTCTTGTTCTCCATGGTGAAGTCTCCTGAAGGGTGCGGTGGGTCACAACAATGGACACGACAATTAAGCCGAGGCCAATAGGCCCACGACCAACACGCCGCCCGGAATGCCCCCCATTGTTCGTACTGAATTGACGCTGCTGAAACCGCACGCTGCCGGTTGGCTTAAAGAAGACTTTTTTTTTTTAATGTGGAGCCCAGGCAGATGTATGTAGCCGACATATTGTCTGCTAATCTACTGCCAAGCAGATCACCGAGTCTCTCCGGAAAACAACAAGAGGCCTAAAAAAAAAATGACATTTTACAATCACTGCAAATTTTAGCAAAGCCGGAATTGCATCAACACGCAGAAGGAACTGCAGTCAACTTTCTGTGAGAAGAAAAGGAATGTTGCCATTTTCTACCCTTTAACCTCCTCCCCCCCTTGCCAGCTTTAACCCATTACTAACATGAATACTGAAGGGGAAAAAACTACCATCTGCTGTTATTTCCAAGCACGCGATGAGATGGGTAAACCAAGATTCTGTTGGACGCCACGGTCGTAAGATGTTAACTACCTCGCCTGGTATACAGGAGGTCGTGGGTTCGATCCCTGGACCCTGACACAACAGTGGCTAGGAGATGTTAACTACCTCGCCTGGTATACAGGAGGTCGTGGGTTCGATCCCTGGACCCTGACACAACGGTGGCTAGGAGATGTTAACTACCTCGCCTGGTATACAGGAGGTCGTGGGTTCGATCCCTGGACCCTGACACAACAGTGGCTAGAAGATGTTAACTACCTCGCCTGGTATACAGGAGGTCGTGGGTTCGATCCCTGGACCCTGACACAACGGTGGCTAGGAGATGTTAACTACCTCGCCTGGTATACAGGAGGTTCGTGGGCTCGATCCCGACCCTGATACCTGCATATTTAGAGTTTGCGTGGATTTTTCTCCGGGTCCTTTGTTTTTTTCCCTCCACATTTAGAAACATGCGTTTAGAGTATTTGGGCCGTGATAGATTTCCAAGTGATGATAAGCCACTTTCGTTGGGCTCTCTGAGACAGAAGCTAAATAGCTCAGTGGGCCTTACCTGGTAGAATTAAAAGAGTTAATAGTTTTGTTGGGTGCCAGGCATTCACGACACAGCAAGCTGTGAAGCTTTTAACAAGCGATCCATTCCAACTTGGGGAGGGAGGGGGCACATTTTGCGTGAGGAAACCTCTTGCTCCTTCGAGACACGTCTCTCCGTGTATTACACAAAAAGGCAGCAGCTTGTTTCATGTCTGTGCAGCCGATTCATAGCTCAATCTGCATCCCGATAAAAATGCAGCAGATTGCATCCTTTTTTATTCTCTCTCTTTCTGTTTAAGAGAAAGCGCCCGCTCCCGACACCGCTTCATTTAGCTTTTCTCCGCTTGACGGAAGGCTGCTGCTTTCCTTTTGTCGCCTCGGCCGGGCCTCGTTCATCGCCCACGCGTCCGTCCGTCCGTCCGTTAAATCAAACAAAGCCTCGCAGTGTATATGAAGACTATCCCACGAGAGGCGGGCCGCTTTCAGACGCAAGTCTCGCCGAGTCCTTTAAAGTGAGGGCCCTCCCACGTGGGAGGGGGGAACTGAAGCATCAAAAAAAACAAGGGAGATGAACGCCCGTGCGTCGAACCGCTCATGGTGACAATCGATGTGTTTATGGTGGCGTGCTGTACGCGGCCGGGGAGAAGCGGTGGTTAGCGCACTGCGCTTTGAACCCGACGACCCGAGTTCGGCTTCCGTGCCACGGCGAAACTCAAGCAGCGAGTGGCATCTAAACCGCTCCCCGCAAAATTTCCCTCCACTAACCTGCCCTGACCAACAAGGCGAAGTATGGTCACATAAGCCCCATTACAGACAGGGTGTGGCGAGGCCTTCATCCTGCAGTGGACTGATAAATGGATGCAAGTTTGATAGGGGTGTATATATATGATCCTTATGGCGGTACCCCGGGGTACCAAATGATACAAACTGGCCGAGGCAATTCAATATTTTATTTCTGGGACACTATTTTGTTCAGGGGTGTACGTTACTCCGCGACTGGGGTACCAATCAATCTGAAATCAGTGCCACTCCGCCATGTCGAAACGCCAAACAATGGCATGAAAAAATCCGTTATCGAAAAATTCTACTTTGAATCGTGCATCGTGTACAGCTCGTCGAGATGAGTCGATTGCCGCATCGCCGACCATCAAAAGACTAAACATGACTGCATCACGGACATTGTGCGAGAGACGGGATACTATGGTACCCCGGGGTACCGCCATAAGGTTAATATATTTTTTGCACGGAATTAGTTAATGTGGTCTCCTTCAGCGATTCACTGCACTGTTATAAAAACATAAATGTTGATTCTTGAACCAAATTATAATCCCGATTTGAATTACCACGACGGAATAAACAGTGCTCGTTATACTCGAACCACCTTCAAATCAAGTGCATAACCCACCAGAAAAATAGAAAAGTCCCGACTCGTGATATTGGGACTCGTTCCGCCACTTACGCGACAACCCGTGCCAGATTCTGCGGAAAATACGTGGGCTTCAAAAAACACTCGGGGGAGGGGGGCCTACGCTTACATGCGGTTCTACACCACTTTTTTTTCATCCAGTGGATGTATCCGACCGTAAACGAACAGCAAAGAGGGGCGAGCAAGTGCCAATGATTCTGCAAAACATATCCCAGGGTGGCACTACTCGCACCTCTCGCCCGCTACGCTTCGTCATCGCCCGCCGTTGACGGAACGCTCGCAGAGTTACCCGCCGTTCAATGGCGGCCTCGGCCCATCGTTCCAGCGGAAAGCGGGGGCCAACCAAGTACGCGCATCAGAGGTCGTAACCGGGTACCCGATACCCGTACCCTACCCGATACCCGTACCCTACCCGATACCCAGCTACCCGTACCCGGCTAGGTACGGGTACAGGTACCCGTTTGCGACCCTGGTGCGGCCAGGTACGGGTACGGGTAGGCCGTGAGTCACTGGTGAGTAACCGTTTGTCACTCATTTCGGGTAGGGTACGGGTAGGGAACGGGTACCTGTACCCGGCCAGGTACGGGTACGGGTACCCATTTGCGACCCTGGTGCGGCCGGGTACGGGTACGGAATCAAAACCCGTTTGCGACCTCTGACGCGCGTGCACACACGGCCGCTTTGTCTCTCGGTGGGATCAGCAAGCGGCACATCTGAAAGGTCACCGCATACGCAAGAGGTCAATCATTCCGCATTCTGTCCACTTTTAAAAAAGTTCAAGTGTATCGCAGGCGGGGGATATTTGCTTCCAGATGTTTCTTTTGGCTGGGTTTGGTGGGGGAGGCGACACAATAAGGTACGTCCCTGTGCTCGCTTAATGAGATTATACGCCAAACTTCGAAGTCAACGGAGAGTGGGATCCCACTCAAACGACCGCATGGTAGTATTTCGATTTAAAGCTTCTTTCGTGACTGCAGGGATTCATCTTCTTGGTTCTTTCGGTAAAGTCACGTAGAATGGAAATAATAAAATAATAAAAATACAACTTAATAAAATAATTCTCACGACGTTTCGGCCACAACGCAAGCAGCCGTCCTCAGGTGGAGAACAGGTCTGTCGAGAAGACAGTCTGAATGACACACTTTTGCATATCAATATGCAAATTATTTTGTCAAGGCGCTCTTCCCCCCTCCATCCCAGCTTAAATAAACGCTCCAAGCCTGGGGTGTGTCATTCAGACTCTCTTCTCGACAGACCTGTTCTCCACCTGAGGACGGCTGCTTGCGTTGTGGCCGAAACGTCGTGAGAATTATTTAATTAGGTTTTATTTTTATTATTTTTTTATTTCCATTCTACGTGACTTTACCGAAAGAACCAAGAAGACGCACGGCAGTACTCGCAAAACCGCTCAAAGCCCCCAGAGTGTAGAAACTTCCACCTGCCTCTGAGTAGGAGTCTCCTACTCAGAGGCAGTTGGCCAACCCACTGTTGACTTCCAACAAAGTGGGGACCCTATTCTCTGAATTATAAGAGACAATTTGTCTTAATTCTATCTGGTGGGTTTGTGTGTATTTGTGCTTGGCCCAGATTAGCATGTTTTTAACTCGCATGCGATTTGCCTAAAGCGATAATCGACTCTTAGCCTCAAATTTTTGTTCGCTCTACGGGCACGTACGGATTGATCTTAATGCACCAAAGCATTTGCCGAGCGTTTCAGAGAACAACAAAACGGCCGCTCCGTCTATCGGCTCTGGAAACAATTGTGAGCGTCTGCCGAGGCCGAATTAAAAACGGCGAAAGCCTCAGAGCACTTCAACGTCTGCTCTCCCACTCAACGACTGCCCGCTAATGAGCAGTTTTATCTCCAGGCATGTTAATTTAAGAGAGGAAATGGGGAAAAAAAAATATTTTTTTTAATCCCTCCTGTTCATAAGAAACATCCCACTGAAGTCATTGCACAGAGGTTATGGGTATGACTCAGAATCGTATAAAAGTCCAGCCATGACGGTCACAACCCACTAAACAGCAGCATGGCGCTTACTCATCGGCCATCATTTTTTTAAGGACGACCTAGCGCAGGGGTCAGCAACCTGTGGCTCCGGAACCTCGCGCGGCTCTTGATGACTGCTTCGTGATCGTTATTTATTCAGGACCCACCGTCTCCGTATTCGCCACGTGATTGGGGGGGGGCTCTTAAAATATTGAATTTTTTTTTACAGAATTCGAAAAAAAAATGCCTCTTGTAATTTTGGCTGCCGACCCCCGACCTAGCGAAAGAGCTGTTATAGGTAAAGGTGCAGCCCTGCAATTGCATGGTCGTGCCACTGCGAGCGGAAAGGTCACCACTGGATGAAAACTCTGGGGTTCTTAAGCCAGGACTTAAAAGTCTCCATCAACTAAAAAACGATCAACTATTTTACCAGGTAAGGCCCACTGAGCTATGCGGCTATTTTTCAGAAGCGACCTGGCCACAAATTAAAGCTCAACGAAGTGGCTTATCATCGTGTGTAAATTTATAGTGGCCAAATAATCTAAAACGCACATTGATTCCAAATGTGGAGGGGAAAAACTGGAGCCGGAGAAAAATGTACACAACCACGGGGAGAGAGAGACGTGCAAACTCTAAATATACAGGCGTCAGGGTTGGGATCGAACCCACAACCTCCTGCAAAACAGGCGAGGCAATTAACATTTCACCAGCGTGGCGCCCGTCAGGAACCGAGTTCCTGTCCTTAATGGAGACAGAATTCCATAGACTGGGTGTTGCGCAGTTTAAAAAGGTGCAATGTACAACCGTTCAAATATTTTAAATATAAACCGTACACCAATAGGGAAATTGGAAATTACATTTCCTTCCAAGGTTGGATAAACCCCCAGACAATTAAGGCCATTAAAATGTTTAGCAGGCATTAGCATAGCCCCACTGGTGTAAATAAGCTTCTGGAAATTTCGCTCAACCACCCCAATTATCCCATAACAATTGGGACAATTTGCCACGATTTGGGGAGGTGATAACAACTCTAAAATCTATCATCTGTCTCTTTAAGACGCTCTCATCTGTGCAATCTTCACCGTCCGCAACAAGGCGTTCAATTACACAAGCACACCGCACACGCCCAAGTCTTCGCGACTGCCAGAACCGTCTGTAATTAAGACGGCACGGCAAAGTAATAACCGACAATCGATTTTTTACCCTTTTATCTGGCAACAAAACTGACACCTTTTTTTACAAGGAGTCATGTTTGCATTGACCACAATACCTGCAGTTGGAATGAAAACAAAGACATAACTCTGATAATGTTTGCACTGTCCTTGAAGTTGATTGGTCCACACACGAGACAGCTTTCTTTAGAGCCTAGTCTCACATGGTGTTGGACCAGATGACGCCAAAAGGCGCACAACGCAAGGACAATGAACCATCAGAGTATGAGAGCTCGGGGTAAGCATTTACACCATTGGAACCTCATTTGCCAGTAACAAAATATGATAATTGTTTTTTTACTCTTTCATCTGGCAACAAAACTGACACCTTTTTTTGCATTGACCACAATACCTGCAGTCGGAATGCAAACAAAAACATAACTCTGATAATGTATGCACTGTCCTTGAAATTGATTGCTCCAAAGTAATAACCGTCAGTTGGTTTGGAGACTCGATGAGGCTTTCCCGTAACACAAAAAAAAAGCAGTCGTCTTATTGTTATCATTATTACTCTATCACAAGGTATGAACAAAAAGAAACGCAACAGGTCAAGGTACCTTCTCAAAATCTTTTTAACGCATGGGGGAGGGGGGGGGGCCTCTCTTGCTTCGTGAATGTCAAAAACGTCAAGAAAGCATTTCGATGTCAAACGACCTTGACAAACCGTAGGTCGGCGTGCCCTTTGCCGAATGGCGAGGCGCACGCTCCAAGGCCCCCGCTGCTTATGCCAAAGCAGCCACCACCGCACTCTCAACCATTTCACATCTCGCTGTTGAAGGCAAACGCTGCCCCTCACGGCGGGGGAGGGGGGAGGAAACTGAGACGAGGAAAAAAAAGCTATGCCCTTAAAACAAATATCTCACAGATACCCTCTCGCTCCAGACACCCAGACACTCGCTCATAGGCAGTCAGTCGCCTCCCTATCAGTCTTCTGATAAGGATTATGTGCTAGTTTGCATAAAACCATCACGCGGACCTCCGGTCATCCTCTGATTTGGCTTTCTGCCAGCATCGCGCGCTTCCAGATGTGCTTCCGCGGCCGTCTGGAACGCCCTTCAATCCGATATTAGGAAGGTGTCGGAGATAGGCACTTTTAAATCTAGATTGAAAACTAATTTCTTTTGAACTGCTTTTTGCATTTAATTGGTTGTCCTTCCACCGCACCTCCAATTAGCACGGTCGGTGACGTAAGGTGCGAAAGAAGCCCAACATACATACATCTATCGTTACCACCGTGGTTACCATTCTAATTTGGTTCCTCCACCTCGGTCCACCAGACTGACCATGTTGTTTCACCCACGCTATGTTCAACCACTCTCTCCAGGTCACAACAACACCCTCAACTCATCTACCTACTCACTCACTCGCCACACTGCAGGTGACAACAACACACTCACTCATCCATCCACCCCACCCACCCACTTACAAAAACGATTTTAAATAAACGTTGCAATGGCTCCGACGTGTCGAGTTGTACGGTGTGTCATTCGTCACGATGTCCGTTGTCCTTTGCAGTTGGTGAAGAAGCTGGGAGAAGCTGGGAGCTTCTTCACCACCTGAACGTTCAGTTGGCGAACGTTCCAGGAGCTGAACACAGTACGCGGCCTAATCGCGAAAACCTACACCAGTAGCGCAATCACCTGAAATCCCAGCAAATTTCACGCTTTCGTCAAAAACCAAAGCAAGGATTGGCAATTTAAAGCTTTCGTGACTGCAGGGATTCATCTTCTTGGTTCTTTCGGTAAAGTCACGTAGAATGGAAATAATAAAATAAAAAAAATAAAACATAGTACTATAATTCACGACGTTTCGGCCACAACGCAAGCAGCCGTCCTCAGGTAGAGAACAGGTCTGTCGAGAAGACAGACCTGAGGACGGCTGCTTGCGCTGTGGCCGAAACGTCGTGAGAATTATTTTATTATTTTTATTATTTTATCATTTCCATTCTACGTGACTTTACCGAAAGAACCAAGAAGAAGGATTGGCAACATTCACGAACAGGAAAACTAACCAGGTCGGTAGCCTGCGCTCCCCGCTCCACTCCCCCAACTCGCCGTACACAAACAAACTCCAGGTGGGTGGGTGGGTGGGGGGGGGGGGCGTTTACCTGCCGCGTCCCTCTCGTCGGCCTGCGTGCCGCACGACCGGCATTCTTCCGCGCCTCGCTTGCCGGACCCGGATGAGGAGGGCGACGCCGACAGCGAGCTGGAGTAGCCGGAGGAAGTGGCCGAGGGGCTACCGCCACCGCCACCGCCCTTGTGGCCGTTGTGCAGCAGCAGCGGCGGCGGCCCCGGCACCGCCGTCGCGGTGGCGGACGAGGTCGGGGACGGGGAGCCGTCGGGCGAGGCGGGCTGGCTCTTGCGTGGCGACGCGACGGGGCTGCCGCCGGCCGTGTCGGCGCGCTCACGGCTGTGCCACTCGCCCTGGTGGTGCCGCTCCTTCAGCTTCTTCTGCAGACGCTCGTGCGTCTTGCTGGCGCGCTCGTCGCGGTACGCGTAGCTCTGCCGCCCGTGAGGCCCCGCCGAGTCTGCGGCAGTCCGCGGAAGATTAAAGGGAGCGTAGGTGAACTCAACTATTTTTACAATTTTAACAGGTAAGGCCCACGGACCTATATCGCTGTTTTTCAGAAGCAACCAGGCCAGAAATGATAGCTCAACGAAAGTGGCTTATCGGTTGGACATTTATAGCAGACAAATACTCTAAACGCACGTCGATTCTAAATGTGGAAGGAAAACCAGAATACCCGGAAAAAAATCCACACGACCACAGATAACGATGACCGCCCCCCCCCCTCAACACAGCAGCCAATGCTGCCAAGACGCGATGGTGCAACGGTCAAGCGGCCTCGACCTGCTAGAGGTCAACGGTTCACTTCCATCTCCTGGCACGAACTAACCCAAAATTTTTTTTATTATTACGAATAATATTGATTGCGATAGCGTACTACGTGTTAAGAGCCGTACTTAAATACAAAAAAAAACACGGATTGACGTTGCTTTCTTTGGTTCTTTCGGTAAAGTCACATAGGTATAAAATAAATTAAATCACGACGTTTCGCTTGCAACACAAGCAATCATCATCAGGTGGGAAAACCACAGCAAGAAAAAAAATCTTAGCAAGTTTTTTAGCAAAAAAAATGTTCTTGCTGTGCTTTTCCCACCTGATGATGATTGCTTGTGTTGCGATCAAAACGTCGTGATAGATTATTGTTTGTTTTATGTTTCTACCCACGTGACTTTACCGAAAGAACCAAAGAGTATGTGGATCCCCGCAGTCACGAAAACTTCTCATCTAAATTGAACGTTATCATTATTATCGTCGTCGTCACCTGGTTCGTAGACCTGCGGGGGCAGCGGCTGAGCGAGGTACTGTGGTGGTACCTCCGCGACCTGCGCGTACATGTGCTGGGGGTGCGGGATGAGGTGTGCCGGCGGGTGGTGCATGTAGTGCGGATGCATGTGCGGGGGGGGCAGGCTGGGGTGGCCGTGCGGGTGGAATTCGTGGGACTGCGGTGTCACCACCACCCTCCGCACGCCATTGTCTTCGATCACCTGGGTTTCGGAGGGGAAGTGGAGGGGGGGGATGTGTCGTGGCGGTTTGGAGGAGGTGGAGTGGGTGGTTGAGTGAGTGAGTGGGCCGATGAGTGAGTGGGTGGGTGGGTGGATGAGTGTGTGGGTGAATGTGGATAGTCGAGTGGTCGAGTGAGCGTGTGGGTAGGCGAGCGGGTGGGCGAGCGGGTGGGCGAGCGGGTGGGCGAGCGGTTGGGCGAGCGAGTTAGTGAGTGGGCCGGTGAGTGAGTGGGTGGGTGGATGAGTGCGTGGGTGAATGTGGATAGTCGAGTGGTCGAGTGAGCGTGTGGGTAGGCGAGCGGGTGGGCGAGCGAGTTAGTGAGTGGGTTTGTGGGTGGGTGAGCGTGGGTTTGGGGGCGAGTGGGTGAGTGGGGGAGGATGGAGAGGGGAGAGAGGAGAGAGAAATGGCAGAAAGGTCAACCACAGTTACCCACATCCGTCAGGATCAAACCACAGCCCCAACTCTCCCCCTCAAGTAAATTGCATTCAAAGACTAAGGTTCACACACGGTCTAGTAACTGAAGCAATCGAGGGCCTATATGATAATAAAGGCAATAACGGGTGTTTTAATGAAATGTGCTGTCTGTTTTGATTAAGTTACATAAAAATAAAAGAAATGACTTCAGCCTTAAGTCTTCAAAACCCGAAATGTAATGAGCATCGATTTCAATTGAACAGCACTGGTTCAATATGAACGGCGCAGCTTAGCAGACCCTTTTGTCTATCTCCTCCACAAGCCACGTTTGGTCCAGGAGGACGTTTAACCATATTTCACCAAGCCAGTCACTGCATGGATTGCTTTGCGCCCTCTCGTTTTAATTTGGCGAGACTTGGATCGCTTTCTGGAAATTTCAGCAATTACTCGCTCAATTTCGATTTAAAGCTTTCGCGACTGCAGGGATTCATCTTCTTGGTTCTTTCGGTAAAGTCACGTAGAAGGGAAATAATAAAATAATAATAATAACATTTTATTTTACTCGCTCAATGTTGCTAGCTCGGTGACCGGGGGTTGACAGAACTGCTGCATCAAAATAAAATGTCCCTAATTTATCAAGGACAGCCTAATATGGGTTTCTATACTATTTTTGTCTTTATAAACGTGTGATAAGTGGGCTTGTCGATTGTTCAAGTTGCTTTGATCAACTGTTTAGAATCGAGGCAAGGTGCACTTCTCATACTATTTATACAAAAAATATTTAGAAGCGTGGAAGTCACAGAAAAGTTGGGAAGGCAGCCAGAACTGGCACCAACAATTGCCTAAGCTCTGTGGCCCTATATTGTTTGGTCAACTCCATCAACGATTCCACTGGTCACACTTTTTCTGGCCTAAGGTATTCCAACGGTTTTAAGGTAATTTTGCGGTGCGGATTCCAAATCTGGCATCAGTTTTTGTCTATCGCATCAGGTTTGTGAGATATCAAATATTGCATTTTCAATAAAAACTGCAGAAGAAAAATATTAAATAAATGTGGATATCTACATAAAATGATATTATAAACACACCATCCTAAAAATACAGCACCATATTTTAACGCTAAAGCAGTCGCTGACTCGCAACAACTTGCAATCATAAGTGACAGAGTTAATTTCGGGTAAAATCAATGAAAATGGGGTATGCATAAAAAAGACCTCTGTAACTCATCGGATTCCTCCAGCATATATATATTCTGATTCGGACTATCAATATCGCTACCCGAGTTCGGTTTCCATTCACGGCATAACACCAGCGGCGATGCGACATCTGCGAACCGGTTACCATTATAAAATGGGACCTTGTTGCCAGTATCAGTGTAGTGACGTAAATGTTGTCACTCGGGTGTTCGTGCAAACTACTGTTACAGGAGTGCAACTGTGCCGTCTGGAGAGCCTCCCCCTCTAGCACCAGAGTAAGTGCGGCAAGTCAGCCAGCCCTCGGGGGCATGGTCCTGGTGGTGGCCTGAGAGAGTGCAAGCGAGGACGTGGCAGCCCGAGTGAACCCAAGAGGGCACGTGATTCTCGGTCGAGATCCTAAAGGGAAAGGTCTCGAAGGGGGCGTGGTCTCGAAGGGGGCGTGGTCTCGAAGGGGGCGTGGTCGAAGGCGGGGCGAGGCCACGCCCAGGAGGCATAAAGGAGCAGTCCCGGGAGAGTTCTTGGCTCGTCTGTGGAAGTCAAGGGTGGCACAGTCGGGTTTTTTACAATCGGGTTTAATTGTCTTTTCATATTAAACCCGATCATCTGAGATTGGGAGAAATCCGATTTAATTGGTTCTAATTGCAGAACCGCACTTCTCAACGATGGGCTTCGTCCATTCCAAGCGAAGGAACTCACTGGCGGCGCCCACGGTTGTGGAGGAGAAGCTCCTCGTGTTCATCAAGACCAACCTGCCCGCCGCATTCTACGACTACCCCGTGCCCGACGGCCCCCCGAGTACGATAGCAGCACCGACGAGGAAGCAGCCTAAGCCTTGGATCAGAGTTTCGCATTCATTAAACCAGGTTTTAATTCCCCGAAATCGGGTTTAATTGTATTAAAGAAAAAACCCGATGCCTGCCGCTGGAAAAATCGGGTTTTTTCCACCCATGGTGGAAGCAAGCCGGGGTCCCGAGTCTCGTCGTCTCCGGGTCTTTGTCTAAAGTGAACTCGCTGCTCGCATAGTGAGCCACATCACCTACTATAGAACCAGTGACGTTCAGTGTTGCCACCCGCTGGGGAAGTTGTTAAAGTGTTGCCTCCCAGTCCAGAGTGTGTGCCTCCGTGTTGAACACAAGCCACCTGGGTTCGATTCCAGACTCGGGTGTGACCTGCGTGGAGTGTCTCTACGTGTGTGCCTCTGTTAAAACTGTACAGTAGTTACCGTACAATCCTGAATCAAATCCCTTAAAAGTAGTTAAATTGGGATTACACAGCAGCAACATTGGACGAAAATATTGCAGAGCCCCCCCCGCCCCCCCTTCCTGAACAAGTCCAGTAACTGTGAGGCTCTCCTGGGGTGAAATAATAAAATAAACATCCGTTTCTTATTGTTCATTCTAAGTGAGTTTTTCTATATTTTACCCCCCCCCTCCCGAGAAAAATTAGCATTTAAGCCGATTAGCTGTGCAGGTGAATTATTGATGGCCTTATACCGTAATGGCCACACCGCCACGAGGGAGACAAAGGCGGTCGGGCGTAGTACTGGCCATCACGCCCTCGTGTGGCCTTCGCAGATGCTCACTTACAGCACTTGCCCCAAAGTCTGTAAAGGCTACACGGGGGATCTTTGTCTTTGTAGAGCGTTTCAATGACAGCTCAACAACCAGTGCCTAGAAACAACAACAACAACCGCTGCCTTTCACGACTAAGTTGGCGTGAGACGTTAACCACGGCGTTTGTGCCAGGCTAGGTGCACCAAAAACCACACTCGCCTGCCCACGCATGTACATCCACCAACCCAACCCACCCCCACCGTTCAAACGCAGACGCAACCGTGTGCGTGTTGAACTTCTTTCGCACCGTACGTAGCCAACTGTGCTAATCGCAGAGTTACAGAGCCCACGTGGACACAAGCAGAGACGAGACAAAAATGAGTGCAGCAATTGTTGAACAGAATCGGTGTCTTGCGTTAGTTGTTAGATGACGAATGTTGTTTTTGTTTAGAGATCCAATAACCCCCGAGTCTTGAACGCCACACACAAACGCGCGTGTGCGAACTAAACGATAAACATTTTATTTTATTTTCCCAGTTAAGGGCCCCAGTGAGCCACTAATATCGTGGCTTTTTCTTCAGACGCGACTCGGTTTCTCAAAAATGATAATTAGTAGCTCAACGGAGTGGCCAATATCATCGTCAAGTGGATATTTTATAGGACAAAACTAATTGCACAGTAACCGCGAGTTAATCATTTTTCTTTAATGACCACACGCACCGCGATAGGAGGTGGGGGGGGGGAAGAGAGAGGCAGAGTCAAGAGCCAGCGAGGAGTTCATTGTGTCAGCGTGGTGCTCTCTGTGAGATTCTGAACGAGTGCGTCAAGTAAATACTGTTAGTACTCTGGCTCTTCCGGTAAAGTCACGTAGGTGAAAATAAAAACTTAATTTAATTTAAAATTAAAACAACTACATTCAATTCAGTTGTTTTCATTTAATTTCATTAAAATTTAATTTAGTTTTCTTGGTTCTTTCGGTAAAGTCACGTAGAAGGGAAGTAAGAAAATAATAAAAATAAAACATAATAAAATTATTCTCACGACGTTTCGGCCACAACGCAAGCAGCCGTCCTCAGGTGAAAACCAGGTCCGTCGAGGCGACAGAGTCTGTCGCCTCGACGGACCTGGTGAGAATAATTTTATTATGTTTGCTTTTTATTATTTTATTACTTCCCTTCTACGTGACTTTACCGAAAGAACCAAGAAGATGAATCCCTGCAGTCACGAAAGCTTTAAATCGAAAATGTATCTAAGTTGTTGTTGTCCTCCCTCCATGCCATGTTGTTCGTGGGGTTGTGTTGACCATACTTCACCAAGATGGTTAGTCCGAGCTGGTCTTCGAAAGGTGAAGGTTAATGACCGATTCAAACGCCGTTGGCCACCTATATCAGACGGTTTCTCCGCGACTGTTGACTCCCACCGGATTTGCGAAATGCGCGGCAGGCTGTAACGGGCTCACTTATCGTTAAATACAAATTACAAATATATATAAAGGATAACAGCTCCTCACATATATGTTTGCTACCATATACTGCACTTGCAATGCAGAGGTTCCCGGGTTCCATTCCGTTGAAACCAGGGGCAAGTTTATTTAAATGCACCCCAGGCTCTATCCACCCAGCAGCATAAATGGATACACCACAGCCATTCAACCGATTGGACTGTTTAGTGATCAAAAGTGTAACGTAGGCCAAATGCCCTCTACAATAGGCTCTCTCTAGAGTTCTCTAGAGTGTCGGCCCGTCCACTGGCGGTGGCTTGAGCAGACAGTTTCAGGATTTACACCTTTATCTTTGTTACCATTGAAGACATATTCAATCCTGTTTGTTTTGTGCTGAATTGCAGAAGGCCACGATGGTGGCGGCGCCCATTGTGGGCAGGGTCAGAGATCGCAGGCGAGACCTCGGCCCTGCTCTTCGGGCGGCTGCAGCCCGGAGAAGATGTGCACGCAACGCTGCCAGCAGACGCGGCCGCAACCGGGCCCACGTCCCCCAGCCTGCACTCCTGCCCACGCCCCCAGCACCCGCGGAGACCAGCGCCGAGGATGCCTGCCAGCATAGCCCACCTCCACTGCTGCCCACCCCTCCAGCGCCGGTGGAGACCGAGGATCAAGCACCCAACCATCCCAGCCCATCTCCACTGCTGCCCACCCCTCCAGTGCCGGTGGAGACCGAGGATCAAGCACCCAACCATCCCAGCCCATCTCCACTGCTGCCCACCCCTCCAGTGCCGGTGGAGACCGAGGATCAAGCACCCAACCATCCCAGCCCATCTCCACTGCTGCCCACCCCTCCAGTGCCGGTGGAGACCGAGGATCAAGCACCCAACCATCCCAGCCCATCTCCACTGCTGCCCACCCCTCCAGTGCCGGTGGAGACCGAGGATCAAGCACCCAACCATCCCAGCCCATCTCCACTGCTGCCCACCCCTCCAGCGCCGGCAAAGACCGGCGCTCGCGACACTAGCCAGCGAGACATCCCTTCACTGATGTCTCTCGTTACATCGTCCCCGGTTACCGGCGCTCGCTATGGTTACCGCGGACAGAGAACACCGCCACCGGTCACTACGCCACAATCCGCCGCCGACGACGACGATGCGCTCGCCGGAGCTGGTCCTCCGGTGTGTTCTGCCCGTCCGCGCCGCACGCGGCGCCGTCGGCGTCCCCAGCGTCCCCGCGGTGACGCTGAAGACGTCCCGCCGTGGCTCGAGTATCGAGACCCCGACGGATTTACGTTAACATGAAAAGAGAACACCGCTCCCGATACCAGGTGGTCTGGTAGCGAACGATTCGCACGAACAACACGCAGCGATGCACCCACCGAGACCAGCACACGCTCGCACAAGCGGATGCAGCTCCCTTTGGTGGACATTGCCATTTTGGGCGGGAGTGGGCGAGTTTATTTTAAACAATAAAACTTGTGTTCCTCACCGCAGTTGTCAGCGCGTCGTACGTGTGGATGTGGATTGCGGTGCATGAGAATAAGGTGCATTACATGTGCTCAACACACACACTTAAACATCGTGCATAGACAGTAAACACTTGTTAATGCAACACATATGGGGTTTCTGGCCTTTGCAAAATTATCCAATATTCCGAATGATGTACAATGCTACTTCCCTGTGCCTCCTGTCCAAAAACATTTTTTCCCGCAATTTGTTTTCCAAACTCTTCACACACAATACACATTGACACACCTGCATAAATTCTCACAGACTAAGGGATTTATACTTCGAACCCCTTTCTATTACTTCTTGATGGAGGTGTAGACGACAATTCTGAAAGTGTTGGCTTGCACAGAGTGCATAAACACGGTAAAGTGCAAAGCAACGGGTCTGCACCAACGCACATCACACGCGCCGCCACTGGACTGAGTCATTGTTTTGGTTGTGGCGCGTGATGTCGCACCACATTCATGCCAAAATTGGACCAGTCGGTACCGCAATTCGGCTCATGGAGAATTACTAATATACAGTATATGCCAAAAGCGCAGCGCTGCTGAATTATCCCCCCAATTACGAATCATCAAATATCGAAATAACGAGGTTTTACTGTACATCACATTCCATGCTGCGTTGTATGCAATGATGTATAAACCGTGTGTGCACTCCTGCACACGACTGACACAAAGGTCAAGTCTAGCTTCAAGTGATTGTCAGGTCAAATAAGCATTGATGCATTGGTGATCATGACTCGCTTATGACGGCCTTGAACCAGTGGTGGAAATTCCACATTCTTCTGGCAGGGAAGCGGCGAATCTACCCATAGGACAACCACTGTGGAATTCCCCCCAAAACCGATACTCGTTTTATAGACCCCAGGTTCATCTTCTTGGTTCTTTCGGTAAAGTCACGTAGAAGGGAAGTAATAAAATAATAAAAATAAAACAATAAAATAATTCTCACGACGTTTCGGCCACAACGCAAGCAGCCGTCCTCAGGTGAAGAACAGGTCTGTCGGGGAGACAGCTTGGTGGCCGAAACGTGAGAATTATTTTATTATGTTTTATTATTTTATTACTTCCCTTCTACGTGACTTTACCGAAAGAACCAAGAAGATGAATCCCTGCAGTCACGAAAGCTTTAAATCGAAAAGACCCCAGATTGTCAATGGGTTGAGTCAACCCCCGACCAGGTTGTGAACTTCACTCCACCGCTTAACCAGCTGGCCGTACAAAGTAGTCCACTGAACCCTTTCCCATTCTGAGACGTCTACAAGTTGCAGGGTGGGGGTCCCGTTCACCGCTGAATCTTGGAACGCGCACATGGTTCAGCGTAAATTCTAATTTACAGGCTTAGTAGCGCCGCCGTTGTTTTTTAAAGACGCTGTACTCGCCGCAGAGAACTGGAGCGACACACCCGCGCTCTACGATCGCTGGCGCCAAACTGTGCCACACGCCCTCCGGCATGGCCTTGTAGGAGCCTCGGTACCGATAAAGTTACTTTATTTTGGTTTTTCTTCTGGTTTCGTTTTGATTGCGTCATCGGAATGGAATAGGAAGATGAACAGATGACGTACACTTACGTCAAAAGGGTTCATTGATTAATTGTCACAGTCAAGAATTGATTTGACATTCAACGGCTAATATGCTCTCAAGAGTGCAGCACAGTGGTTAACGCACCTCCGGTTAGCACGGCTGGCTATGCATGGCGTGAAAGAAGTTCAACACACATACAATGCACGACAAAGTCGGAGATCCGACTTCAATTCCCAGCCATGGCCAACATCAGTGGTGAGTGACACCCCAAGCACTGTTCCTCGCCAACCCACGCTGACCAGCGTGGTGAAGAAGTATGGTTGGTGTACAGTGGTTTTTATGCGATATTTTGCCGTCTTTTCTCGGATTTTCTGTTTGCACATAGTCACTTTAAGATGTTTTCTTGTTCATGTTTTTGTTTTTTGTTTGTTGCGGTTGCACCCGATTCAATAGCCGAATAGCTCACACGACTATACCAAATGAATGAACTTGAACTTGAAACAACCCTGATAACCAACACGGCAAAAGGAAGGCTTTCATCTAGCAGTGGATTGTCAAAGGTCTGCTGAGCTGCATTATTCATATGCAAATCGATGGTATTCACATTGTGGTGTTTTAAAGACGACTTACGTCCCAATTACATGTATTTAAAGCCTAATCAAAACAGCCAGCATGTTTCATAAAAATAAAACACCCACTTAAAATAAAATTTCAATAACAATTATAATACAATTAATTTGTTCTGCAAAGCTTTGATGAGTCTCACAACACACTTTGGCGAGAATCCTGCTTTGCAAAATACCTCACCAGGACCTTCTCAGTATCGTCACGCATGGGAGAAAACAAGAGTGCAAATACAACTCTTGTCCACACCAATATTACCCTCGGATCCTGTGATCCGCCGGTCCAATACGGTCCACAAAAAAACTCCTATCACTCGCACCCCCTGTTCTTCATTTCACCCGCGGTTATACACATTTGTTTTCCCATTCCTGCACCGTGGAACGGCATTATCCCGCTATCCGTAAATCGTTCAAGGATAAGAGACGAGTCACCTGCAGGTAACAGGGCCGGAGGATAAGCGGAGTTCTCCGGAATACAACCGAAATGTCGGTGCTGTGTGCTGGGGCTCACCTGCGACACGTAGCCTGGTGGCACGTGGATGGGAGGTATGGACCCATTGGGAGACATCATGGGAACCTGGGCTGGACCTGCAAATGAGAATAAGAGCACACACACACAGAAGATGTCAGCTTTACATAATTAATAACAATACTAACATACTTTCACACAGCCTCATTCAGGCAAAACTGCATATCCCAACGCCGCACAATCTGCAAACGCAAAGGTGTGTGCGGAGGCATGGAGATGTTTTCAGACAATTATTGAGTGTTTATACACGTGGGGAGAAAACCGAAGCACCTGGAGGAAACCCACAAGTGCGTGCGAGGGGGGCAACACTCGATTCCCTGCTCAATGGACAGGTGATATTCGTCGGCACTTTCCTGCGCCGCCTTCTCCTGGCGAGCGAGGGTAGGGCAACCACATTGCCTGGCATGGGAAGGGAGTTGAGCAAAAAATTGCGCAGTGTTCCACCAACCTCTCACTGCCCCCACAGTATTGGATTACAGGCTACGTGCATAGCCACAACCGGCCAGCTTATGGCTGATCATGACGATGAATTAGACGACAAAGATTAGCCTAGCTAATCAAAGTCGAGAGCCTTGTTTGAATTCATGTCACCAGAACACGTTCCTTCAGCAAGGACGTCATTTAAATCACGCTACGGTTAAAAATCATCGATGCCTCGAGTTTCCTGGCTAGCTGCTGGCTGGCCTCCTTCTGCACCCTAACAATAAGTCTATTGCACTGGTCAACACACTTTTTCTGGCATAAGGTATTCCAACGGTTATAAGGTAATTTTGGGGTGCCAATTCCAAATCTGGCATCAGTTTTTGTCTATCACATCAGGTTTTTGAGATATCAAATATTGCATTTTCAATAAAAACTGCAGAAGAAAAATATTAAATAAATGTGGATATCTACATAAAATAATATTATAAACACACTATCCTAAAAATACAGCACCATATTTTAACACTAAAGCAGTCACTGACTCGCAACAACTTGCAATCATAAGTGACAGAGTTAATTTCGGGTAAAAGCAATGAAAATGGGGTATGCCGATAGCATAAAAATGAGATGTGATGGAGCAAATCTGAGATCAGATTTGGAATCAGCACCCTGAAATTAGTCTAAAACAGCTGCAAAAGTTCAGGCCACAAAAAAATTTTCTTTTTTTGTTGACCAGTGTATAATCGATGTCTCGAGTTTCCTGGCTAGCTGCTGGCTGGCCTCCCCTCTGCACCCTAACAATAAGTCTATTGTTAGTGGGTGCATTGAGTTTAATTGAAACGGCGGAAATGTTCGGAAGACATTTAATAACAATGATAGATTGCGACACCAAAGGGGTGGGAGTAACGATATACAACAAGTAAACCCGTAAAAACCAAGTTTTTCACTATAAATCCTTTATATGCGTAGCATCGGGGCGGCTAGAGTCCTCTCGTCCTCTGGCTTGAGATGGCTGCCACCTATGGGTCAGATGATTGTTTGCCACCATTAAGCAATTGGTAATTAAATATTTAAAAAAATTCCCCTAAACAGTGTAAAATTTTGGAAAAAATTTTCACGAAAATGCATTGTCACGCACAACGAGTCTGTGTGCAAAATGTCAGCTCGATTGGATCACGGGAAGTGGGTTAAAACATGACCGAAAGATTTGCACGGTCCTAAGCAAGCAAGCGAACTTAATATAAAGGATTTAAAAATACTGACCACTGTTCATTTAAAATTGCCCTAACTTTTCTATTTGTGCTCCTAGCAATGTAATTATTACGCCAGATAGAAATTCTTTCAATTCCAGAGAATATTACCTTGGCATTTTATTACGTAAAAATGCAGCTTACTTGTTGTGTTCCGAGTACAGGATTGTGCAGGGAATATGAATATGACAGATGCCTCTTATTTTCTGTTGCAGAGCAACGGCTTTGTCTACTTGTAGACTTTAAAACGTGATTTTATGTTGACGCTGCAGCAGAACGACTCATTTCTTGTATAAAAAAACTCATTATGCAGTGTTGTGAAACATTATGGGTGATTGAGCACAAAAAGACAAGAAGTATGATGTTTATACAAAGGTAAGCAGGAATGCATTTAACTTATTATGCACCGTTGTAGAGGAATTCAGATAATGGGTTCATATGGAATATATTGCTTTTTGCACTCATTAGGATACTACACTTAGAGGGAATACTCTTGCGGATAATACCCTGCGACACGGCAAATATTATAGTTCAACTGCATCGCTGATGACACCGAAAAAGCTTGAAGCTGGCCTGGAATGTTCTTCTTCAAACAAAATACCGGGCATGGAAAACATTTAGCTGAGCGTGGAAGAGTAGGCCAAAATACACGGGGTCGGATCTCTTGGAATTTCTCATTTACTTGATACAGCTGTCGTGCTGTGACGGTTCCACCTGAAGACGGAAAGCATGTGTTGCCTCCGAAACGTCGTGATTTTTCTTTTATTTTTTATTTTACTTTTATTAATTTTTATTTTTTACCTACGTGACTTTACCGAAAAAACCCAAGAATATGAATACAAAATACAGCCCTCAAGTAGAGGTGCTTTTCCACCAGCGGCAGAATGAGCAAGACATTGCAGCGCTGCACCTTGACCGTTCCGTTTTGCTATTTAATGTGCCATCATGGTACAATTTGCAAGGTCATAAACATAATAAATAGGCCAAAGTTATCGTCTTCTGAGCGGTCAGAGCTCGTAAAGGATTAACCACCGCTCCTGGGGCATATTTCACTCGGCTTCAAAGGCGAACTTTATTAACGGCCTGCAATCCATCCGAGGCATTAGCTCGTGAGAGCTAATGGGGCCTTACCCCAAAGAGGCAGTGGTGCTGTATTCTCCAGATCGTGACCTACTCATTCCCCCTCCCTACCCAAGTGTTTGAGGGGGTGCTTAATAACAATCCGGTAGGTGTGCGAGTGTGCGTGCGATTGGCCAGATTTGCATACCGTGATTGCTTATTGAGGCCAAGACCAAGTTGGGGGGAGGGGGGAGCGGAAGGTGCGTCTTATTTTCCCGGAGGGTCTCATAATCCGAAGAACACGGTATTATTAGTTTCTTGACGAGACAAATGCAGCTTTCTCAGGAGCTTTAGCTAACAAAAAAGGAAACCTTTCATAACGTAAATTAAGACCGTGCAGCATGCGATGTCTAATCTTTGGAGTATAAAATATAAAATGTGGGGGGGAGGAGGAGGGGGGGGGAATTTAAAACCTGCAATTACTTTATTAAAGGACTCATTTGAGCCAAGCCAATCTCTGACACCAAACGCCGCTGTCCATTATTGTGCCCAGGATTCGGACCAGCGGCTGCCACAGTAAAATAGCCGTGAGCTGGCTAACCGCTCTACACACTCCCAACAGAGGCGAAGATGCCCGTGTTGCCTTCAACAGGCTGCACTGGGGGCAAGCGCTGTTCAGCGAAGACAAATCAAGGCCGCCGCAGCAAAAACAGGGCTGGGTGAGATGTGGACCAGCCTCATGCCCGGCCAAATCGTTTTCTCTCCAGCGCTAGTGTCAAAGATTACACAACCCACACTGGTTTCTAATTTAAGGCCGAGTCAACCAGGTGGAGGCCCAGAACAGGCCCTGGATACCCACTTGCCACCAACGAAAGCTGTGTCCAGGTAATCTGGGCTCAGGTCACCAGTTTCAACCGTGCAACATGACCAACCCCTGGACGATTTCTTCCCAAATTCCACGCTCGCACGCAGTGACGGCAATTGTCTGCATAACCATCGACATACTGCTCTGGGCAAGTGCTGTGCGCGAACACCTATTAAGGTCGTAACGGCGTACTAAGGGGTTGGCCTGTGGCCAGCAACCACACCCACACAGAAACATAAAGACTCCCAGACACACATACACAAAAGGTCAAAGCACTCATATCAGCCTGATAGGACTATTTATAGAGAATTGATCTGCCCGTCTGGGTTTCTCCATGCTCCTGAAGCCGGCCGCGCGAGCCACCCTGTCACGACACCGCACACCGAGAGAAAATCACCAAACCTCCACCCCGTCATCCCACCACCGCACGCACACGCACGCATCCAAAGCGGCAACATCGAACACTTTGCTCAATCTCGCCCACCGCTCTCGCCCGACAAACCCAAACACGAGCACGCAACAGGCGCAAAATACACCCCCCGCCAGCCAGTGTTGACTCCTGGGCCAAGAGTTATTTGCCAGCAGTGCCTGTTCAGGCTGCAAAGGCAAGCCTTGGCAGTGGTCCAAGCCAGCACACCGCGATGCCTGCATACGTGTCTTCCCCTAAAAAGTGGTGTTGGTCTGGCGACCTCCACACATCACTCACGTTTCGCTCTAAAATGAAAACAAGCTCAACCCTCTACTCTGGAGTTCATCCCAAGTTTTTCGCTCTGCGCAACAGGACTAGCTCTCTAGCAGTGTGTGTGCGGGCCGTGCAGCCGCCGCGCGTTGTTTGGCACTACGTCCGACGTTTCGCTGCCACATGCCCACGCAGGGGAATTGAAGTGTCACAGACGCGCCAGACTCCACAAAGCAGGTTGCATACACACGCGGCGCCTGTGCAAAGTCTACCAAAGCCGGGTTGGGACAACGCAACGGATTCAACTCGAAGATGTTGCGCGTGACGGCTTCATGTGACGGCTGCGGCCACTAGAGGGCTGCAACGTTAACCCCGGCATGTACAAAAATACAATCAATCCTCAAATTCAATCCCGATCCTGAATCGCGACATCGATTTCATTGCGGCAGACGTGGGGGGGGGGTAGCAAACCATTGCAGACCCCTAAGCCCCTAATGTCAAGCATGGCCATTCAGAAACAAAAGGGCTGGTACTCGCACGAAAGGTTTTGACGGGTAAATATTTGACATTGCTATTGAAAAAAACATTATTATTGCACTTACTGCTAAAGCTCAACTCTTCACTGGGAAAACTCAACAGGACAAATTAACTCAATGGCACATTTCCACGTAATCCAACTTTCCAGTATTTTGGGCAAAGTACACGAACTTGCATAACCCAAAAGGATGCGGGCACGTGGCAGAAAGTCTGTCCTTCACCCCGCACCGCCGATTAGCATGGTTGGCTACATATGGTGCGAAAGAAGTTCAACGTACATACATAGCCTCACAAGCAGAGACCCAGACACACACAGAGACCCATAGACTCACACAGAGACCCATAGACTCACACAGAGACCCATAGCCTCACACACAGAGACCCATAGCCTCACAAGCAGAGACCCACAGACTCACACAGAGACCCACAGACTCACACAGAGACCCACAGACTCACACAGAGACCCATAGCCTCACAAGCAGAGACCCACAGACTCACACAGAGACCCACAGACTCACACAGAGACCCACAAACTCACAGAGAGACCCACAGACTCACACGCAGAGACCCACAGACTCACACGCAGAGACCCATAGACTCACACGCAGAGACCCATAGACTCACACAGAGACCCATAGACTCACAGAGACCCATAGCCTCACACACAGAAACCCATAGCCTCACACAGAGACCCATAGACTCACACAGAGACCCACAGACTCACACAGAGACCCACAGACTCGCACTAAGACCCATAGCCTCACACTAAGACCCATAGCCTCACACTAAGACCCATAGTCTCACACGCAGAAACCCATAGACTCACACAGAGACCCATAGACTCACACAGAGACCCATAGCCTCACACACAGAGACCCATAGCCTCACACACAGAGACCCATAGCCTCACAAGCAGAGACCCACAGACTCACACAGAGACCCACAGACTCACACAGAGACCCACAGACTCACACAGAGACCCATAGCCTCACAAGCAGAGACCCACAGACTCACACAGAGACCCACAGACTCACACAGAGACCCACAAACTCACAGAGAGACCCACAGACTCACACGCAGAGACCCACAGACTCACACGCAGAGACCCATAGACTCACACGCAGAGACCCATAGACTCACACAGAGACCCATAGACTCACAGAGACCCATAGCCTCACACACAGAAACCTATAGCCTCACACAGAGACCCATAGACTCACACAGAGACCCACAGACTTGCACTAAGACCCACAGACTCACACAGAGACCCACAGACTCGCACTAAGACCCATAGCCTCACACTAAGACCCATAGTCTCACACGCAGAAACCCATAGACTCACAGAGACCCATAGACTCACAGAGACCCATAGACACTCACACAGAGACCCATAGCCTCACACCCAGAGACCCATAGACTCACAGAGACCCATAGACACTCACACAGAGACCCATAGCCTCACACCCAGAGACCCATAGACACACACAGTCACCCATAATTTGTCCTTCTCTCACACCTCTGAGCTCGGTTAGCTACATACGGTGCGAAAGAAGTTCATACATACGTAGGCGTATATCCGGATGTGAATTGAGTAAACACCTGTTTAATCTGAGCACCGTGTTCTCTACCTTTTGTGCCGTGTGAATGCATTCGATATATAAATAAATATACACCTGACAATCAAGCAGTGGACTGACTCGCATTGTGTTCGCACCGGCCACGGCAAATGCTACTACCGCCTTCACGAAGAGAAAATAAAGTAACTTCCCAAAATACGAGTGCAGCGCACAGGTACAACCCGTGGAACACGGCGCATGCCTGCGGGTCTCCGCGCGAGCCTGCGGGTCTCCACGCGAGCTCGTGTCCACTGTGAGCATCCTCTGGTGGCATCGAGTGGGATTCCACTCAACACAGGCAACAAACACGTGGGAAAGGACACACAATGATCAAGGCGAATTTTAAATCTCACGGCAAAACTTGGTTGTGAGAATTGTCCTTCAGCGTCTCGGTGAGCCGACACGATAATAATCGGCAGGCCGTTAGACGCGTGCATACCGCTTGACAATCAATTTGATTGGCTGCGTCGGGTGGTGGAGGGTTCTTAACGACGGTCCGATCAATGCGTGGCCAAATCCAGGAACTTGATTATGAATCGTGGCATTCACTTGCCATCCTCGAAAAGCCAGCAGCTGGATTCGACTCGACTTACTTCACGGAACTTGGTGGCTACTCAATTCACATCCATACGAAAGAATACGGGAGTCCGAGTTTCCACAGCTTACGTTCCACACTGCCGTTTGCCCCCCCCCGGCCCCCCCGTTCGTGAAGCAAATGGCCGACAGCGAGGCACGTTCGCCAAGCAAGAATGCATTGTATGTGGAGGAGTATCTGGGGGATGGGTGAGGCCGTCCTGGATAAAGGAGCGATTATTAAGATATTTAATTGGTTCCACGGTTCCGCTGTATTGAGACCGACTCCTGTGTGCTGGGGTTTACCCTCGCTTCTGCCCGTAGGGGCAGACAGGTTTTAATGAATGAAGAAGCAATGACGCTGTCAGCTCGGTATTAAATAACAACGCAGGAATAAAAGGTGGCCACGCACTTGGCCTGTAATCGAGCACTGTGGAGGCAGCGACGAGGGTTGGTCGACTGGGCAAATGTCGTGAAACTCCATTCCCGTGGGCATCAGAGGTACCATATCCCGGCTTGCTAGGGAAAAGCGGTACAGCAAAAATGTGGACTCCATCTGTATGGGATCGAGTGATCACCCCTCACACCCATGGGTTTTCTCCAGGTGCTCCGGTTTCCTACCGCAAGTAAAACACTTAATTAGCCTTTCCCCATTGACGTACGTGAACGTCATCGGAACAACATTTTTTGTTATCGCTACGGAGGCTCCCACAAGGCCATGCGGGGACGGTGTGCGGCACAGTTTGGCCAACTATCAAAGAATGCGGTCGTGTGGTTTCGGTTCTCTGCGGCGAGCAGAACGCCTTTAAAAACAACGGCACTACGCCACGTGTGCGTTCTGAGAGTCAGCGGTGAACCGGACACCACCCACCCTGCAACTTGCAGACGTCTCAGAACGGGAAAGGGTTCATTGGCCGAGAACACCGACAAATAGAGAGGACCGTGGAGCTTGAGGCCTAGGGGGGGAAATTTAGCGGCGGCTCACAGCTGCTACCTTCCCACTTGTATAGTTCCTCGCACCTCTGAATCGTTATCTCTCCTCAAGAGAGAGCGAATACTGTCCTGGCACTGTTACAAGTTCTTCTTGGTTCTTTCGGTAAAGTCACGTAGAAGGGAAATAATAAAATAATACAAATAAAACATAATAAGATACAATTCTCACGACGTTTCGGCCACAACGCAAGCAGCCGTCCTCAGGTGAAAAACAGGTCTGTCGGAAAGACAGCGTCTGAATGACACGTCTGAATGACGCTGTCTTTCCGACAGACCTGTTCTTCACCTGAGGACGGCTGCTTGCGTTGTGGCCGAAACGTCGTGAGAATTATATTTTATTGTTATATTTTTATTATTTTATTATTTCCCTTCTACGTGACTTTACCGAAAGAACCCAGAAGATGAATCCCTGCACTCACGAAAGCTTTAAATCGAAATTTGTTACAAGTTGTTTGTATGTACAGAAGTTGAGCTTCTTTCGCACCGTACGTAGCCAACCGTGCAAACCGGAGGTGCGGGGGGCAGGACAACAAAAACTAAACACAAAGAGAGGTTCTAAAGAAATAAGTTTTCAAACTAGATTTGCAAGTGCAACAGCTCCCAGTGGGTTCCCAATATCGGAAGGAAGAGCGTTCCAGACGGCCGCAGAAACGCACCCGAAAGCGCCGCGAGATGTGGTGAGCGTCTTTGTCCGATGGTTATACGAGGATCACCGGAGTTCGCGCAATTAGGGTTTATGTTCCTTGACGAGGTCAGAAAAGTATTGTGGTTTATTTGCGGCATGCACTTTGTGTGTAATGAGTGTGTCCTTATAAAATTAGCGCGACCTTATAGAGAAGCCAGAGAAGGTGGCTCAAGGCAGTGGTTGTTATTGACGAATGAGTTGAGCCTTTGTTGTTGTTATTTGTGTTTGTGCACCACTGCCATCAAAGCAACAGCAGCAGCAGCAGCAGCTCCACCGGATAATTTGTAGATTACTTATAATCATCGCTATTGTTATCAAACAGCCTTAGTCGGGCCGTGTCAGCATGAAACGTAAATGCACGATACCCAGCCACGAGCGAGCTACTGAAGCGATGTGAAGCCAGACATTCGGGTTATCCTTTGCCAACGCACTGTTTAAACAGTAAAGCAAACATTGCGTGTACAATTTGTAAAAAAAAAACTGCCAGCGTGTCCATTGGTGTTTGGCTCGCGACCTCGGCACAACATATCGGAAGCCAAGCAGGTTCAGAGCCTGGAAAGTGGCCTTCGTGACAGACGGGACAGCCACCTTTGCACTTTGCACCAGCTTTGTTTGCTACAGGCGGAGCCGTGCCGGTGTGCGGCAGATGGAAAGTGCAGCGGATGCTGGAATATACTTGGAGACTCTAAAACGAAACTATTTTTTATTCTAGCAGGTAAGGCCCAATGGGCTATGTAACTCTTTTTTCAGAAACGACCAGGCCACAAATGGTCGCTCAACAAAAGTGGCTTATTGTGTGGACATTTCTAGCAGCGAACTACTCTAAACGCACGTTGATTCTAAATGTGTGTGTGGGGGGGGGGAAATCCACACGTCCACGTTAAAAGTGACACAAACTCCAAATATACAGCAGGCGTCAGGGTCAGGATCGAAACCACACTAGCTCCTGTATACTAGGTGAGGTAGTACTGGTAGGAACCTCCTGGTTACACCAGTCCACAGGGGATTATTGTGTGCGTCCGTCGTGCAGGGAGGGGCTGGGTGGGGAGGGGCTGGGTGGGGAGGGGCTGGTCACCCCGTGGTGCCCTTATAAAACTCAACGTTTAACCTACTCACGCCGGCTTGTGCCCGCCCTCACAGTCGGGCATATTTGCGGAATACACCACGCCGCCGTTGACCCTGGCCATTGACCGAGCAACCCAACGTTCCTACCAGCTCCCTCCGCAGGAATGTGTTTTACAACAACAACAACACCACAACAACACCACAACAACAACACCAACAACACCACATCAACAACACCACAACAACAACACCACAACACCACCCCAACACCACAACACCACAACACCACCCCAACACCATCCCAACACCACAACACCACAACACCACATCAACAACACCACCCCAACACCACAACACCACCCCAACACCATCCCAACACCACAACACCACAACACCACAACAACACCACAACACCACAACACCAACAACACCACAACAACAACAACAACACAACACCACCACCACAACACCACCACAACACCACCACTACCAACAACAACACCAACAACACCACAACACCAACAACAACACACCAACAACAACAACACCACCACAACACCAACACCACCAACACCACCAACACCACCACAACACAACAACAACACTAACACAACAACCACAACACCAACACCACCACAACAACACACACACACGGGCGCATGCCCGACTGACATGACAGCCTTTCAATTCGCCGCGGTTGTGGGAGGATGTGTGTGTGTGTAAACAACAACAACAACACCACCACCACATCTCTCCTTCATTGCGATTACATCTCAACAGTAACAACAAACAAACAAAGACATTAGCGAACCGTGAATTATAAAAGGTACAAGGATATCCCCCCCCCGCCCGTAACACACGAAGCCCGCGTCAACGACTAGGCCTCGGTCAGCCTCAGGGTTTCTCATCTCTCTCTCATCTCACTCTCATCTCACTCTCATCCCTCTCTCATCTCTCTCATCTCTCCCCATGGCCTCAACGGCGATGATCGTCATTGCCGACGGCTCTAGCTATACAAACACACACACACGGACACCGAGAGAGACTGAGAGAGAGACGCGGTAAACGTGTCTCTTACCCGACTCCTGCATCGTGTATCCCGTGCGCTCTGGGGACAGCAGCAGCAGCAGCAGCGAGTAGCGGCGCTCTTTGTATGAAGAAGAAGTGAGGAGGTGGTGAGGTGAGGTGAGGGATGTAACGACGTGATGGCTATCAGAGACAGCAGCCTAAGGCAGGCTTCTCTAGGGGCTCGTTGTTACATCAGCTGCTGTAGCTGCAGCGAGGAAGAGGAGGAAGTTGTTGTGGCGCGTAGCAGCAGCAGCAGCCGCCTGTGTTGGCAGGCCACGTCACAGGCTACAGCTGCTGCTGCTGGGGCTACAGTAGCGGCTTGGGGGGTAGTGGGGGGGTGATAGTGGGGGGGTGGTAGTGGGGGGGTGTGATAGTGGGGGGGTGGTTGTGGGGGGTGATAGTGGTGGTGAGGGGTGGTAGTGGGGGGGGGGGGTGATCGTGGTGGGGGGGTGATAGTGGGGGGGTGGTGATAGTGGGGGGGTGGTAGTGGGGGGGGGTGATAGTGGGGGGGTGGTTGTGGGGGGTGATAGTGGTGGTGAGGGGTGGTAGTGGGGGGGGGGTGATCGTGGTGGGGGGGTGATCGTGGTGGGGGGGTGATAGTGGGGGGGTGGTAGTGGGGGGGGGTGATAGTGGGGGGGTGGTTGTGGGGGGTGATAGTGGTGGTGAGGGGTGGTAGTGGTGAGGGGTGGTAGTGGGGGGGGGTGATAGTGGTGGGGGGGTGATAGTGGGGGGGTGGTAGTGGGGGGGGGGTGGTTGTGGGGGGTGATAGTGGTGGTGGGGGGGTGATAGTGGGGGGGGTGGTAGTGGGGGGGGTGATGGTGGGGGGGGGGTGATAGTGGGGGGTGGGGTACACGTTGAACTTCTTTCGCGCCGTACGTAGCCAACAGAGAGGGTCTCTGTGAGTCTGTGGATCTCTGTGCGAGTCTATGGGTCTCTGTGTGAGTCCATGGGTCTCTGTGTGAGTCTATGAGTCTCTGTGCGAGTCTATGAGTCTCTGTGTGAGTCTCTGTGTGAGTCTATGGGTCTCTGTGTGAGTCTATGGGTCTCTGTGTGAGTCTATGAGTCTCTGTGTGAGTCTATGAGTCTCTGTGTGAGTCTCTGTGAGTCTATGGGTCTGTGTGAGTCTATGAGTCTCTGTGTGAGTCTCTGTGTGAGTCTATGGGTCTCTGTGTGAGTCTATGGGTCTCTGTGTGAGTCTATGGGTCTCTGTGTGAGTCTGAGTCTCTGTGTGAGTCTATGAGTCTCTGTGTGAGTCTCTGTGAGTCTATGGGTCTGTGTGAGTCTATGAGTCTCTGTGTGAGTCTCTGTGCGAGTCTATGGGTCTCTGTGTGAGTAGGTATGTTGAACTTCTTTCGCACCGGACGTAGCCAAACACGCTAATCGGAGTGGATGGGGGAGTTGGATGCGGTCGCTGTTGGGAGCAGTAGCAGCAGCAGCAGTTGTTGATGCCAAATTCAGCACAACAATTCCTCCAGGGCACTCTTCTTACAAATGAGACGACTACATTATCCTGCTCTCTGGAGTGCTCACACCTGGTTCAAACGCACATTTGAAACTGTGAAAACTATGTAGCTCTGTGCATCTCTGTGTGCGTCTCTGTCTGTGTGGGTGTCTGTGGGTCTCTATGGCATGTACTCGCTCCCCCCTCCACCCACGCCACTGCCTCTAGACAATGCTACAGGGCTGATAACCAGTTCGGCCAGAAAGATTTGCTTCACAAGGAACCCATAATAATGTTTTAAAAGTATGAATGTCGTCACTGCCGGAACCAGGGCACGGATCACAGTTCCACCAGTTCAGTTGAACACAAGCCCACGTGATGAGCCCAAAAACCCGTGTGCGTGCCAGGGTCAAAGTTCCCGATCCGCCGACGACGCCTTCATTAACGAGCAGTTGGCGTCGCGCGCGCCGCATGGGATGGACCGCTCGGGTTCAGAGGCAGAGTCAAGATGTACCCGCCGATAGGAAGCAAAAAAAATTAGGAGAGGAGAGAGCACACAGAACAAAATCAACATAACGAACGCTCGTGCTCCGAATGCCGAAACCGTGGAATATTGCGTGCGCAGGCGCGCGCACGTACGTACGTGCGTACACGAAAACGAGCAGCAGAAACGCGCCGCCAACGAGAGAGAGTCAGGCGTGCCATCGTACGAGGCCCACGGCGCAAAGTCAGAGACGAGCGCAAGTGGGCTTGTTCTTTTTGAGACGCTAAAAGATTTCAACGAAATCACCCAGACGGCCACTCGTATCAAAAGACCAGAGAGGCAGAGACGGAATGGCAGATGCACACATCTGGGGCAGATGCACACATCTGGGACAGATGCACACGCAGCAAGCCATATGCTTCCGCAGTGATGATTCCCTTTTCTCATTGTTCCATTTGTACGGTTGTTTTTCACCCCATCGGCCTAATAATCACACCTCCGAACAGCGCGGTTGGCTACGTACGGAGCGA
Source organism: Lampetra fluviatilis (assembly GCF_964198595.1). NCBI lineage: Eukaryota > Metazoa > Chordata > Hyperoartia > Petromyzontiformes > Petromyzontidae > Lampetra > Lampetra fluviatilis. The sequence continues at coordinate 3,136,425 of NC_136330.1, forward strand.
AAAAAATGCAACATACATCCATGCATAATATTCAACACACGCATAACATTTGCATACGCAAGAGTGTATCCTTGCACACGTGCTTCGATGCACGTCTCGTAAGCATAACTACGTATCACCAGAGCAACCGGAGATAAAACCCACACATGCGAGGGGGAAACACTCTATCCCCCATGAAGCAGGAGTTGATATTTCGCCGTTCCGTCTTCTGGCGAGCCATGATGTTGGCAACCTCCTCGACGTCCACGGGAAGGGAGTTTTTCACGACATTTGTGCGATCCACAAACCCTCTCTGCCACCACATCCCCAGTGCTCGATTTACAGGCATGCGCCACCATCGCCCCGGCATAAAATAATCACCCACCGCGTGCAAACGCATAAACAGAGAAACGCGAAGGCAGACTGGGGCAGTGTGGAACAAAGACGCGCAGAGCGATGCAACGGTGACGACGGAATGACGGATGCACGCTGACATTTTAATACGTCAATGATGAAGACCAAGATGCCCCGTGTAACCTTAGCAGACTGTAGGGGCAAGTGCTGTTAGCGAGCAGCACCTATGAAGGCCGGAACGGCACAAGAGGGGGTGGGTGGCCAGCAGCACGCGATGTTTACACACTGCGGCAGGTACTCATTTGAGGCCGAGTCGACCTAGGGGAGGCCCAGGAGCGGTTCAGATATTCGTCCGCGGCGTTGGCCTTGTGCGGGAATCGAACTCGAGTCTCCGGGTTCGTAGCGCAGCGCGCTAACCGCTACCCCACTTTTTGATAGACGCACAAAGACAAAGATCTCTCATATAGCCTTTACAGACTGTAGAGGCAAGTGCTGTTAGCGTGCACCTATGAAGGCCGTAGACACACACACACACGTGCGCGCACACACACACACACGTGCGCGCACACACACACACATGTGCGCGCGCACACACACACATGTGCGCGCGCACACACACACACACACACGTGCGCGCACACACACACGTGCGCGCACACACACACACACGTGCGCGCACACACACACACGTGCGCACACATACGCCATCAATCCCACAGACACAAATCGTTCCCGCCACAGCGGTCCTTTGCACGCCACCGATGCGGGCGCACGTCAAAATAACGCCGAACGACGCCGCCGCCGCCACCACCCCCCTCCACCGTCGTCGCGTTGGACAGCATTTCGCTCCCAACGCGCCCGTTCGGTTGGCTTTTTGTAGGCGTTTCGCACTTTGGCGGTGCAGCAAGTGCGCGCGCAGCTTCTTCATGAACGGAAAATTAAAAGCGTGCCGCGCTAGCGCGATTGTGGACGTGCAACCCGAGCTATGGAGCCGTGTAAGTAAACCCACAGGAGATGCACAGAGGCTCGGAGAGATACGTTGAAGACAAGCCACAGAGTAGAATAATGGACCGAGTAATAAACCCACCGTGGTCTGGGCTCCTTCAACACAGGAGGAGGAGGAGGAAACAGCGAAACGAAACAAACTCTCTCTCTGCTGAAGACCTCTTCGTCATGGACAGCAGCAGACCTCGGCATTTGCACCGAGCTCCTGAAACATACCGCTGCTGCCATGCACATCCGTACGTTGAAATTCTTGAGCACCGTACACGTAGCCAACCGTGCTAATCGGGAGATGCCATCATGTGCAAAAAACATTTCCCTAAACAGTGTAAAAATTTTGAAATTTTTTTTCACGAAAATGCATTGTCACGCACAACGAGTCTGTGTGCAAAATGTCAGCTCGATTGGATCACGGGAAGTGGGTTAAAAAACTATCAAAAGATTTGCACGGTCGTAAGCGCGCAAGCAAGCAAGCAAGTGAACTATATATAAAGGATTTAACAAGTAAACCCGTAAAAACAAAGTTTTTCACTATAAATCCTTTATATGCGTGGCATCGGGGCGGCTAGAGTCCTCTCGTCCTCTGGCTTCAGATGGCTGCCACCTATGGGTCAGATGATTGTCTGGCAGCATTAAACAATTGGTAATTAAATATTTTTTAAAAATTCCCTAAACAGTGTAAAATTTTGGAAAAAAAATTCTCACGAAAATGCATTGTCACGCACAACGAGTCTGTGTGCAAAATGTCAGCTCGATTGGATCACGGGAAGTGGGTTAAAAAACGACCGAAAGATTTGCACGGTCCTAAGCAAGCAAGCGAACTTAATATAAAGGATTTAAAAATAGCCTGCCCCAAGGCTCTCTCTCTCTCTCTCCGCATCATGTTCCGTGACCCGAACGGGAATTGCTAAATGTTAAGATCAACTAAGGGTCAGGGGTGTGTGGCGGTGGCACGGACGCAGAGGAAACGACACTCAAACTCTCTCTCTCGCTCTCCTGAAGCCCCCGTCTCGTCGTCTTCGCCAGCAGCAAAACCTCGACATTTGTATCGAGCTCCTGAAATATATCGCTGCTGCTGCTGCCACCATCTCGCGCAAGGACATAATAGAACACGCAACGAGCCCAATAGCGCAATGTGCACGGGCAGGTGTTACGTTAGGCCACTGCATGGCTACATATTGAGCAGCAGAGGGCAGTGCAGAAACATTTCTCATGCTCCCACAGACAGGGGGGGCGGGGGCGCGAGCGACACTATATCCCCGTACAGACGGGAACAGATGGCAATTAGTCCACTTGCTGTATCGGGGTACCTCCTCGATTGCCACGAGAAGGGAGTTTCACAACACTTGTACGGCGAACCACCAACCCCTCTGCAGGGTTTTGGTAGTACATGTTGTTTATGCCATTTATTGTGAAAATTCCGTCACAGTTCCTATGATCACTGTTTTATTACTTTCATGGCTTTATTTTGGTGATTTAGAAAAGTATATTGGTTTAGCCATGTTTGTTTGTTGTAGTACAGAGTTAGACTGATGGCCTTAATCTAAGTTGTCTTGTGGTTGTTGTTGGTTGTTTGACTTGCATCCCACTGGGATTTTTGCACACAGCGTTGGTGACGGTGATTTTTTTCTGCAATGTTTGGCTGTCTTTTCTTGGATTTCTGTTTGCACTTAGTCACATATTCACTTTAAGATGTTTTTTGTTCATGTTTTTGTTTTTTGTTTGTTGCGGTTGCACCCGATTCAAGAGCCGAATGGCTCACAGGGTTATACCTAATACTTTAACTTCTTCTACACAATGCAGGATTACAGGCATGCGCCGCCACCATCAGCAGCAGCCGGGGTCAATTCACTCCGGGATGGAGGCCTCTTTGAGCGCTTGCCAACACTCGTGATCCTGCGATGCAGGATTCACCTGGCACCTGCGTACAGGTCGACTTCACAGCCCCGTCTCCACGGCAAATCGGGGCCCTGCAGGTCGCTTACACTGGTCAACAAAAAAAACATTTTTTTCTGGCCTGGACTTTTGCAGCTGTTTTAGACTAATTTCAGGGTGCCGATTCCAAATCTGATCTCAGATTTGCTCTATCACATCTCATTTCTATGCTATCGGCATACCCCATTTTCATTGATTTTACCCGAAATTAACTCTCACTTATGATTGCAAGTTGTTGCGAGTCAGTGACTGATTTAGTGCTAAAATATGGCGCTGTATTTTTAGGATAGTGTGTTTATAATATCATTTTATGTAGATATCCACATTTATTTAATATTTTTCTTCTGCAGTTTTTTATTGAAAATGCAATATTTGATATCTCAAAAACTGATGCCAGATTTGGAATCCGCACCCCAAAATTACATTAAAACCGTTGGGAATACCTTATGCCAGAAAAAGTGTGACCAGTGGAATCGTTGATGGAGTTGACCAAACAATATAGGGCCACAGAGCTTGGGCAATTGTTGACCAGTGTAATTCTCCTTTAGGGCTGCCACCCTCTCGCTCGTCTCAACCACCGACCACAGTCCATTCTGTCGACGTGTCCTTGAGAGCGGGCTTTGAATTATGAAAATCGCCCTTCATACATACTTCGGTAAAGTCACGTAGGTAAAAAAAGGAAATAATAAGTATAACCCGTAAAAACAAAGTTTTTCACTATAAATCCTTTATATGCGTGGCAGCGAACTTAATATAAAGGATTTTAAAATATATTCGCCTGTGGAGGACGTGGGGATCGATCCCGCGACCTTTGGCATGGGAAGCGAGGGCGCTACCAACTGCGCTACTCCGCCACGGCCTGTGGAGGGGTTACGCTCTGGGCTCTTACACTGTGACGTTCAGCCAAAGCCATGAATGAGTTCTATTTGAATATATGTAAAATCATTTTTTTTGCCTAAAAAGTGTAAAATTTTGGGAATTTTTTTTCACGAACATTAATTGTCACGCACAACGAGTCTGTGTGGAGAATGTCAGCTCGATTGGATCACGGGAAGTGGGTTAAAAAATGACCGAAAGATTTGCACGGTCGTAAGCAAGCAAGCACGCAAGCAAGCAAGCACGCAAGCAAGCAAGCAAGCGAACTTAATATAAAGGATTTAAAAATAAATTAAATCACGACATTTCGGAGGCAACACAAGCTTCTCCGAAACGTCGTGATTTAATTTATTTTCATTTTCCTTTTTTTTCACCTACGTGACTTTACCGAAAAAAACAAACGAGTATGGACCCTTGCAGTCACGAAAACTTCAAATCTAGAACTCCCTGCGTACGTTCTCCGATGCGCGTCGCTCCAGCTTTACATCTCTCGCCAGAATTCCAAGTGCGCGTCCGTCCACACTTCTTTGCCCAAGCTGTTGTCCCCCCCCCCCCCCCCGTTACGTTTCCTCCATTTAAATGTCCGTTCGCTCTTCTGCGCCACGTACGTCGTGGCAGGTAATACGCACCGATCGAAAACAACAACAACAGCAAAGAATAGTGATAGGTTTTTACCCTTTCAACTGGTACAAAAACTGACACCTTTATACAAGGCATCATGTTTGCAATAACCACAACACAAGCAGTCAAAATGCAAACAAAAAGAAACAACTCTGATAATGATAATGATGTGCACTGTCCTTGAAGTTGATTGGTCCACACCCGAGACAGCTTTTCTTAGAGCCTAGTCTCCACTGGTGTACGCCTTTTGGCGTCATCTGGCCCAACACCAATGGAGACTAGGCTCTAAGAAAAGCTGTCTCGGGTGTGGACCAATCAACTTCAAGGACAGTGCATATCATTATCATCGTCAGAGTTGTTTCTTTTTGTTTGCATTTTGACTGCTTGTGTTGTGGTTATTGCAATCATGATCCCTTGTATAAAGGTGTCAGTTTTTGTACCAGTTGAAAGGGTAAAAACCTATCACTATATTTTGCCACTGGTAAAGGAGATGTCTCAACAGCAAAGAACTTTCTTCCTACGCAAAGGAAAGCATGAGTGAAGCAGCAACACACAGGTGTTGCGCATAAATCGCTGCGAGCACCGCTCCTGACCAAGACCTGCGCGCGGTCCTTTCATCTTTCCAAAGGTCTCTTTGTTTGCTCATCCAAAAGCAGCACCGTTGTAGCCGCTGCCTTACAACTCATCGCCGCACGCATTTAAAGAGAAATTACCCAGCTCCGTTTCTCACCTTTTAATGTACTTCATTTATACAAATAGACATGCTACGAGACGCGAGGAACAGTCTCGTTATACCACAAGGCTCTGCTTTTGATTAGCGGGCGCGTTTGTGCATATTTTCTTTGAATAAAGTGAACGCACGTTCCACGATTAATATGCGCGTTCATTACTGCGTACACATAACAACAACAACAATGGCCGCCGGCGTTATCGAAATACTTTTTTTTGTCTGTCGCTCAAAGAACGCGTTTTTGTGTTTTGAGTGTGTGAGCTGGTCTCGAGAGTTTGCAAAAATCCCGGAGACTCTCTCGATTATCTGCGCTAATGACGGGGAGGTCGCTTGTAATTCAATAATATCAATTTTCCATGGACATTTATGCCAAAAAACACTAATATAGATATATCGCGTGGATTGCGGATTAAGCGGAGCAACACATTTGTTTGGTTTAAGCACGCGAGTTGTAATAAACATTTCCAAAAACTAACAATGTATAACCGTTTTTATATTATTCATTTGGGCTTCAGGGAAAAATCCACGAGTTATTAATTTGTGATAATTGTTTTTTTACCCTTCTATCTGGCAACAAAACTGACACCTTTTTTTACAAGGAGTCATGTTTGCATTGACCACAATACCTGCAGTCGGAATGCAAACAAAAAAAAACAAATTTCATTTGTGTCAAAATCTCAGGTGTGTGGTTAATGCGCAAATTTGATCAAACACAGGCGGATAAATCGAGAGTCCACTATACAAGTCAGGAGGATTTAAGAGCGTGGTGAGCACCACCTCACTGCCATCTGCGAGTCAAAATACCACAATGAATATTGAGGCGAATATCGAAGAAAGTGTGTAGCACAGCATGTTTGGGCAAGGTGGGGAGAGACTGGGTATGACAAAGCAAGTGATAATCCATTCATTGCGCTGGATCATTCTCCAACTATCCTCGTGTTCTCAGGTTAGTCGGAAATAAGAACAAAAAACTAAAAAGTGCACAAAAGCGTGGAGAGAGACGTGCACTTGGAATAACTCTGCGGGACAGAAAGAGGAACACATGTAACTGGTAAATCGGGAGAGTAATTGATAAGAAATAAATAAAATTCCAGCTCTACTTGTGATACATTCTTCTCGACAGACCTATTCTTCACCTGAGGACGGCTGCTTGCGTTGTGGCCGAAACGTCGTGAGAATTATTGTATTATGTTTTATTTTTATTATTTTATTATTTCCATTCTACGTGACTTTACCGAAAGAACCAAGAAGGAGAGATGCCGATGATACGCTTGACTCCAAGGAGGCGTTAAACTGAACAAAGAGGGTAGGACGGACGGGAAGCAACACAAACAATGAGGGGGACGAGGGAGGAGTCGATCCCTCAATCGATCCGCGACATCGTTGACGATCCGTCAGCTTCGCCAGAGGCGGGAGGGCAAATCGTTGCACGCCTGCCGATCTCACAAATTAGCGTTCAAATTCCACAAATTCGTATTCATTGCCGCCCACGTGCTCAGGGTCACCGAGCAAACAAAAGCTTTCGTTGGGAAACATCCGCTGCTAATTTAGTTCGGTGGCGGTGGCGCGTGGTTCAGATTTTGTTCCGTTTTTCTTTGGTCGGGACAAAAACAGCAGAGGGCATGGAAACCTCAAATCTTTTTTTTGGCTTTTGAACAAAAAAAAACGAGCGTCGTTTTTATTTGTAAAACCCGAGCGACGCCCGCGGGGTCATTTCGATGGCAAATGAGCGGCGTCGCAGTTCTGGCGTGTGCCGTCCGTCCGGTGGATAAACAAACGCCGTTCTCTCCCCGTCCGAGGCGAGAGCGTGCGGAGGAGCGCCCGTGTCCGTCCGCACCCTCCCGAGCGTGTCCATCAGGGGGCACTGCGTCCGTAATTGTCATCTCTCTCTCTCCGCTCTCTCTCGCTTCCCACCGCTCAATCTACGGGACACAGGCCCCCGTGTCTCAACTCGCAACAGGCAAAAGAGTCCGATTCCCCGTCACGGGCCAATCCCGGTGGGTGAGCAGCGGCTACTCGTCCGCCCGGCGACGAAGAGTGAATGAATGAACGGACTCTCTACGTAACAAAAAAAAATCAACGATTCGACGACATTCGTTTAGCGTGTGGACCCTGCAGGCCCAATGGGGGCCTGAAGCAGACAGCATTTCGACTATATATTTTTTTCCACAATGTAGGTTTTTTTGTTTTGGGTTAGATCGCGTACATATAAATGTGTCGTTAAACCCGCCACCACCCCGACACAGCCAATTTAGTAAGGTTTGTCACGTAAACGGAACGTGCCAATTCGCTACTAGTACAGCACACCGGTTGTGTTGGAGAGTAAACCCACAACATTTACAATTACAGTACGACGTTTCGCCAGTAATTACAACGAGCGTCGTCAGGCGGCAGCCAGAGTTGTGTAGAAATCCTCGTGTTCCGTTCCTTAAATAGCGGGGTGGATGTACGCCGCTTAAATGGCTCCACACTGACTGAAGAAAAGTCGGTGGGGGACTGTGGGTCCAGATAGGTCCTGGGCTGCTGGACGGGATGACAACGATCGACGGACCAGAATATCGACGGGGCGGCTACCGAGGAATGGAACGCGTACGACAGGCCGTCCACGTAGGAGATGGAGCGATGCAATCAGCCGTGTGTACAGGCAGCAGGTGGATTATTATAATAATACAAACTGTCAACTATTTTTATTTTAACAGGTAAGGTCGGCTGAGCCATGTAGCTTTTTTTTTCGGAAGCAACCTGGCTATCGGATAGCTCAACGAAGTGGCTTATCACGTGGACATTTATAGCAGCCAAATACTCTAAACGTGCGATGTCAATTCTAAATGTGGAGGGGGAAAATCGGAGGACCCTGAGAAAAATCCACAGGACCACGGGAAGAGCATCCAAACTGCAAATACACAACAACAGTCGTCAGAGGTTCGGAATCGAACCCACGACCTCCTGCATACCAGGCGAGGTGTTTAACTCATCTCGCCACCGTGTGTCGAGCATGGCCAATTATCGCGAGCACAACAACAGACACGAGAGAGACCGAGAGACAGCGAGTGTCACCTCGTGTGACACGCGCTTCCAATCGTAGCTGGCAGAAGTACTGAGCGAAAGTGGCAAACGTAGCTCGAAAATTAGCTTCTTATTTTCCCAATGGGACAGACTTCCCCCCCCCCCTCCCCCCCCCCCCCGGGGCAGGCATTGTTGCTGCATGCGGTGGAAGCAGAGGGGGGCCATGTGGTACGCAGTTGGAATTTTCTTTGGTAATCCTCGTTCGTGCGCTGCATCGCGCAATGACTCACTCTTATTCTAAATGCAAGTCACAGACGCCCGCTCATTGAGAACCCCAGCGGTGGAGGGGGAGGGGTTTTTTTTTTTACACACACGGAATATTTAAAAAACATTTTAAAAAACACAATTTTATTTTTACGATGGCACAATTCAAAATTAAAAATTTGAGGGATTATTCTGTTGTAATTTTTTTTATTTTGTGGGATTTTTTTTTTGCATGGTACATTAGATTGCAGGTTGTTGAATTCATGTATAGAGTAATGGTATTTGTAAATCATTCAATTGAACAATTTTAGGATTTAAATTGAGGGAAAATTGTACATGTTCCCATTGTATATTTGTACATATGAATTTTCAGGGTCATTGTAAATTAAACTTGTTTTTTTGGGTGGAAAATGACCAACAGCGCAATATGTTCATTTCATCTAATTAGGGATCCTCTGCCGACCACGTGACAGATATTGACGATGCGAGGTCGCCGATTTCTTTCCGCCAACCGGCATAGCCACAACGCGTTCAAAAATAGCTCATAAAACATGCGCTCCCGGCCTCAGCAAAGACGCATTAAAACAATCGGTCTATTATTACCCGTTAGCCTCAAAGTCCTGTCGCCAGGCACAACGTACGCACGCATTTTATTTACCCGAGCTATTTCCGTGCCTCCGAAAATCTATTTCCATTCTCTCGCGAGGACGCACGAAATACGGTTGGGGGTTTTTTTTTCACTTTACACGGTGGGGGGGGGGGGGGAGAGGGGGGGGGCCCTCTTTCATTCAGGGCTGTGAGTAAGTCACACGCCCACTCAATGACATCACCGAGGTACCTGTGACGACAGCATTTGCGTCACGGGAACACATCAAGCCCGCCGGCCAGGAACGGTGCGCGCCCGTCGTTAATGATAATTAAACGGGAGGCCGTGCGCGCGCTCGCTCCCTCTCTTCTCCCTCCTTCCCTCCCCCATCATCTTTCTCTCTCCCCCATCCCTCTTTCGTTTGTGTGTGTGTGTATATTATTATTTTGTTGTTGCGCCATGTCAATTTCTACCCCGGCGTTATCGGCGTCCGCGTCGGGAGATGGGCGATCCCCCGCTTTGGGTGCTTCGCAGAGCAAGTCCAACAACTGGGGCTGTCGCCCTGTCCCGTTAGTACCGGGGGCCGTCCGCTTTTGTCGAGGCAGCCGCTAATGTTTCACCGCTCGAGACGGCGGAAGCAGTGCCGTGGGGATTCTTCTGCCGATGATACATCCTCGTTTTTTTGTACCGCAATCTTACAGGCCCCCTTGTAATTAGAGGGCGGACCGTGAAAACGCATATCGCACAACCACCGCTGATATCCCTTCACGTGACCTCTGACCCAAACTGCAGAAATCATCACTGGCATCCTCTTTTCAAAATGTCTCTCTTCCTCACACCTCTCTCGCTCGCTCTCTGACCTTCCATTCCTTTCTCTCCGTGTTTCACCATCTCGCCATCTCGCACCGCATCTCTCTGCTCTATCCATTCTCTCTCTCTCTCTCCTTCTCCCCGCGCCCTCCCCCCCCCACCGTCTTCCTCTTGTTTCTGCATTCTGCCTCCGTCTCCCGCCTTGGTTTTAAACGCTCCCCTCTTCTCTTCCTCTCCTCCCACCGACAGTTTACGATTTCCCATCATCTCCCCATTCCTCCTGCACCGCACTCCCCACCATACCGCGCACTCCCCGTCCCACCGCTCCTGCACTCCCCTAATCTCCCGTTACTCTCCGCCTCGCTCGCGCTCTCGCAAACCCGCGCGGTGGAATTACAGCCAAACGGGCCCCCCCCCCGCCGCCCCCCCCCCCCCCCCCCGCGACAGCCTCACCACGGCGCGTGCGGTGGGAAAGCAGCGTGGGCCGGTCCCTCGTCCGGCGTCGGTGGCAGAGGTCGCAAACGGGTTTTGATTCCTTACTCATACCCGGCCGCACCAGGGTCGCAAATGGGTACCCGTACCCGGCCGGGTACATGTACCCGTTCCCTACCCGTACCCGTACCCTACCCGAAATGAGTGACAAACAGTTACTCACCAGTGACTCACGGCCTACCCGTACCCGTACCCGGCCGCACCAGGGTCGCAAACGGCTACCCGTACCCGGCCAGGTACGGGTAGCCGGGTATCGGGTAGGGTACGGGTATCGGGTACCCGGTTGCGACCTCTGGTCGGTGAGATCGTTGCCCCTCACGTGGCAGAAGCGGCGCGCGTGGGGTCTATTAATCTAATACGGTCTCGTTTTATCCTCGTGACGCTGCCTTCAACTCCGCTACGCTCCAGATGCCGAGCGACATCCACGCGGCAACGAGGGCCGCCGCGGCTCTGAGACGAGACGACGCCAACGTGATAAGTGAAGCGGCGTCATGAAATTAAAGTTCACGTCACGACCGTCAGCCGACGTTATCCACAAGCACTGCCGTGCGGTCATTTAACCAGAGGTCATAAATAATGCCTGCTCATGAGTGGCGCCACGGTAGATGTTAACTACCTCGTCTGGTATACAGGAGGCCGTGGGTTCGATCCCAACCCTGACACCTGTTGCTGTATATTTGGAGAATGTCCTCCGTCTCTCCCAGTGGTCGCGTGGATTTTTCTCCTGGTCCGCCGGTTTATCCCTCCACATTTAGAATCAACACGTGCGTTGAGAGAATTTGGCTGCTATAAAGTTCCACGTGACAAGCCACTTCGTTCAGCTATCATTTGTGTCCAGGTCGCTTCTGAAAAAGAGCGATATAGCTCAGTGGACCTTTACCTGGTGAAATGACATTTTTAAAAAGAGAGTTTAGCGTTTTTAAGTCACGATTTCTGGTCGATTTGGCCACACCAACCCATCCGTCGCGCTCACAGCACACACCATCACATCCGTCGCGCTCACAGCACACACCAACCCATCCATCGCACTCACCGCACACACCAACCCATCCATCGCGCTCACAGCACACACCATCACATCCGTCGCGCTCACCGCACACACCATCACATCCGTCGCGCTCACCGCACACACCAACCCATCCATCGCGCTCACCGCACACACCATCACATCCGTCGCTTGGGCGTGCCGGCCTTAATAGTTCCTTACGAACAGCACTTGCCCCGACGTACCCGAACCGGCGATATGGGTCATCTTTGTCTTTGGTGTAACATTGGCGGGGACGGTCTCTCTTTGCTCTTGAATTGCGTAACAGCGCCGTCAGCCCTCGACTAATACGGTAACACTGGGGTTTTTGTCGCCCACTGAAAGCAGTCATTAATCTCAATCGGGAGGAGGCCGCTCGCTGGCTCGCCATGACAATAAAAAGAGGACAATTACCTCCGTTAATTTGTCTAGGAAGCTGACGCACGACGGACTCCCAACGCCACAGCACACACGGGCACCGATCCCTCGCCTCGCGCTCATAACGAACCACGGGACCGTCACCACGGTACTCTTAGTTCTTTCGGTAAAGTCACGTAGGTAAAAAATGAAATTAAAATTAATACAAAAATAAAATAATAAAAATCACGACGTTTCGGAGGCAACACAAGTAGTCTCCGTCATCAGGTGGGACCGTCACAATTTTAATTTCATTTTTTTACCTACGTGACTTTACCGAAAGAACGAAGAGTAAGAATCCTTGCAGTCACCAAAGCTTCAAATCTAGAATCGTCACCACGGCGCCAGCGACTACGTGGCGTAACCCCCACCCCCCCTGCCCTGGCCATGGTGCTGGGAAGTCGTTGTTAAAAATGCGGCATCGGGCAGCTTACGAATGGGGGCGGTGCATATTACCAGTCGACGTTTGTCAAATCGGCGTGCGTTGTTGAGGCCGGGTACGCTGCCCACTTCTCCCCGAGACGGCCGGCCACGGCGTGGAAGAGTAGGCCAATAATAAAGCACCTTCGGCGCAGGCCCTTCTGGCAGCGGTGGCGCGAGCAGGCAATTTCAGGGCTGCACCTTTGAATCGCCTCCTCGGTCAACGCGATTCCATACCGACCTCGAAATCGGAGCGTTTACAAAAGGCCGCCGGTGCCGGCACAGCAGCGGGGTGACAGAAACGGGGTTCCCGCGGGATAAAGGAGGAGGAGGGTTTGGCCATGTTTGTTTGTTGTAGTACAGAGTTAGACTGATGGCCTTAATCTAAGTTGTCTGGTGGTTGTTGTTGTTTGACTTGCATCCCACTGGGATTTTTGCACACAGTGTTGGTGTACGGTGCTTTTTCTGCAATATTTTGCTGTCTTTTCTTGGATTTTCTGTTTGCACTTAGTCACATAGTCACTTTAAGATGTTTTCTGGTTCATGTTTTTGTTTTTTGTTTGTTGCGGTTGCACCCGATTCAAGAGCCGAATGGCTCACAGGGCTACACCTAATACATGAACTTGAACTTTTACTTGAATTATTACGTTGAAGAGCGTCGAGCGATAACGCCACCCCGGCAGGCCCCCCCCCCCCAGCTCAAACACAGCGAAACAGCAACGGGCTCCGCCGTGCAGTGACAGATAACTCGGGGAAACAGCGGCCCCCGCTGGTCCCACTTGGAAGCTGCAGACATCGAGAGACGACCGCATTGCCACACCAAAATCTCCGCTCAGGTGCGGCTCGCCAGAGTCCAGTCATTTCTTCCGCCCCCCACTACTTGCGCGGGGGGGGGGTGGTGGCGGTATCACCTGCAGGAGTCGAGTTCGGGTTCGTCGAGGGGAAAGAAATTTAGCGGTCGCAAGCGGCAACTGTTACGCAACAAAATGCGAGCTAAATTTCGATTGAAAGCTTTCGTGACTGCAGGGATTCATCTTCTTGGTTCTTTCGGTAAAGTCACGTAGAAGGGAAATAATAAAATAATAAAAATAACACATAATAAAATAATTCTCACGACGTTTCGGCCACAACGCAAGCAGCCGTCCTCAGGTGGAGAACAGGTCTGTCGAGAAGACAGCGTCTGAATGACACACTTTTGCATATCAATATGCAAATTATTTTGTCAAGGCGCTCTTCCCCCCTCCATCCCAGCTTAAATAGACGCTCCAAGCCTGGGGTGTGTCATTCAGACTCTGTGAAACAAGTAAACCCGTAAAAACAAAGTTTTTCACTATAAATCCTTTATATGCGTGGCGGCTAGTCTTCTCGTCCTCTGGCTTGAGATGGCTGCCACCTATGGGTCAGATGATTGTCTGCCAGTATTAAACAATTGGTAATTAAATATTTAATTTGTTTTCCCTAAACAGTGTAAAATTTTGGGAAAAAAATTTCACGAAAATGAATTGTGACACACAACGAGTCTGTGTGGAAAATGTCAGCTCGATTGGATCACGGGAAGTGGGTTAAAAAACGACCGAAAGATTTGCACGGTCCTAAGCAAGCAAGTGAACTTAATATAAAGGATTTAAAAATATATTCGCCTGTGGAGGACGCGGGGATCGATCCCGCGACCTTTGGCATGGGAAGCGAGGGCGCTACCAACTGCGCTACTCCGCCACGGCCTGTGGAGGGGTTACGCTCTGGGCTCCTACACTGTGACGTTCAGCCAAAGCCATGAATGAGTTGTATTTGAATAAATGTAAAATAAAAAAAATTTTGCCTAAAAAGTGTAAACTTTTTGAAAAAAAATTTCACGAACATTAATTGTCTCGCACAACGAGTCTGTGTGGAAAATGTCAGCTCGATTGGATCACGGGAAGTGGGTTAAAAAACGACCGAAAGATTTGCACGGTCGTAAGCAAGCACGCAAGCACGCAAGCAAGCGAACTTAATATAAAGGATTTAAAAACAAAGGCGAGCATTCACTTACGGTGCGGTTTCTTGCCGTCGTATAGCGGCGGGTGCGTGGCTTCTTCACGACCATCTGGCAAACGGCTAGGTGCGATGAGCGATTCTCAGCTCCGGCTGAAATAATTAACACCAAACTGGCTCAAAGCTGGATATTAGTAAAAATAAAGAATTAAACCCCCGTGTTAATGTAATTAAGTGTATTAACTTAATTATCTCAGGCAACTGCGTGTGAAGTACTGCGATTAAATTATCACTTCCCCGTGCGCAGTGCCATGCCCTTAGTCACAACGTGACGGTGGGGGTACTGGGGGGCGTGGGGGTGGATGGGTGGAGGTTTCGTGTCCGATCGGTGTGATGACGGTGGGGAGCGGTGGCGCAACGGTTAGCGCGACGCACCACGACCCCGGCCAGCCGGGTTCGAATCCCGCTCACGGCCAACACCAGCGACGATTATCCGAGCCGGTCCCGGGGCATCCTCTAGGTCGACTCAGCCTCAAATGAGTACACCTGGTGCAGCGTGTAAACATCGCCGACGGGAGAGACAAAGGCGGTCGGGCGTGGTGCTGGCCACCCACGCCCTCCGCGTACCACGGTACCGGCCTTCACAGGTGCTGCTCGCAAACAGCACTTGCCCCAACAGTCTTGTTATGGCCATACGGGAGGGGGGGGATCTTTGTCTTTGTACTTTTCCAGGCCGCCAGACCACCCCCCCCCCCCCCCCGCTCCTTAAGAGGTGGCTAGTGGCATCTGGCGCAGATGCCCCCCGTTTTCGTTTTTATTCAACCGCTGAGTTAAGAAAGGACACAGGTGGGGGGTTACGGGGGGGGGGGGGGGGGGGGACACGTGGCTCAGATGCCCCCCCAATGCAACCTCTCGCTACGGTACCGCGCGAACAGAAAGCGTCCCACGCTAGGGCCGACTCCTCTGCACCATCTGCCCACCGACAAAGATTACATCGAAAACCAAATTTCCCACCCCGACCCCCTACCCACGAATGTGCGCAATCGCATCAGATCTCAGAAGCTAAGTGGGGGGGGGGGGGGGGTCGTGTAAAAGATGGGGGTTACTTGGATGGTTGACTGACAGGGAAGACCCCAGCTGTTTGCAGGCTTGCTAAGGTGGCGTTTTAGACTGCCGGGTGAGTGTAGTTTCGTCTGCCCTGTCAGGAGGTGGAACCAGGCAACCCATGGATTAACAATCTAGAGTCCTACCTGCTAAGCCCCCCCACCCCCTCCACCCCCCTTCATGCCGAACACAACATTCGGAGTCGGTCAGCGCTTTTGCTGGATGAACGTAGGGGTTGTGCAGAGCGCAAATACAAAAATAAAGATTCGCGATAGCGACGACTTGGGGAGAGATTTAACGACAAGCAGAGGCCTGCTGCTGCTGCTGCTCACATACAGCAGGAAGGCACGGCTCCCATCCCATATGCCTTTCACGTGTGTCACGTGATCACCGCATTTGCACGTACGGATGTTCTTAGCCTTGTCTAGACCACCAACTCAGGAGTGAAAACGACAAGCAGAGGCCTGCTGCTGCTGCTGCTCACAAACAGCAAGAAGGCACGGTTCCCATCCCATATGCCTTGCGTGCACATCGTGTTTCCACCACCACCAGTGCACATACACAATTCTCTCAGCCTTGCCTCGACCACCGGCTCGACGGAGCTGAACGTTTGACCGTTTTATCATAAGGGCCAGCAGCTCGAAGAAAATTGTAAAAAGAAAGTTGAACAAGTCGGTCTGTCCCATCAGGCACTGCTGCATCCCCCCCCCCTTACCCATCGTGTCCGAGCCAATCACGTCCTCCCCCGCCGACGGATCGAGGTGGCAGGTCCCCGCGACGTGGCGGTGGCGGCAGCGTCCGCATCGCCCACCACCCCCCCGCCCAACTCCAGGAGCCGCGGCGGACGTGGCGTGACACGCGCCCGAGATTCAATCACCCCCGACAGCGCCGTGCATTAGCCGCGCACGCCGATGTAATTACGTTAGCGTTACGATTATCGCGTTTGGTTTGATTCGATTTATAAAAAATGAAAGTTCAGCGCGGTGAAACGCGCCCGGTTTTTAGCGTTTGAGGCCACGCTGTTCGGATTTTCAAGGATTTTTTTTTTTCCAGAGCACGATGTGAAACACAAACACACGCACAAGCTCAAGTAAAGTGCTGTTAGCGAGCACCTATTAACGCCGGCACGGCAAACGAAGGGGTGTGGGTGGGTGTGGGGCAGCGTGGCACCTGTGAACCGGCCACCTTTGTCTTCCCAATATCAATGTTTCGATGAAAAAAAAAAGTTCATCTTAAGTTTCCATTATAAGGCAATGGAAAAACCAAGGGACCTTTTCAGATGTTTTATGTAACCAACCACAGGAAAGCAATTAAGGCCGAGTTGATCTAAGGGTGGCTCTGAACACGGTTCAGATATTCATCACTGTTGTTGGCCTTGGCCTGGAATCAAACGCGGCTTGCAGACTTCGTAGCGCACACGTACACACACACACATAACAAAGACCCCCCCCCCCACCCCATATAGCGTTTATAGACTGTTGGGGAAAGTGCTATTCGTGAGTAGCATCTGTGAAAGCCGGTACGGCGCATGAGCGGGTGGGTAGCCAGCACCACGCCCGGCTGTGTTTGTCTCCCCAGTGGCGATGTTTACACACCACCGCACCAGGTACTCATTTGAGACGAGGCCCAGGACCGGTTCAGATAATTGTGAGAGGGAATCGAACTCGGGTGGCCGGGTTCGTAGCGCAGCATGCTAACCGCTACACTCCTACCCGCTCCCCACACTCGGACACATAGACGTACACACAAAGACAACGATCCCCCGTGTAGCCTTAACAGACTGTTCGGGCAAGTGCTGTTCAGCGAGCATCTATGAAGGCCGGCACGGCACACGAGGGGGGTGGGTGGCCAGCATCACGCCCGGCCGCCTTCATCTCCCCAGTGGCAATGTTTACACACCACCACACCAGGTACTCATTTGAGGCCGAGTTGACCTAGGGAAGGGCCAGGACCGGTTGAGATAATCGTCACCGGTGGCGGCCGCGAGCGGGAATCGAACTCGGGTGGCCGGGTTCGTAGCGCACCGCCACCACCGCCACCGCTCCCCACACACGCACACACACACCCAGCGCCGGGTCTCTCCTGCTCAAGTCTCACACACACGGGGCGGCCATTTCTCCAGCGGCCAATCTGTTCCCTTAATGGCTTCACGCGGCCCCGGGTCTCCCTGGTGATGGCGCTGGGCGGTTGCCACGGCGACAGCCTCGCGGTAGCCATGGCTATAGGCCGAGTGTGGAAGCCTTCCAGCCAGCGGCCCGGGCAGCTCCTGCTTAATTGATATGTGCATCAGCAGCAGCAGCAACAGCAGCAGCAGAGGCATTAACGGATGCCTTTTCAATTGTTTCATTTGTTTTGTGTCTGCACCGTGAAGCCGTTTCGTATCAAAGATCAAAGCCGGTTTTATTCGTTTAGCGTAAGGACCCTGCAGGCCAAATGGGGGCCTGAAGCAGACAGCATTTCGACAATATATTTTTTTAACAATGTAGGTTTTTTTGCTTTGGGTAAGATCGCGTAAATATATAAATGTGTCGTTAAACCCGCCACCACCCGACGCAGCCCACTAGTAAGGGTTGTCACGTAAACAGAACGTGGCCAATTCGTCTCTAGTACAGCACTAACCGGTTGTGTGTTGGAGAACAAATCCACAACATTTACAATCCGAGTACGACGTTTCGCCAGTAATTACAACCAGCTTCATCAGGCAGACAGCCGGAATGCATTTCTTGCTCCCCCACCTCCCTCACCGCCCCCCCCCCCCCCACCCACCCACCCTCCGCATCCTCCCCACTTTCAATTTTACCGTCTTAAGATTTTAGCGAGACGACCGGGAGAGGTGAGAGGCTCTTTCGGCGAGAGGTATGCGGCGCAGTAAGCTGGACGAGAGAAAAAAAGTTGAGAGAATTAGGGGGGCGGCGAGAGGCGAGGAGAGATACACACGAGACGGTGGGGGGGGGGGGGGGGCAGCACGGGGGAGCCGTAGAGGCGGCGGAGTTAGACGAGAGATGGAGACGGAGTGAGATGAGAGATGGGAGAGGCTCTTTTTTTTCTCCTTAGCTTCTCGTTATTGGGATGCGAATCCGAGACGATATTTTTTTTGCTGCCGTGCCCCACAATTATTTTCATGAGAAGGTTCACCACCCACCCCACCACCCCCCTCCACCCCCCTCTCCCTCCTCCTCCCCCCCACCAGTCCGAGGGATTCGGTGCAATGCTACGACCCGGGGGACCGCGGTTTGATTCAAGAATCGGTTATTTTCCAAACTCAGCGATTGCACAACGGAAGGAGGCGGGGGGGGCACACCGTATCCAACCGTTACGCTCCGACGACAAGCATCGTCCTTCGAACTCGTCGGCGCACTCTGACGACAACAACGATTGTCGTCAAAAGACGCTCGGGACGCAAGACCATGTTACTTCGTTTACGACGTTTCGGTCGAGTGGTGGAAGGTCTCATGACACGACACACGACATTCACACACGCACACACACAAAAAAAACCATGGCCAGGTCATGATGTGGCACCGCCAACCCAAACATGAATTACGAATCTTAACGCTGGCTTAACCCCCGAACCCGCCGCGTGTGACGTTAGCAGTCGCCGTCAATATAGGGGTCATCCACACTAACGGCGTCCCATAACGCTGTACATTAATCATATAGAAAGGACCAAATCCCACATACAGCCACCGCCAAGCAAGTGAAAATCCGACTACTACTACCAAGCAAAAAAGTGAATATACAAATTGAGAAATGGCACCAACACGAAAAGCACGTTTTGCCTGCTCTGTCGAGCTTTCCCCTTTGAAAGCCGCTCAGAAACAAAACGGCCGGGGGGCAGGGGGGGTGGGTGGTGGGTAGGGTGGAGGGGGGCAGAGGCTTGAGGGGGGCAGGATTGGGGAAGACGGTGGTGGCGCACGGCGGCTGCCACTGCCGCCACCGCCGCCACTATGCGGCCCCACGGGAATTGCAGCCCCAGTACCAGACATTGTATCAATTGGTTTTCACGCGAGCGGCGGCGTGAAAAATCCATGCGTTGTACTACTGCCTCGCATGTTGGGGCATCATCGCGCTCGGTGACATTTACGCCATTCAAGCGGCGAACCCCCACCGCCCCCCCCACCGCTCACCCACCCGGCTAGGCTAGCCCCCCACGTTGAACGCATTCACCGGTCGACTCGGCGGGGGGGGGGGGTG
The DNA here is from genome assembly GCF_964198595.1 of Lampetra fluviatilis. Classification (NCBI taxonomy): domain Eukaryota; kingdom Metazoa; phylum Chordata; class Hyperoartia; order Petromyzontiformes; family Petromyzontidae; genus Lampetra; species Lampetra fluviatilis. Next base: position 3,156,210 of record NC_136330.1, read on the forward strand.
TGAATGGAAAGGTTCTGGCCATGCCACCGCCTCTGGTCTTAAAACAAAAAAAACCTTCCCCGTCATATTGTTAAAATCTCGTTCCCCTCCCCCGAACGGCGACGCGTCGCGACACTGGCAATCCTCGCCGCTCTGTCCCAGAACGGCGGGCGGCAGATTGTTGCCGCGGAGACGACCGTCGTAATTCCTGCGGGCGACTGACTGGACTCACACAGAGAAGCATAGACTCACACAGAGACACATAGACTCGCACAGAGACCCATAGACTCACACAGAGACCCACAGACTCGCTCAGAGACCCACAGACTCGCTCAGAGACCCACAGACTCACACAGAGACCCAGTTTGTTGTCCTTCCCTCCGCACCTCCAATTTAGCGCAGTTGCCTATGCACGGTGCAAAAGAAGTTCAACGTGCACATATGAGGCGCAACATGGATGGTAGAACATACGCAGGCTAATTGCATCGTTATAACTGTGAAAGTGGGCTGGGACAAACAAAAACCCCGCAAAAAGGGATGAAGGCTGACGGTCTTCGAGCAGTGAAGGAGCGGCAATAAAGGAATACAATGCATCCAACAGGACATCGTCAGTTTAGATGAGGTGCTCACATCGGCTCTTAGCGAGCTGCTAAGTGAATTATTACCCTGCAGGAGCGCGAGAGATGCCCTCATCCAGCAGTGGATGAATCATGACTGGTGGCGATGATGAAATATACCAGTCCAATGACAGTGTCAGGATCAGAATGTGTATTGACACTGGAGGAATCTGATGAGCTATTAAGCTCTTTTTAAAACAGGTGTCCAAGTAGGCTTGTGTAAGAACATTACAACAATAAACAATACAAAACTATGACAGTAGTGCAAAGAACAAGGTAAACAAACCGCTCAAACACAGACAAATAAAAAATACAAATAAAACTAAACCATCATCCTACCAGGCAAAGCCCACGTGAGCTAACACATTCCTGCGGAGGGAGCTGGTAGGAACGTTGGGTTGCTCGGCCAATGGCCAGGGTCAACGGCGGCGTGGTGTATTCCGCAAATATGCCCGACTGTGAGGGCGGGCACAAGCCGGCGTGAGTAGGTTAAACGTTGAGTTTTATAAGGGCACCACGGGGTGACCAGCCCCTCCCCACCCAGCCCCTCCCCACCCTCCCCACCCAGCCTCCCCTCCCAGCCCCTCCCTGCACGACGGACAGACACAATAATCCCCTGTGGGCTAGTGTAACCAGTGGGTTCCTACCAGTATTAACTTATTTTCTTAGAAGCAACTTGGCCACACAGTGATAGCTCAACAAAGTGGCCCATCATTTGGACATTCACAGCAGTGGACTGATCAAGGCTGCTGCTGCTGGTGGTGGTCATGGCGATGATGACGATGAAAGGAGTTCAACACACATCGCACAAACATCCTCGGTGCATTCCGCTTCGGCGTTCCCTTGGGGAATGGGGGAGAGACACAGGCGGGGCCCCGAATTCAGCGGGAGAGGTCTCTTTAAAATAAAAGTCAGAAGTGATTTTCTACTCGAACGAGCAATGAGGCGATGCTCAATATCCTGCGGAGAGCACACTCTCAGCCAGTCGTCGTAAACAAATTCCACATTACTGTGATGGAATGACAGCCATAAGGTGATACTCATTTTAACATCCCCGGAGGCAATGAATACTAAATTAAAAAATAAACTATTTCTATTTTACCAGGCAAGCCCCACAGAGCTACACAAGCTCTTTTTCAGAAGATGACCTGGGCCCGTAAATTACAGCCCGATGAAGCGGCTTATCGTCACGTGGAATTGCATAGCAGCCAAATACTCTGAACGCGTGACGTTGATTTTAAAATGTGGAGTGAAAACAACCAGAGGAGAACCAGGAGAAAAATCCACGCGACCGTGGGGAGAGAGACACGCAAACTCCAAATATACACCCGCGACCTCCTGCGTACCAGGCGGGGTAGTTAACATCTCGCCACCACGGCGGTGATTCGCTACGGGCTGACCCACCAAGCAGGATGTGAACTCGCAACCTTCTGGCTTCTCTTCGGCAAATCTCAACACGCCGGGACCTCTGACGAGTGGCTCTCCTTAAAAAGCCGAATTTGATGGGGTTCTCGACGGTCCAAATCTAACGGCGCGGTGGGGGGTGGGGGGAAGGGGGGTGGGGGGGCGGGGCAGGGGGGGTAACACCCCTCGGCGATTGAAACCGGGTTTGGTAACCGAGTAACAATTTCCATCAGAAGCACAACGCTGTTCATCAAATCGAGGATTGATCCCAAAGCATATTCACGTAACAGCATGACGAGCAAGGATGGGAATACGGTGACGGTGATAATGTTATCCGTTTCACTTTGGAGTAAAAAAATATGACCACATCACCACCACCACCACCAGCAGCACGTGTTCAACTGCAGGACGCAGTCTTCATTCAAACGAGGGGTAAAGGTGACATCCCTGCAATGGCTCGCTCTCGAGGGCCCCCTCCTCTCCAGGGGATATTTCAGGCCTACTCTTCCACGCCGACCAGACATCTTGCAATCGGTGGGTGTACCCACACTTCGCCCCACCACACCGGAGGGAGGGATGGAGGGGAGGGATGGAGGTGCGGGCCGATGGTAAGCAAAAAAAAATGGCACCTGGCAAGCAAAACGTGTCAGTCGATCTTCTTCATTAAAGAGACGAGACGATCCAGGAATTATGGGGGGGGGGTGGATTACGTCTTTAGTGAGGGGCCCGTCTGGGTGCATTACACCAGACAGCCTCGCTGCGGGACGACTCCTAGCCGTGGGGATTGTTCCTTCAAATCGTGCGGGCGCTAACCCAATTACAGAGCCACGGGCCTCGGGAGACCCGGTTGCCAGACGCCCGCCCACGCGCACACGCGCACACACACGCACACACGCGCACACACGCGCACACACACTTCTAGAAAACACTTGGGCGGTGGTGGGAACACCGCACGCGCTTCACAGCGCCGAGCCCCCGAGGTTCGATTTTCGACCCGGGTGCCACTCCGTGTGCCGTTTGTACGTTGTGTGTTGGGGGTGTCATGGTGGCGAGATGTTAACCATCTCGCCTGGCGTACAGGAGGTCGCGGGTTTATATTTGGAGTTTGTGTGCCTCTCTCCCCCGTGGTCGTGTTGATTTTCTCCGGGTCCTCCGGATTTTCCCCTCTACATTTAGAATCAACAACACGCGTTTAGAGTATTTGGCTGCTTTAAATGTACACACAACGATAAGCCACTTTGTCGAGCTCTTACTTGTGGCCAGGCCGCTTCTGACAAAGATCTACATAGCTCAGTGGGCCTTACCTGGTAAAATTAAAATTAGTTTAGTTCAACTCGACCTTCTTTTGCACCGTGCCTAGCCAACCGCGCCAATCTGTTCGGCATCAGTTTATCTGCTGGTTCAACCGGCACTCCCTTCCACAGTTACATTAAAACGACGCCAAGTGTCACCCATATTGGACAAACTTTCCCAACGCTCAAAAACACACTTGCCAATTACTCAATCCGGATTACGCAGCAGCAGCAGCGACATCGCCCCCCCCCCCTTCCTTCCCCCCCCCCTCCCTACTGTGAGAACTTACACGATGACAGGGGTGGCTGCCGTTGAGGAAATGCCGAAGTTGGGGGGGGGGGGTTTCCAAAACTCGCCGGCTTCCTTAAATAAATCGCAAAAATTCGCGGAAACTTAAAAGCGTTGCCACCCTTTTGTCACGGCGATTCGCCAAAAAAAAAAGGGACCGGCTTCGCTTTAGGAGCGAATTCTCCCGAAAGCAACGGGGAGTTTTTTTAAACGTTTTTGTTCACTGCACTTACGCAACGCAAATTTGCCACATGCGCACAACTTACTTGATCCAAGTTCAAGGTAATTTACTAGGTTCCCCTTACGAGTGCACACAACAACACTTCGTTTGACTCGAATATACATTTCACGGTCGCGGCCTCAAAACGACACTTTTCCCTATCGCGGGCGAGCTCATGGGGCTTTCGATCCACGCGGGTGTACAGGGTCCCCCTCCCCCCCCCCCGACAAGGCGTCGTTCATTTCGGAGAAACCTTTCTGTGAAAGCTCAAAGAACTAAATAAGCAGTCCCAAGTGATTTCCCGCTCGGAATGAGCCACATTGGAGGCATTGGTGCTCAACATCCCGTTCACACCTGGCGAGCCAGTGATGGAAATTCCACATCTGTATGGCGGGGTCAAGTCCCCCCCACCGGTTTCATCGATGGGAGTTGAACTCGCAAACCTTCCGACCGCGAGCCACTCGCTCCACCAGTCGTTGCCACGAAGCCCCAACGCTGGCTAAACGTAGGCAGCGCCACCGCCCATGGTGGTGGTGGTGGTGGTGGCGGTAGGTCAGGGTGGTGGTGGTGGCGGTAGGTCATGGTGGTGGTGGTGGCGGTAGGTCATGGTGGTGGCGGTAGGTCAGGGTGGTGGTGGTGGCGGTAGGTCATGGTGGTGGTGGTGGCGGTAGGTCATGGTGGTGGTGGTGGTATCGGGGGGCGGCTTACCCTGTATGCACTGCACCGAGCCATCCTTGGCTCGTATCGTGAACGTCTCCCCAGGATTGACGTGCACCACGATCACCTGCGGCACACGGAGACGAGGCAGAGTCAGTACCGGACCGCGTGGATGCGCGCGCGGGGGAGGTGGCGGCCCCCCCCAACCTCCACACTCACGAGGGGGGGGGGAGAGATGAGCAGGTCGACGTAACCATCACTGCGCTCAGGCTCGGGCGTCTCCGCGAAGTCTCTCCACGGGTCTCGGTGCGAGGCCACGAAGCGCAATCCGTCGACGGACTCGCGTCAAGCACGCATCTACGCGAGTCTGCGGAGCTCCACGACAAGGTCAGCGTTGCGTTCCTCGTTCACAACGGAGGGAACGGAGGAGTCGCCGAGCCGTGGACGACGGGAAGAAGCGGCAATGCGCGGGCCGATGGGGTTTTTAAACAAATTGGCGGAGGCGGCGCGCGGACGATTCGGGCCACGGAGAGCAGCAGCAGCCGTCTGGCCGTACGCGAGCTTGCAAAAAAGCGCGGGCACGTGACTTACAGCGTTAATTCAGGCCGATTCGGTTCGCTTTCGTGCGGCACCGGGACGGGATCAAATAATTGGCACGTGTCTGGAAATCCGCGGTGGCAATTTCCATCGTCGGCGACGCGCAACCAGCCGTCAATGTTCCACGGAGGTAATTTCCTTGTTTACGGACAAAGGCCTCGGCGCCGCAGGGCCTCGGGGACCGTCGCCAGGAGGAGCGCCCCGCGGGACGACGCGCTCGCACCGTGGCGATATTCTGTTCCCGTGGAGAATCAGTCTCCAGGTGGGGGGGGGGGGGGGAAGGTGGGGGGGGGACACTCGTACGCAACCGTGAAGCTTTCGTGCGACGGGGGCACGAGTAGGCCTGCCGAGTGGGGCGCCACAGTGGCTAGGAGATGTTAACTACCTCGCCTGGTATACAGGAGGTCGTGGGTTCGATCCCGACTCTGACGCCTGCTGTATATTTGGAGTTTGCGTGTCTCTCTCTCTCTCATCATCATCACGGTGGCTAAGAGATGTTAACTACCTCGCCTGGTATACAGGAGGTCGTGGGTTCGATTCCGACCCTGACGCCTGCTGTATATAGTAGAATTCCTCTTAACGACCACCCCTGTTAACGACTAATTGCTTAACGGCGGGCCTCCATCGAGCCCAATGTGTAGTGTATAGAGTATGATGTTATCTATTTACGGTCGAAGGCTGTAAATTGGTTGAGGGGCGCCGTATGAAAACGACGGAAAGTGCAGCGTTCATCACAGATAGATAAAGTTGTGCGCTTATTATAACATTAGTCATTTGTGGCCGGGTTGCTTCTGAAAAAAAGCGACGTAGCTCAGAGGCCCCCAACTGGTGACAGAAAAAAAAGTGGTTAAAATAGTTTTACACTATGGGGACCGTTTCTTGCCAGCATCGAAATTTCAGAACGGGTTTTACCCTTTCTGGCAATAACACAGGAGGTGTTAAGATGTTAAAACACCAAACAGAAACCCGACGGCTACTGCAACATGCGACCCTGTCCGTCCAGAGCTACATTGGGCTTCCGGTTGCCAAAAGAATACGTTGTAAGGTCGCACTCATCACACACGCGCGCAAACAAAGTGCCTGCCACAAATGAACCACAATGCCTCATCGATCTCGTTAAGGAGCATAAACCACCAACACACCAAATCCGGTCTTCCTCGCAACAGCGGCCGCGGCTTTTGGCTCGGCCATCGAGCAAAGCCGGTGGTCACCGCACCGCGCGACGCTTTCAGATGCTCCTCCGCGAACATCTGGAACGCTCTTTCCGTCCGATGCGAGGAAGCGACCGGGAGGCCGTGCACTTTTTAATCGTTTCGATTGAAAAAACTCACTTCTTTAGAACTGCTTTTGTTGTCCTTCCCCCGCACCTTTGGCCACGTACGGTGCGCGAAAGAAGTTCGACACACATACGCACACGCGGGGCATACCACGTGACCGCGTGTGGCGAGCGGCACAAACCAACGGCGGAGATCTCTCGGCCCCGACCGTAGGCGTCAGTTGGTGGCGTCCCGTCCCGTTGCTCCCCTTTTCAAAGCGACCATCCCATCGCGAGCATCTCCCTTCAGTTTAGCACCCAGTCGGAGGCTTTCGCGACCAACATCATCCATAAGAGGTTTGTTTCGGGTTCGATCGCGTACATATATAAATGTGTCGTTAAACCCGCCACCGCCCGACACAGCCAATTGGTAAGGTTCATCACGTAAACAGAAAGTGTCCAATTCGTTACTAGTACGGCACTAACCGGCGTGTTCTTGAGCAAAGCCACAACATTTACAATCAGAGTACGACGTTTCGCCAGTAATTACAACAATCATCGGGCGACAGCCAGATTTCCCTTGACGATGAACGGCGCCGCCGTTTAATCCGCGTGGTGGCCCTGACGATGATTTGTGAAAACGAGGTGCCCCTTTGCGATAGTTTAAAAGTCGCCCCCCCGCCCGTCCGATCACCAGTAAACCCGCGTGTCCCACCGAGTACATCTGACAAGTTGCTCATCGTACCCAGGGCCAGGACCGTGCCCTAGCCGAGCGCCGTCTCTCCGCAGCTGCACCGGCAGCAGCCGTCTGGAATGCTCTCTCTCTCTCCCGCTGCTGCGTACTCGCAGGAGTGGCATGAGCATCCAAGCACCACCACCACCATCATCATCATCCACTTTCAAGCGACAGGTGAAGGCCGTCACCACCCATTTCATGGCCATCACCCCGTCCAAGCTGCCACGTGAAAGACTTTGAGCTCCGGCTCAGTGTTCCCCGATTGAACATTTCGTGACGATTCGCAAGATACGCGAGTGTGATAACGTACGTACACACGCACGCAGAACTTCTTTCTCGCCGTACGTTGGCCAAAAGTGGTCATCGGAGGTGCTGATAAATGAACTTTCTTTTTATCATCACCATCATCTTCTAAAATGTACATCGTCGAAATTCCGTCCCGCGTCTCCCACGCACGAGTGCCAAATATTTTGGCGGGAGAAACACAGGGCGCCGTGGTACAAGAAAAGCGGACTGCGACGGAATCGCCGATTCCTCGCCGACGTTCGCCAATCAAATGAAGAAGGGGGCGCGCGCGTCACACGACTGCTCGATCCCAGCATTGCCCGCCAACGAAACGATTATTTTGGAAACGGCTGGGCCCGATCAACTCCGAGTCGGGTGCCGGATCGACCGAGCGAAATCGATGCAAATTAAACCTCGACTCACGACCGTGCATGGGGCAATGACACTCCCGCCCCCCCCACCCCCCCTTTCGGCCACCGCCTTTACTTTCTTCCACGCACATGAGGAGGGGTGGGGGGGGGGGGCAAGATCTCCGATGGGCGATTTCGTCGGGTGCCTCCGACTGCATCGCTCTACGACGGCGCACCTTGCAACGTGCGGTGACGCCGTTGCCACGACGGGCACTGCCGCCCGCGCCGTGCCGTTGCCTTGATGATTCTCACGGCAGATAGTACCACCAGAAGGACTTGCGTGGAGATGGGAGAAGAGGATATTGCAAGGAATGAAAAAGTGAATGGACACGAAGGGGGACGTAAGGGATTTGCCAGAGACGGGAAGCCAATAGCCGTCGGCAGTTTGATTGGGAGGCGAGAGCCGCACTGAGCCTACAAGGCAACAAAACAAAAAGGCGCAGCTCTGCAATTTCTTCCCCGTGCAACTGCTGGCGGAATGGCTTCCACTGGAGGGAACTCTACAGAGAGGCGCTTTAGTGGGCATGCTGGCCCCTCCTCTTCCACGCTTGCCACACATCTTTGATAGAGGGTGCGGAGTTGCCCACGCTTCACCCCACCCACACGCGCGAGCTGCCGTCCGGCTGACCGTGCCGGATTCGACTCGGCACGCTCACGTCGCGAGCGGAGGGATTGACGCGAGCCCGCGGATCGCCACGACGTCACCGCCCGGTGAAAAACAGACGCGCCGGCCCGCCGAAACTACGGTGGCCGGGGAAAAGAGGAGGGGGGGGGCGGCGGGGGGGGGGGGGGTTTGGGCATGGAACCGATCGGGGAGAGAGATACCGCGAAAGCCGAAGGAGCGAGAGCCGAACGGAAGGTGAAGGGGGCAGGTTGGGGTCAGGTGGCGGTGAAGCCGAGCACCCGCTGAGGAACCCAGACGCCCGGTCAACGCGGCCCGCGTGGGGCTGCGTGAGCGGGCGGGCGAGCGGGCGGGCGGGCGTGGGCTGAACGCTAATGAGGAAGCCGCCGTTGCCATCACCGCCACTGTGCCAATAGCAACACGCACGCACGTCCTTGCAAACAAAGACGAAAGGAGGCGAAGGTGGAGCCCTGCAATCGCTCGCTCGCTCCGCCACCGCCGCCGCCGCCGCGATGAGAGGGCTCAAGAGAGAACGGGGCCTGCTCTTCGTCGCCGGCCAGACGTCCCGTCTGGGAAGAGGGCTGCTGTGGGGGGTAGCCACACTGCACCCCGCCGCACGCAAACCTGCCGAGCGACTAATCGTGGAAGAGCCAAGAATTTATTTCAGCCGGAGCTGTCCAGGGGCTGATCACTCCAAAAAATATTTTGCCTTTGCCAAAGCCCCACTGCCAAGTCTGGGTTTTGATGTCTGGGGGATTTGAGGTTGGGGGGTGTGGGGGGTGTGGGGGGTGTGGGGGGTGTGGGGGGTGTGGGGCTCCAGAAAATATCCCATGAGAAATGAACCCACGGATACCCCACGTGGGGTGGGGGAGTTGGGGGGGGGGGCGGAGAGACGGAGGCAGGATTCAGGAACCTGCCCCAGCACCGTTTCCAGCGCCACGCCGGGAGAATGGGAGCCCAGGCGGCGAGGGGCGCACCAACACCACCGCACACTGCAGCAGCAGCAGCGACAACAGCGGCAGCAGCAGCAGCAGCAGCGGTGGTGGTGGTGGCTTCCCTACGCACATCCTGCCTTCTCCTCATTGGCCGTCGCCGCCGCCGTCACCACCGCCGTCACCGCCGCCGCCGCCACCGCCGCGGTCCGAGTTGAGCGCTCGCAGGCAGGAAGCCGAGCGAGGCTGTCCAAAGGGCGCCAGGGTTCACGTGGAATACATTTTTTTTTTGTGGCGTGCGCGCAGGCGACGGTGGGAATACAAATTCAAAGGGAGGTGGAAATTCTGACGGGCGCGATACGCCCACGGAAACGTAACACCCTGCGTCAATCGAACCGACGGATGATGTCCTGTTTGACCGTACTTCACCACACTGGTCAGCCCAGGGTAATCAAGAGGGTTGCAGGGGGTGGTGCGGGGGGGGGGGGCAGCAGAGCTTGTCAGACCTCATTTAGATTCGAGACCTTCAATTAGCCAAGCGACGATCTGCTCAGATCGGTGCCCTTTATTGCACCGGGGGTGAGAACTCATTTAATGAATTAACTATTCACTCCCAAGCACTATTCACGATTTTCATTTTAGGAGGGAACCCCCACTGAGCTATGCAGCTCTTTCCCAGAAGCCACTCTGGCCACAAATGACAGCTCAACAAAGTGGATTTTATCATCGAGTGGAAATTTATAGCGGTGGCCAAATACTCTGAACGCACGGCCACGTCGATTCTAAATGTGGAGGGAAAAACCGGAGAACCCGGAGAAAAACCCACGCGACCACGGGGAGAGAGAGAGAGAGAGACACGCAAACTCCAAATATACAGCAGCAGGCATCAGGGTCGGCATCGAACCAAGCCCACGACCTGCTGCATACCCGGCGCGGTCCTTAACATCATCTCGCCACCGCGGCGCCCCTACAACCTGCGTGGAGGTTGTAAAACCCACACGGACGTTTCACTCGTGCGCGGGCGTTTCACTCGAACGCCGCGGGTCGCTACGATGAGTCGGAGATGGGGTGGTGACCCCCGTGCCCACATCCCCATTTGCAGAATTCCTCGCTTCCGCATTCAGTGAAAGCGCCACGGGCGTTTGCGGTGGCATTGCCCAAACCCCCCCCCCCGACTCCGTCCGATTCCGCCGTGCAGAGCGGCAGAGGCGGGGCGGAGAGCGGATTCCGCAAGTTGCCGTGCGGGTTCCGCGGCCCTGGGGAGGCCGCAGTTGCGTCCACGCTGCGCTCATCGTTCTCATGGGGGTCACCTCGGCCGGTTGACCCAATACATATGAATACATACGTGGGGTCAGTCCCGTAACCTCCTGCCAGCAGCGAGCCTTTGACAATTCACTCAAAAGTCCACCCAGCCTGGCGCCTGCGCTACGGTGACATCACTGCCACGAGCGCGAACGAACGCACGAACGAAGCAACGCACGAACCGCACGGCGGCCCAAGTCACGGCGTGGTCTATTTGTGCTCTGGATTTCTCGGTTTAAGAAGGCAAAGGGCACAGCCCTCCAATTGCAGAAGGTGCGGGCGCCGTGGAGAGAGCTCGCGCACGCACCTGTGAAGAAGAGACTCGAGGACGACGTCCGTGACAAAAAGCTTCGTAGCTCATCAGATTTCCTCTGGCATAAAGAAACATTTCCGATGCTGATACCTGGAAATATACGCCCGATCGGCCGGCCGAATTAATTGGATATCTCGCAAGCCAAGCAGGCTTTGGTTGTGCCTGCACCGGTGCTATGGACGGGTGGTCGCCCGTGTCCGCGCCAACGTGTCGCCCGCCCACCCGTGCGCAAACAGGGTGGCGGCACTGCACGATGGTCGAACGTGACGACGCAGCGGGGCGAGCCGGATCTGTGTCGCCGTGGCACCGTGGCGCCGTGCCTCCACGCGTTCCCGGCTTCGAGCGGCCTTCACCAAAATCCGGCACGGTGAAATACAGTCAAATTGAATTTCGGTGACCGGCACGGCGGAATTGAATGCACGACAGCGGGGAGAGACGTCCCCCAAGCCTGACACTACGGAGCAAAAAAAAAATGTCTCAAAGACTAAAGAAGGACTTCCCCGGGAGAAACGTGAACGCATTACGTTCCTACACCGTGATGTGTATTCACCCGGAGCCGCATTGACCAGCAAGGGGTGAAGTATGGTCGCACAAACAGGCCGCCGTGGGATGGAGAGAGGCCTTGATCCAGCAGTGGATAAACAAAGGGATGTGACATTATTATTATTATTGATCAGACAGGTTGATGACATTCACATTGCCATTCGAGAGATGTGCAATGGGCCATGCCTGCACTGGAAAACAGACACCATGTAAAATAATGGTGTAGGAAATAAAACATTTAAATAAACGCCAAGATAGAGGCACTGGCTGTGGGAATGGCAACAACGTTTTTGGGCGCTTGCCAAAACAATTACCTCGTTTATTTTTGCAATAATTACCAAAAGATAAACGCACGCATGCACGCACGCACACGGATTGATCAACTCTCAGCCAGCAACATCGCCGCTCCCCTGCACAGCCACGAGGAGCAGCTCAGGACACGACGCGGGACATTAAAATGCCAAACCCTTTCAACGGCCCCACTCCCACCGCCCCACCACGTAACATTTGCATGCGAGCATAATTCCCACACGCAAAATAAATATCCGATGCGGCGGGCGGGGGGGGGGCGGCAGTGATAGCGCTCCCGGCGAAAACAAACGCCTGCCGAAACCAAATTTTGATTCCCAGACGCGGCCAAGGGGCGATGCCCCCCAAACGGCTCCCCGGGGTTTTCGTGACCCCTTCATCAAATCGCGCCGAGCAGAGCGGCCAAGTACGGCCGAATCGACGCGAGCGACTCGCACGGGCGAGGGGAGGCCCCTTGTCCAGCAGTGGATTGGACGAGAGGGCCGACAGCAAAGACACAAAGACAAAGGTTCCCACCCTCGCCCCGTGTAGCCTTTAGAAGGCTGTTGGGGAGAGGGGCAAGTGCTGCTTGCGAGCACCGCATGAAAGCCGGGACGGCGCGTGAGCGGGGTGGGGTGCGCGTCAGCGCCACGCCCGGCTGCGTTTGTATCCCCAGTGCTGATGTGCTCATTTAAGTCCGAGCCCATCTGGGGAGAGGCCCGGGACCGGTTCAGATATTCGTCACCGATGTTGGCCGTGAGCGGGAATCGAAACTCGGGGTCACGGAGTTCGCCAGAGCAATCGCATCTCAACGACAAAATACAACAATCTACACACCGATTGGCCTACATTGAGCTATAAATGCTCTGACGGTGCATTGTGCTTGTACTGGTCGCCTTTTGGCGTCGTTCTCTGGTCTGACACTGGCGGTGAGACACTGGGTAGTGAGACACTGGGTGGTGAGACACTGGGTAGTGAGACACTGGTAGTGAGACACTGGGTAGTGAGACACTGGTAGTGAGACACTGGGTAGTGAGACACTGGGTGGTGAGACACTGGTAGTGAGACACTGGGTAGTGAGACACTGGTAGTGAGACACTGGGTAGTGAGACACTGGGTGGTGAGACACTGGGTAGTGAGACACTGGTAGTGAGACACTGGGTAGTGAGACACTGGGTGGTGAGACACTGGTAGTGAGACACTGGGTAGTGAGACACTGGTAGTGAGACACTGGGTAGTGAGACACTGGGTGGTGAGACACTGGTAGTGAGACACTGGGTAGTGAGACACTGGTAGTGAGACACTGGGTAGTGAGACACTGGGTGGTGAGACACTGGTAGTGAGACACTGGGTAGTGAGACACTGGTAGTGAGACACTGGGTAGTGAGACACTGGTAGTGAGACACTGGGTAGTGAGACACTGGGTGGTGAGACACTGGTAGTGAGACACTGGGTAGTGAGACACTGGTAGTGAGACACTGGGTAGTGAGACACTGGGTAGTGAGACACTGGGTAGTGAGACACTGGGTAGTGAGACACTGGGTAGTGAGACACTGGGTGGTGAGACACTGGTGGTGAGACACTGGGTGGTGAGACACTGGTAGTGAGACACTGGGTAGTGAGACACTGGGTAGTGAGACACTGGGTGGTGAGACACTGGTAGTGAGACACTGGGTGGTGAGACACTGGTAGTGAGACACTGGGTAGTGAGACACTGGGTAGTGAGACACTGGGTAGTGAGACACTGGGTAGTGAGACACTGGGTGGTGAGACACTGGTGGTGAAACACTGGGTGGTGAGACACTGGGTGGTGAGACACTGGGTGGTGAGACACTGGTGGTGAAACACTGGGTAGTGAGACACTGGGTAGTGAGACACTGGGTGGTGAGACACTGGGTGGTGAGACACTGGGTGGTGAGACACTGGGTGGTGAGACACTGGGTGGTGAGACACTGGGTGGTGAGACACTGGGTGGTGAGACACTGGTAGTGAGACACTGGGTAGTGAGACACTGGGTAGTGAGACACTGGGTAGTGAGACACTGGGTAGTGAGACACTGGGTAGTGAGACACTGGGTGGTGAGACACTGGTGGTGAAACACTGGGTGGTGAGACACTGGGTGGTGAGACACTGGGTGGTGAGACACTGGTGGTGAAACACTGGGTAGTGAGACACTGGGTAGTGAGACACTGGGTGGTGAGACACTGGGTGGTGAGACACTGGGTGGTGAGACACTGGGTGGTGAGACACTGGTGGTGAAACACTGGGTAGTGAGACACTGGGTGGTGAGACACTGGTGGTGAGACACTGGGTAGTGAGACACTGGTGGTGAGACGAGGCCATGAAGAAGGCTGCCGTCTCTGGTGTAGGCCAATGAGTTTCAAAGACGACGCGTCACAAATGACGAGAGCCACGTGAATGTTTGCATGTTCACCACAACCACTGCGCGTGCGGCTGATGCAGACTTGATTCCTTGCAAAAGCTCTCGATTTTGTGTTTGAACATCTCAGTACACAGCTCCTGTTCTATTGCCAGCAAGGGTAAAAGCTAGTGTTATTTTTTCATACTTTAAAACTGGCAAAAAAGGTCTCATTTTAATGGGACCTGTAGCACACACACGCACACTGCAGTGTACGGTGTATATCAATGCACCAATGTGACATCGATACACCATGCAGCATCACAGACTGATAGAAATTCCTATAAATATGCAAACACATAGGACGATCACGTGTTTTAAAAACACACACACATTAAGCAAATGCACAGGCATCCCATATGAACGCATACTTGTGACCACATATGTAGGTATGTGGTATACTCTTAGGTTTTTTCGGTAAGGTCACGTAGGTAAAAAATAAAAATTAAAAATTAAACTAGTAGAAATAATAATAGAAATAAAATAATAAATCACGACGTTTCGGAGGCAACACAAGTCTCTGTCATCATCTGAAACGTCGTCATTTATTATTTTATTTCGATTTTTTTTTTATTTTCACCTACATGACGTTACCGAAATCCTTGCAGTCACGAAAGCTTCAAATCTAGAATAGGTATGCGGTCCCTACGAAAAATTGCAAAGTGTACGCAAAAATATTAGACGTTAAATTTCGACTTAAAACTTTCGTGACTGCAGGAATTCATATTCTTTGGTTCTCTTGATAAAGTCAAGTAGATAAGAAATTAAAAAATAATAATACACAGTTGCAGTTGGAGGCTGGCCCCCCTTTTCTCGGCATCTGATGACGACTGCTTGTGTTGCGATCGAAACGTCGTTAGCTTTTGGTTTTTTATTTATATTTTTAAGTAATAAAGTAATGAAAATAAAACATAATAAAATAATTCTCACGACGTTTCGGCCACAACGCAAGCAGCCGTCACCTGAGGACGGCTGCTTGCGTTGTGGCCGAAACGTCGTGAGAATTATTTTATTATGTTTTATTTTTATTTTTTTATTACTTCCCTTCTACGTGACTTTACCGAAAGAACCAAAGACTATATTACACATTGTGAAAGGGCCCATCCAAATACACGCAACTTGCAACCCTTCAAATGAAATCCATAATTCATATGCACATTGATCACGTGAGTAATACACAAAGACAAAGATCCCCCGTATAGCCTTCAACAGGCCGTTTGGGGAAAGTGCTGCTGTGAGCGAGGAGCACCTATGAAGGCCGGCACGGCAACACTAATCGGGCGGGTGGCCAACACCACGCCCGGCCGCCTTTGTCTCCCCATCACTGTCCTGACATTTACACACCACGCCAGGTACTCATTTAAGGCCGGGGCCGACCCAGGGAAGGCCCGGGACCAATTCAGATATTCGTCAACGGCATGGACCACGCGCAGGAATGGATCTCGGGTCCGCGGGGTTTGTAGCGCAGCGCGCCGCCACCGACCCACCGCACCACCGGCCCCCGCACGGACGCGCTGGCTTACCAGCAACGCGTGACAGCCCCTTTTAACCAATCCGCTGCTGGATGAGGGTCTCCCTCCACTCAATGCCGGTCACGGCAGAGCAGAGGTCGCAAACGGGTTTTGATTCCGTACCCGTACCCGGCCGCACCAGGGTCGCAAATGGGTACCCGTACCCGGCCGTGTATGGGTACCCGTTCCCTACCCGTACCCTACCCGAAATGAGTGACAAACGGTGACTCACCAGTGACTCACGGCCTACCCGTACCAGTACCCGGCCGCACCAGGGTCGCAAACGGGTACCCGTACCCGGCCGGGTACGGGTAGCCGGGTATCGGGTAGGGTACGGGTATCGGGTACCCGATTGCGACCTCTGCGGCAGAGGCGCGAGGGGGGGGGGGTGTAAAAGGCGAAAGGGAGCACACAGGCGCGGAAGCATGGAAGTGCTGGACAGCTACGAAATATTGCCGCACTCACATCCGCTACACCCCACCACATAAATCGCCCCCGCAGCAGCCACGGCACAGCAGCAGCAGCCGCCTATAACACCTGTCTGAATGCTGGTCGTCTATCCAAGCGATTTCCTACTAATCTGGGTGTTTTTTTTTTATTTCACCCACACGGAGCTGTCGTCTCGCTCTTTTTTCAGAAGCCACCTGCCCGCAAATGATGGCTCAACCAAAGTGGCTCACCGTCACGTGGAAATTTATAGCAGCGGCCAAATGCCCTAAACGCGTGACATCGATTCAAAATGTGGAGGGGGGAAACCGGAGGACACCGGAGGAAAAAATCCACGCGACCACGGGGAGAGAGAGACACGGAAACTCCAAATACACAGCAGCAGGCGTCAGGTTCGGGATCGAACCCACGACCTCCTGTACACCAGGCGAGGTAGTTAACATCTCCTAGCCACCGTGATGATGATGAGAGAGATACACAACAAACTCCAAATATACAGCAGCAGGCGTCAGGGTCAGGTTCGAACCCACGACCTCCTGTACACCAGGCGAGGTAGTTAACATCTCCTAGCCACCGTGATGATGATGAGAGAGAGACACGCAAACTCCAATTATACAGCAACAGGAGTCAGGGTCAGGTTCGAACCCACGACCTCCTGTACACCAGGCGAGGTAGTTAACATCTCATAGCCACCGTGATGATGATGAGAGACAAGCAAACTCCAAATATACAGCAACAGGCGTCAGGGTCAGGATCGAACCCACGACCTCCTGTACACCAGGCGAGGTAGTTAACATCTCCTAGCCACCGTGATCATGATGAGTGACACGCAAACTACAAATATACAGCAGCAGGCGTCAGGGTCGGGGTCGAACCCACGACCTCCTGTATACCAGGCGAGGTAGTTAACATCTCCTCGCCACTGTGGCACCCTACAGGCTTCCAACCTGCTTAGCTTCCGTGATCTGTCTACGTGTACCCGACGTTTAAACAGCACATTCATAATGTGCTCCTGCCAACAATACTGTGTGACATTAACACAAAGACAAAGACCCCCCGTATAGCTTTAACAGACTGTTGGGGCAAGTGCTGTCAGCTAGCACCTATGAAGGCCGGCACGGCACACGAGGGGGCGGGTGGCCAGCACCACGCCACGACCGCCTTTGTCTCCCCGAGTAGCGATGTTTACACACCACACCAGGTACTCATTTGAGGCCGAGTCAATCTAGGGGGAAGCCCACGACCGGTTCAGATAATCGTCACCAGTGTTGGCCGTGAGCGGGAATCGAACTCGGGTCAGCAGGTTCATAGCGCAGCGTAGCGCTAACCGCTACATTCCCGCCACACGTAACATTAAAACAACCCACATGCGCACACACAAGTACGCACGGCAATGTGTATCGTACGAACGGTGAAAAAAAACCACCAAATCCCTAGACAGATTAAATAACCATAGATTGACAGATGACTGCAATAATTACATGAATACATCCAATTCACAGGACACACACAGAGCAAATGACTAGCACACACACACACACAGACTAATCAACCACAATGAACACACACACACAGCCGGAGTAATAATCATGCGATTACGCACGACCCGGAGACACACAAGACTGAATAATTAATTTAACACACGCGGACAAGAAAATTCAAATTAACAAAACACACGCGCACAGCCGTAACAACGAAACGAACGCACAGATACACACAACGAAACGAAGACGTAACGCTGTGTTCACGATACCAAGACGTGTGATTACACACACACACGAACGAAGCCTAAATAACCCAACAGGGACACAAGTGTGCGCGTGATAGTGTTTGTAAACACATCTGACACACACAGGATAAATAACCCAGCACGGCGTTGATACGACAATGACACGAACACACACACACGCACACATGCGCATCGGCTGTCATATTGACATGGCCACAGACACAACCGACAGGATAGAGCCCCCCACATCGCTGTAATGATCGCACGTCTTATTTACGCACAATCGCGAGACTAAACAATCGCCAGGCACGGAGACGGGTATCGCTGCAATAGCAACACGAGCACGTCCGATGCACGGCAAGCGAATAACCAAGACGACGCACGACACACAGATCCGTCGGGCATCTAACCCAAAGCGACGCACAGGCGACGCACATTTCCCGTGACAAGCATACGAAACGAATGCGATACAGAGACATCGCTGTGAAAACACGTCTGATACACGCACGCCACACACACAGTGAAAGGGACTCTGCGAAATAACCAAACCAACACACACGTACACACAGACATCGCTGTAAACAATCGCATGCGATGCAGACGCCGAGACAAAGATCCCCCGTGTAGCCTTCACAGACTTTTGGGGCAAGTGCTGTTCGCGAGCACCTATGAATGCCGGCACGGCGCACGAGGGGGTGGGTGGCCAGCACCACGCCCGGCCACCTTTGTCTCCCCAGTGCTGCCGTTTACACACCGCACCAAGTACACATTTGAGGCTGAGTCGAGCTAAGAGAGGTCTGGGAGTGGTTCAAATAATCATCGCTGGCGTCGGTGGCCAAGAGCGAGAACCGAACTCGGGTCGCCGGGTTCGTAGTCAGGACACACACACACACAGACGTCAGGACACACACACACACACAGACGTCAGGACACACACACACACAGGCGTCAGGACACACACACACACACAGGCGTCAGGACACACACACACACACAGGCGTCAGGACACACACACACACACAGGCGTCAGGACACACACACACACACACAGGCGTCAGGACACACACACACACAGGCGTCAGGACACACACACACAGTCAGGACACACACACACAGTCAGGACACACACAGTCAGGACACACACACACAGTCAGGACACACACACACACACACAGACGTCAGGACACACACACACACACAGACGTCAGGACACACACACACACACAGACGTCAGGACACACACACACACACACAGACGTCAGGACACACACACACACACAGACGTCAGGACACACACACACACACAGTCAGGACACACACACGTCAGGACACACACACACGTCAGGACACACACACACAGGCGTCAGGACACACACACACACACAGGCGTCAGGACACACACAGACGTCAGGACACACACACACACGCGAGCGCCTTCACAGTCCGCGCGTCTCTCCGTCTCCCGTGTCCCCGTGTCTCCGTCACTCACCGTGGCTCTCATTTTCACCACCATCCAGCCACGAGCAGCGCCGACGGCAGTCTCATGCCGCGAGCAGCAGCAGCAGGAGCAGCAGCAGCAGCAGCGGCGGCGGTAGCGGTAGCTGGCAACAGCAGAGGCGGCAGCAGCAGCCGCTTAGTGCCGTCCGCACCACATCCCCCACCGCTCCACCCTTCACCGACAGTCCCCCCCCCCCCCCCCGTGCAAGAAGAGGCACCCCACCAGGAGCCGACACCACGGGGCATGCGGAGGAGCGGCAGATACCGCCCCGGCCGTGCGCGGCGGCGCTTCGGTGATTAATCAATCCCCCACCCGCGCAAAAAAAAATATGAATAAACTTGTTGGCGGAGCAGCAACAGATTTTTCTTGTTGTTGCTGCTGCTGCCGCCGTTGTTTAATATTTATAGAGAAAAATACGGCGGCGGCGGCAGCGGCGGTCAACTCGTGCTCGGCAAGCCCTCACTCCGCAGGCAGGGGACCGGAGCGAGAGCCTCCGGACGGACACGCGGATCGCTCTCGTTCTGCTCGCCCCCCCCCCAAAAAAAAAAAAGACGGACCCCGCAAGCAGCGGCCAACGCCACCGCCGCCGCCGCCACCGCAACGGGATCCGGTGGGGGGCGGCCGAGGCTGTCGGACACTTCCCCCTTTTCCTCGGCTCTGAAAAAGAATGAGCGTCGCTCGCGCGCGCACGTAAATAAAACGCCTCGGCGGAGTCTGTGTTTTATTATTTATTCTTTCCAGCACCCCCCCCCCCCTCTGGCTCACCCCCCCCCGTGCCGTCGTTTAGCACACGGAGGTTGCCCGGGAAACAGACGCAACGTAACTACGGGGACTGTGCCATCTGCCACCGCGGATCTCGGTATCTTCCGTTGCGAGGGGGGGGCGGGGGGGAGGAGGGGGGGGCGGGGGGGAGGAGGAGGAGGGGGGGAGGGCCGTGGCCAACCGGTGGGAAGGCCGAACCCGACGGATCGAGGAAGCCTCCCCAACCACCGCCTCCGACTCACGTCACACGCCATGCACACACACACACACCATACATTCATACACACACCACACCATACATTCACACACATACACCATACATTCACACACATACACCATACATTCACACACACACCACCACACACCACACACACACACACCACACCACACCATACACTCACACACCACACACACCATACATTCACACACCACACACCCCATATATTCACACACCACCACACACCATACATTCACACACCACCACACCACACACCACACACACCACACACACCCACCATACACACACACACACCACCCCCTCTCCCAGCCTCTCTGTCTCACTCCTCCTTCCCCCCACCCCCCCCCAAGATTCCCACCACCATCCGATGCCGACGTTCAGCAGTGCCCCCCCCCCTCCCGACCCCGAATGTGCCAACAACGCATCCGCGCCCATCACCGTTTTCCACCGTGCTGCCCCCCCCCCCAGCTCTGCCGGAGTAAACCTGCCCCCCCCCCTCACCCCACAGCCGGCATTCAGCATCGCAAGAGGCCAATCGAATGCGGGGAACTGCCAGGGGGGGGGGGGGGGGGGGGGGAATAGGGGCTGGAAATAACTCGGAGGTGGTCGTGGTGGTTGGTCGGATGCTGGGAGATGCCCAGCATCCGTTTAAAAAATCCTTTATTTAATTTGTTTAAATCCTTCATTTTTAAATCCTTTATATTAAGTTCACTTGCGCGCTTGCTTGCTTGCTTACGACCGTGCAAATCTTTGGGTCGTTTTTTAACCCACTTCCCGTGATCCAAATCGAGCTGACATTTTCCACACAGACTGGTTGTGCGTAATAATTAATGTTAGTGAAAAATGTTTTCCAAAATTTTACACTTTTTAGGGCAAAAATATTATATTTAATTACCAATTGCTTAATGGTGCCATGCAATCATCTGACCCATAGGTGGCAGCCATCTCAAGCCAGAGGACGAGAGGACTCTAGCCGCCACGCATATAAAGGATTTATAATGAAAAACTTTGTTTTTACGGGTTATACTTGTTTTTCTTGAAACTTTCAGTCCCCCGATTGCCCCCCCTTCTGGGATCGCACCGCTGCTGCTGTCGACAATCCTCGATTTTCGCCCAGATCCGGAACGAAGGGAAGGCGGACGCGGAGCGGAGCAACGTGGACGTCCAGACTTAAGGGCACCTCGCCGCGGGACGCAAAGCGTCGCACGCATCCTGTCTCCGGCATTCCTCCCACAGGCCGATGCGCACCACATCTCATTCACGAATGGAAAAATGAAAGGGCACTTAAGCCACAGGAGTGCGATTGTAGCCATGCAGCCCAAACTATGGACCCTGGAGTAAACCCAGAGACACGTAGAGACACAGAGACCCATGGAGATGCATTAAACCCATAGAGACTCATTAGATACATCGAGATACATGAAAGACACAAAAGCCACAGGAGTGCGATTGTGGTCATGTAGCCCAAACTATGGACTGCAGAGTAAACTCACTGTGGTCTGCACTCCAACAGAGGAGGACGAACAGCTAAACGACACAAACTCTCTCTCTCTCCTCACTCAATCACTCTCATCATGGCCAGCAGAAGACCTCAAACATTGCCATTCAGCTCATGAACATCCCGCCATCAGACAGATTTCATCCCAAACGTTGCTATTGGCGTGATGACACAAGGTAACCTCCCCCCCCCCCCCCCCCCAACTGCTTTAGAGAACGGCCTGTGTAAGGAGATGTCACGGAGGTAGCTCTGAGAGATGCCTCTTCCTGTCCGCTCTCACGCCCCCCACTCTGCCACGGAGAGTAACGTCGGGTTGCAAGGCAGTCAAACCGATATTTTAAAATTCTCAGAATTCAGCAACATTTAATGCGGAACCGAGTGTAACGTAACGTGATGGGACTTTTTTTTTAATCATCAGTAACCGGGCTGACACCGACGACTCGGTAGAAGTGAGAACCCCGGCTTGACTACGAATGGCTTGCCTGGAATCAGCTGGGCACCGCTGAGAATCAAGGATTCTGAGAATCAAGGATTCCCGGCGATGTCCATCCGACACAATCGGCCATCCAGTCATTGAAAAAAAAAAAAATCCCAGAATGAGGAGGCTTTGGATTAAAAAAAAACAATGGGTCAGGATTCAAACTTCGGTGCGGTGCTCAGAAGGAATGCAGTTGAGATTCGGGCTCTTGCGGATTCCCGATAAATCGACGGCAGCGAGGTTCACGATCGCGGCTAATCGCCAGGGTCACCATTTTCGGGCGGAGGCTCGCCCCGTCGTCAAAAAACCAACGGTGCAATTCGTCTTCGTCCGCTCGTCGATTCTGACATCGATTCCTGACGCCCGCACGCAAACCCACGCGGAGAAGAACCCACGAGCCGTCGATTAACAACGATGCCCTGGAAATTATTAAAACTTGAGGTCACAATCAGCCTAATTGGGAGTGACCAGAATTATGCAAACGAGACAACACAAATTATCAACACAAAACAATGACAAAGATCCCCCGTATACCCTTAACAGACTGTTGGGGCAAGTGCTGTAAAGCCCGACGCGCCTTTGTCTCCCCGGTGGCGATGTTTACACACCACACCAGGTACTCATTTGAGGCCGAGTTGACCCAGGAGAAGACCAAGACGGGTTCAGATAATCGTCACTGGGTGGTTGCCGTGAGCGGGAATCGAACCAGGATCGCCAGGTTTCGTAGCGCAGCGCGCTAACCGCTACACTACCGCTCCCCACACACATGCACACACACATGTACACACACGTACAACACACACACAAGGAAACGCACAAAACATATTCGACGAACAACAAATAGATTCCAGAATCGAAACTGTGATGTCGAAACGCGACAAATCCATCCGTAAGGAATTCACAGACCACAAAAAATATAAATTGCCACGCGATTGAACAACTCATCTCAGGGGAACGGATTAAACACAGGTCGTTCAGTTTAGCAAAATCATAAACATGCAAAATCAATCATTCGCACAAAGCGCGCGCGCGGGAATCCTGAAGATGTAAAAACAGCGGCCGCATTCGCGAAGGCGAGGAATTGTCCAGCCACGAACCACACCGACTACTCGAGACTCGGGGGGGGGGGGGCAGCGGAGAGAAGGGCGAGGGGAGGGCTGTGGGGGGGGGGCTGCGGGGGGGGGGGCTGCTAACCATTGCAACCCCCACAAGAGGGTCACCCCCCCCCCCCCCACGTGTTAAAACGCTCGGCTGAGTCCGACCGGACGTGACACGAAACGCTTTGGGGAACAGATTTACACGGCGCACACAGAGAAGTCCCCTTCCGGTTTGGCGACACCGCGACATCGCGATCAGTAATGAGCACAGAAAGCCAAATGCGCTGTTACGGAGACGCACACGGCAGGCCCCCACGTAACTTTTCATCGCACAACGAAAGTCGCCGTCTTTAAAACCCGCGGACGTTCTCTGCATGTGCTACAGAGGATCACACCGCGATTATGTGTGTGTGTGTACGTGTGTGTGTGTCTCAAGGTGTGTGTGTGTGTACGTGTGTGTGTGTCTCAAGGTGTGTGTGTGTGTACGTGTGTGTGTGTCTCAAGGTGTGTGTGTGTGTACGTGTGTGTGTGTCTCAAGGTGTGTGTGTGTGTACGTGTGTGTGTGTGTCTCAAGGTGTGTGTGTGTGTACGTGTGTGTGTGTCTCAAGGTGTGTGTACGTGTGTGTGTGTCTCAAGGTGTGTGTGTGTGTACGTGTGTGTGTGTCTCAAGGTGTGTGTGTGTGTACGTGTGTGTGTGTCTCAAGGTGTGTGTGTGTGTGTATATCTCTGTGTGTGTATCTTTGTGTGTGTGTGTATCTCTGTGTGTGTGTGTATCTCAAAGTGTGTGTGTGTGTGTATCTCGTGTGTGTGTGTGTGTAAGTGTGTATAAAGGCCGGCACTTGCCCCTACAGTCTGTTAAGGCTATATGGGGGATCTTTGATCTTTTGTACGTGTGTATGTGTGTGTGTATCTGTATGTGTGTGTGTCTCTCACCTGATGACGGCTGCTTGCATTGTGGCCGAAACGTCGTGAGAATTATTTTATTACGTTTAATTTTTTTTATTTTATTATTTCCCTTCTACGTGACTTTACCGAAAGAACCAAGAAGATCTTTGTCTTTGTTTGTGCGCACACAGTCAATAAATCTGGGTTATTTTAACCTCGGTTACAGAGATAAAGTATCGGACACCCAGGCAGTTTTACGCTCGAGGCGTGCCGGGGGCAAGTGTTTTTATTTTTTTTAAACAGACCCACAGGATTAGTGGAGGAATGGTGGCACAACGGCAGAGGTCGCAAACGGGTTTTGATTCCTTACCCGTACCCGGCCGCACCAGGGTCGCAAACGGGGCTGCTGCTGCGCCGTGGCTGCTGCGGGGGCGATTTACGTGGTGGGGTGTAGCGGATGTGAGTGCGGCAATATTTCGTAGCTGTCCAGCACTTCCATGCTTCCGCGCCTGTGTGCTCCCTTTCGCCTTTTACACCCCCCCCCCCTCGCGCCTCTGCCGCAGAGGTCGCAATCGGGTACCCGATACCCGTACCCTACCCGATACCCGGCTACCCGTACCCGGCCGGGTACGGGTAGCCGGGTACCGGGTATCGGGTACCCGGTTGCGACCTCTGCACAACGGTCTCGGTTCGATTGCGATCCACGCGGCCAGCAGCGGTGGCAAGTGACACCGGACGAACCACTCCCGGCGCAGCTGGCGCCGCCGCCGCTACCCCCCCACCCCCCACCCCACCCACGTTTCACCAATCCACACCGATCGGCGTGGTGAAATATGGTCGAAATAACGCACTCTACCACCACAAGACAGGATGGGAAGGCTTCAATCGACCATTTCTAGCAGGCAAACGCTCTTCGAGCGCGCCGTGACGTCGATTCCAAACGTGGAGGGAAGGGGGGGGGGGAAAAACCGGAGGACCCGGAGAAAAATCCACGCGACCACGGGGACAGAGAGAGAGGGAGACGCGCAAACATACGGCTCAACGAAGTGGCTTGTCATCGCGCAAAAAAGTTATAAGCAGCGGTTAAAGACTCTAAAACGCACCTTTGTCCTGCCGCCGTTGTCGAGTGCCGAAATTAAAAGTGCCGGCGTGTGCCGCTGTTTGGTGTCGTGATGAGCGCAGGCGCGGCTTTCCCTGCCGTACACCGGGCCGTAGCGGATCCACTTTTTGAACCTCCAAACATTTCTCGGACCGCCACACGCTACAGCAACTACCCAGTGATTTGACTTTGCACATTTCCTTGGCGAGGATGTTGATATTAAATTTGTCGTCTTTTCCACGGACGCCCCCATGTGGTAGTAGTAGTAGCATCGCGGTAACACCAAACGGCCTGCAGACCACAGGAAAGGTGGTGAACAGCTGATGTGGAGACTCCGTGGGTTGATTTTGGGGGGGGTGGCGTAGGGTGGCGTGGGGGGCGAGGGGAGGTCCCCGCAAAACCAAGGCACCGTGAAATCTGACCGGTCGTCGCCGCGTGCTCTCGCGAGCCACCGCGTGCCATCACGAATGCGCTGTGCTGATCACACACACACACAGCGAGCTCGCTAGCATACTACAACCTAAAATATTAGCTGTTTTTTATTTTTCTAGGTAAGGCCCACTGAGTTGTGTCGCTCTTTTTCTCAACAAAGTGGCTCATCATCACGTGTACATTTACAGCAGCCAAACATTCGAAACTCGCGTTGCTGTTTCTAAATGTGGGGGGGAAACCGGAGGACCAGGAGAAATATCCACGCGACCACGGGGAGAGAGAGAGACACCGCAATCTCCAAATATACAGCAGCAGGCGTCAGGGTCAGGATCGAACCCACGACCTCCTGTATACCAGGCGAGGTAGTTAACATCTCTTAGCCACCGTGGCGCCCTGAATAATAACACCACCGATGACGAAACGGACTCGGACTCAAGAGGATGGATACCGCACACATCCGCCAGGTCACCGGGTCCAAAAGTCGTCGGGCCGGAGACCTTTCCTCCTCCCCCCCACCCCCCTCCTGCAGACTCAGCAGGGTCGGCGTGGTCAGGACCGCCGTGCGTACGCAGTGCATTTCTCCGTGTGCTGACCCACCACTCAGCATACCCCCCCCCCCCCTCTCTCTCGACGTCCCCTTGCACCCCTGGCGTCACGGCCGCCCTCACCCCCCCGTCGTAAGTCGCCTGCGATCGGAAGTGACAGGCACAGCCAGAAATCCTTTTTTTCCTCTCTCTCTCTCTAGCGATCTTTCTCACACACACACCGCACGCACGCACGCAATTCTCCAGCGCCGGGCAAACAGAGCTATCGGCTTACGGTCGCGTACGTCAGCGGCTGCTGCCGAGCGGAAAGCGCGGTGAGCGAAGGCTTAGGAGGCCCGCGTGCTCAGGGGCACCTGGGTTTGTGGGGGGTGGGGAGGAAAGAAATTTACCCGTAAAAACAAAGTTTTTCACTATAAATCCTTTATATGCGTGGCGGCTAGAGTCCTCTCGTCCTCTGGCTTGAGATGGCTGCCACCTATGGGTCAGATGATTGCCTGCCACCATTAAGCAATTGGTAATTAAATATAATTATTTTTTTCCTAAAATGTAAAACATTTTGGAAAAAAATTTTCACGAAAATAAATTGTCACACACAACGAGTCTGTGTGCAAAAATGTCAGCTCGATTGGATCACGGGAAGTGGGTTAAAAAACAACCGAAAGATTTGCACGGTCGTAAGCGCGCAAGCAAGCAAGCAAGCGAACTTAATATAAAGGATTTAAAAATAGGCGAGCAGCGACAAATCTTAAAACGCGTGGTTCATGCAGACACCGACGCCTTACGAGCCGCAAATCGCCGTGTGTGCGCCCGTTTGGCATTCGGACATCTTAACACCTCGCGCGTTGTTGGCAGAGCGGGTAAATCCCAGCACTCTTCTCGTTTTTTCCCATCGTCTCGATTCATCTGCCGTGTCGCACCAAGACAACACCCCCCCCCACATCCTCCATCACAGGGCAAGCACCGCCGCGGGAGCGTGACACTACGCGTCGTTTGGACACGGATCGTCGTGGAACCAAGGCGGGATGATGATGCTGATGATGATGCTGATGATGCGGGATGATGATGCCGATGCTGATGATGATGCTGATGCCGATGATGATGCTGCTGCCGATGATGCTGCGAGCGTCGGCGGCGGGGGTTGCCGGGTGACGGGGGAGGGGGGGGATGCGTGACATCGGCGGAACACAAAAAATGTTTCCATTCAACGGTAGGAGGTCGTCTTCGACAGACGCGATTCATCCCCTCTCCACGCGCGGCTTACGGTGGGAGGGGGGGGGGCGCGCGGACCGCGATTGCGTGCGCACAAATTTTTCCCCGCCCGCGACGCGTGGCATCAATGTGTGCGGAAAGGAAATTGGACCGGCGCGCCCTATTGAGGCGCCCGCGACGACGGACGCTGCCACCTGTTGCCTAGCTGCAAAGGAAGCGAGAGGCCTCTCGCTCTCTCTCGCTCTCTCGCGCTCTCTCGCAAGGGTGGTAAAGCAGTGGCAGCCCCTCCTGCCCCCCCGCCGCGCGCCCCCCCACCGCACCGGGGTACTCCGTTTGCGACCGAGTGGACCCACGCGAGGCCCAGGACGGGATCGGATTAATCGCCGGTGTTTGGCGTCGGTGGGCGCGGGCGAGACTCGAACCCGGGTCGCCAGGTCTTCGTGGCGTGGCGCATACAATTCTTCCTTTGCCGTCATCGCGTTGAGATGACACACTGCGGTGAATCAACCGGAAGAAAAACACACGCACACACACACACACGCACCCGCTCTGCTCCGTACGCTCTCCAGAGGCGGTCAGACAATTTATCGTGCCCACCTGGCCTCCGGCTAACCACCACCCCCAACACCCCCCCCCCACCCTGCTCCCCACCAGTATCGTCACCTAACAGCGCACGGACATTAACCGTTTACACCGCGACCGCACAGGACAAAAGGCGAGAGAGAGAGAGAGGATTTAAACTAGTTTGTAGTACGAACGGCTTAATCCGTTTGCTTGTTCACCTCTAAACTAAAATATGTTTATTTTACCAAGTCAGACGACACCGAGTTATATAGCCTCTTTATTTCAGAAGCAACCTGCCATCACAGATGATAGATAGCTCAACGAAGTGGGCTTAACACACGGAAATATACAGCAGGCCAAATACCCTCAACCGCGTGATGTCGATTCTAAATGTGGAGGGGAAAAACCGGAGGACCACGGTGAGAGATAAAGAGACACGCAGAATCCAAATACACAGCAGCAGGCGTCGTCAGGGCCTGGATCTAACCTATGACCCCCTCCTGTACACCAGGCGAGGCGGTTAACATCTCCTAGCCACCGTGATGATGATGAAAGAGAGACACGCAGAATCCAAATATACAGCAGCAAGCGTCGTCAGGGTCGGGATCGAACCCACGACCCTCCTGTATACCAGGCGAGGTAGTTAACATCTCATAGCCACCGTGATGATGATGATGAGAGAGAAACGCAAACTCCAAATACACAGCAGCAGGCGTCGTCAGGGTCGGGATCGAACCCACGACCTCCTGTATACCAGGCGAGGTAGTGAACATCTCATAGCCACCGTGATGATGATGAGAGAGAGAGACACGCAAACTCCAAATACATAGCAGGTGTCATGGTCGGGATCGAACCCACGACCTCCTGTATACCAGGCGAGGTAGTTCACGTCTCACCCCTAGCATCCTCTGGGCGAGCTGCTCTAGCAATCGTCAAGCAGGAAACCCCGTGGAGCGAGGCGGGTGGGGGAAATTGTCGTTTCGTGGGGAGGCCGGGGAAACGTTTGTGGGTTTTAGCGGCGAGGGGGGGGGGGAGCCCCCCATTGGGACTCTCGCAATCCGGACTGAGGTCCGCTGCGCACCTGCAGGGGAAGGGGTTAACGGGTTTTTTTTTTTATTTTTGGTGACGGAAAGAACCCCCCGGAACAAACGGAACGATTCATCACGGGGCTGTGCGGTTGAGCCGATCGGTAATATTTGTTTGGGCAATTGTCAGGGGTCGCTCGACTTTAATGCGTTGTTTATCATTATTATTACGGCTACTATTTTTATATCCACCAGGTAAAGCGCCACCGAGCTACGTAGCTCAAAGAAGCTCACCGCGTGGATATTTATGGCAGCAGCTAAATATACGTATTTATTTACTCTGTGACCTAAATTAAAATTGACATCGGGTGGCCGCATGGGTGGGCCAGGATATCAAGTGCGCGACACCGACGGAACCTTCTTGGTTCTTTCGGTAAAGTCACGTAGAAGGGAAGTAATAAAATAATAAAAATTAAACATAATAAAATAATTCTCACGACGTTTCGGCCACAACGCAAGCAGCCGTCCTCAGGTGGAGAACAGGTCTGTCGGAAAGACAGCGTCTGAATGAGGACGGCTGCTTGCGTTGTGGCCGAAACGTCGTGAGAATTATTTTATTATGTTTTATTTGTATTATTTTATTACTTCCCTTCTACGCGACTTTAAGAACCAAGAAGATGAATCCCTGCAGTCACGAAAGCTTTAAATCGAAATTTAACCGACGGCACCGTTCAGAGCCGCGGCTTGCAGAGCGAAACGTCGGACAACGCGCTAAACAGCACGAGCGGAAACAACCCCAAAAGCACGGGGGGGGGGGGGGGTGGGGGGGGGGGGCGGTAGCGCAGCGCAACAGACAAACCGCAGCGGTGAAGTCCCACGGACGGTCAGCGGCGCGCTCGTTTGAACAAGTTGCTCAAATAAATCACCGGAAACCAAAACTATAAGAGGACGACGATTCGGACGAGTTGCAGGAAGGACGATAAGGAGAGAGACAGTCGCGACTGCATCAACGGCTCCCGTCCGTTTAAAATCGGCCCGTCCGCCAAAGATCATCTCCGTGCGACGAGCGCGCGACGCCGCGGCAGCGCGACGTGAACGCGCGAGCTCGCAGTGCGACGGGCACGGGAGGAGGGGCCGCCGAGTGTCCACGCGGCAACGTGGCGCGTCCCACCGCCCCGGCCCCTGCACAACAAACACAGGTGAACCGGCGGCTAGTCGCTCGTCACCAACAGACATGTCCACGTACACGTGCACCTCGTGCTCTCTTTTAGCCCGGCCCCCCACCCTCCGGATACGTTCCATTCATTGGCTACCACATTCTGATAAGCTCCCCCCCCCTCTCCTCCCCCCCCTTAACTTGTATTTAAGAACTTGCATCTTGGAATCCCTGCCTCACTTGATACAGCAAATCTGGCTGTGACGGTCCCACCTGATGATGGAGACTTGTATTGCCTCCGAAACGTCGTGATTTTTTATTTTTTATTTTTATTAATTTTAATTTCATTTTTTACCTACATGGTGACTTTACCGAAAAAACTAAGAGTATGACGTCTGGGGGGTGTGGTTAGGCCACGTGACGGGCCGCCGACCAAATCACCCGACACGTTAGGGAGGGGGGGGGGGGTCACATGGTCGGTTCGTTCACGTCAGTCATCCGTGGAAGTTTCGATTTTTTTTTATATCTGCGGAAGCGCCGCCGGGTGGACTAAGTTCCCGCGCCTGGCTCCGTTGCCACGACAGATTTGTTTGTATTTTTTTGTGATCGCATCAAATGAAGTTATCTTCAAAAGTCAGAAGAAACCGCCGCCCCCCTCCTTCGTTCGGGAGCATCCACACGTCGAACTGCCCCGGAGCGACACGGCATTTGGCCGCCCCCCACCCCCTACCCCTTGACTAGACTAGGCCCGAACTGGCCTTTGGCACCGGCTCACTGCAGCCACTTGGCTGGTCATCGGACAAAGACGGTGGGGGGGTGACCGCATCGCTCGGCGCTTTCACATGCGCCTCTGCGGTCGTCTGGAACGCTCTCTTTCCTTTCCGATGTTAGGAAGCGACCGGGAGCTATGAACTTCAACGAATCTGAACGGATCCTCCTCGCCCGATTAAATAAACACCGACGTGGAACGAGACGGTGACCTTTCATTTATTAAAAATGTAAAAAAAAAAAAATTATGCAAATCGGAAAAAAGCTGCCACGAAACGTCAATAGCTCTTGCACGGTAAAATAAAGGTGATTTTTTTTTGTTATCTCTCAAATAACGAGCGTGGTTAAATTCCGGACGCGAATCGCGGAGCCAACGATGAATCCCGACGGCTCGCACTTTTGGTCTAAAAAAAGAGGAAAAGCTGTCAGCTGACGGGAGATAATGAATGCGAGGAGCGGCTTCTCACTTGATTAACTAAAGGACATCGCGGGAGGTAAATAACTGCCCGAAAATGGTTCTCTCATTTTGACCGAGGATCCCCCCCATCGCGAGAATCCGTAAATCTCAGCCGGCTCTCTCATCTTGTAAAAAAAAAATAAACAACATTAATAATAATCATAAAATGTATGACTGTACACGTCCCGGAGTCTGCATCCGTGAACCTCGTGCATTAACAATGAACTCTGAAATCCTAAGGATTTAGGTGGCCTATAAGCCCTGGCCATTAAATGTAAACATAACTTCGGCTATATTACAGACAACAGGCGAATGGTTATTTTTACAACGAGCTTGGTACAAGCTGTCCGATGAATGAATGAGCTAACCCCCTCCCTCCCTCTCCTTCACAAACCTAATCCTTAACAAAAGCGCACTGCGTAACCCGAGGCCTTGTTTAAAAAAAAAACTATCCCCACCCCTGCCCAACCCTCGAATGAAATTTTTTCCCCATCGACAATGCTCGAGAAGAGAGTCTGAGACGTTTTAAAAAAAAAATTAGAGAACTCAATTAGCACAACAGCACAACAGCACAACAACACCCCATCAATGCCACCAGGAAACCCTTGGCCTTTTCAGTTGCGCGAGGGGGGGGGGACATTTTCAGATCGTGCGAGGGAGCACATTTAATCCATCTGCCCTATTGGTGTCCAAGCCCTACATGGTCCAGCAGAGTTTGTTGAAGAAATCAAGCCGTGTATAAAACCGTCAACTATTTAGCTCGGTTATGTAACATTAACAACTTTGGTTTTTCGATTTAAAGCTTTCGTGACTGCAGGGATTCATCTTCTTGGTTCTTTCGGTAAAGTCACGTAGAATGGAAATAATAAAGTAATACAAATAAAACATAATATTATGTTAAATTTTTAAAATAAAACATAATATTATGTTTTATTTACTAATAAAAAGAAAACATAATAGTATGTTTAATTTTTAAAATAAAACATAATATTACGTTTTATTTTACTAATAAAAAGAAAACATAATATTATGTTTAATTTTTAAAATAAAACATAATATTACGTTTTATTTTTATTAAATAAAAACATACGTGACTTTACCGAAAGAACCAAGAAGATGAACCTCTGCTTTTGCTAAAAAAATAACAAATCAATTGGCAAATTTGCCCCCCCCCCCCACCCCCTCCGCAAGTAACAACTTGAACCATCGTCATGCGAACTCTGCGGTCATCCTCACAGCAGAGGCTTTCGGCTGACCGTCGAACAAAGACGGTGGGTGGTCACCGCATCGCGCAGCGCTTTCAGATGCGCCTCTGCGGCCGTCTGGAACGCTCTCTTTTCTTCCGATGTTCGGAAGCCACTGGAGCTACGATGCACTTTTTCAATCTACATTGAAAACACATTTTTTGAGAACCGATTTGTGTGCGTGGTTTGTTGTCCTTCCCCCGCACCTCCGATTAGCATGGTTGGCTACGTACAGTGAGCGAAAGAAATTCACCATACATACACACACACACAAAATTTGATTTGATTGGCTCTGTCAGATGGTGAAAGGTTATGGTTAAACCGACGCTATATCTACGCGATCCAACTCAACGGAAAATAATCACGAATCATGAGCAGGCTTCTTAAACAAATGGTGCCGCAGATGTTATCGGCAAAAGAGCTCTCAATCTAAACGATGAGGCTCAGTTCAGTGGAAGCAAGGAAGCGCAACAACAACACAACAACAACACAACAACAAACACCGAGACTGTTGACAAACTCATTACTCGTTTGTCCTGACGCATCACATCACCACCACACATCTTGTAACGGTGCAGATGCGTCGGCACCCCCCCCCACACCCCCCCCCACATCCCCGCCCTGCCCCCCCACACCCCCGCCCCCCCCCACACCCCCCCACATCCAAACTCGCACAATACGAAGGAAGCCAAACGAGATTCGCACACGCGGCACTTGCAACCACCAGCAGTTCATCAAAGTGCGATTCACAGCGAACCACCAGCAGTTCATCAAAGTGTGATTCACAGCGAACCACCGGCGGTTCATGTGGTGACCCAAGTGACAACGTCGATTTGGTGACCCGAGTTAAGGGTCAACTCTCTTGACCCTTGAGCCACGTGGTCACGCGACTCACTCGGATAAATGTCGACAAAGGGACAAATGTTTTGTTAACTCAAATAAGAAAACAAATAGCTTATCAAAATCCAAACTCTTGATCCACGTATCTCCCCAAGCCAAAATCTTTTATTTGTCCGCGTGTACAGCAAAAAAAAAAGAGAGATAGTGCGGCCACGCCGCCCGCTACACTGCCTCGTTGTTTCATGTCGTGCCGAGTCACAAGACGGCACAACGGGGCTTGGGCCACGCATCGCTCACGTGACGGGAGCGGGGGGGGGGAGTCGTCAGCGAAACGAGACTCGGTGCAGGGACACAAAATAATCGTAATCAAAAAAATTCCAACACTTCTGAAGGGCGTGGGAGGCTCTCCCCCCTCCTGGTCGCCGTGCGCCACCACGGCCACGAACGCGAAAACCACGCGGCAAAAAAGAACCTCGCACTGCCACTCAATATTCACATGGAGGTGGGTCAGGGTGGGTTGGTGTGGGTGGGATTGGGTGGGTCAGTGTGGGTGGGTTAGGGTGCGGGTCAGTGTGGGTGGGCGAGTGGGTTAGGCTGGGTTAGGGTGTGGGTGAGTGGGTGAGTGGGTTAGGGTTGGTTAGGGTGTGGGTGGGTGGGTGAGTGGGTTAGGGTGTGGGTGTGGTAGGGTGGGTTAAGGTGGGTTAGGGTGTGGGTGGGCGAGTGGGTTAGGGTGGGTTAGGGTGGGTTAGGGTGCGGGTTGGACTGGATGGGTCAGTGTGGATGGGCGAGTGGGTTAGGCTGAGTTAGGGGTGGGTGGGCGAGTGGGTTAGGGTTGGTTAGGGTGTGGGTGGGTGAGTGGGTTAGGGTGTGGGTGTGGTAGGGTGGGTTAGGGTGTGGGTGGGATTGGGTGGGTCAGTGTGGGTGAGTGAGTGGGTTAGGGTGTGGGTGTGGTAGGGTGGGTTAAGGTGGGTTAGGGTGTGGGTGGGCGAGTGGGTTAGGGTGGGTTAGGGTGGGTTAGGGTGCGGGTTGGATTGGGTGGGTCAGTGTGGGTGGGCGAGTGGGTTAGGCTGGGTTAGGGTGTGGGTGGGTGAGTGGGTTAGGGTGAGGGTGGGTCAGGGTGGGTTGACGAGTGGGTTAAGGTGGATTGGTGTGGCTGTACAGGCGGGCAAGTGTACCTGCAATTCTCCACCTCGGACAAACGAATCGATTGGCTAAAAATTGCGTAACGGAATCTCTCCCCGAGTTGCTCCACATTGGCCACACGAAATCATCGCCATCAGACTATACATACACACAGACACATTATTACACACACACACACATTATTATACACACACACACATTACCACACACACACACACTATTACTACACACATTACCACACACACTATTACACACACACACATTATTACACACACACACATTACTACACACGCCACTGGATGTGCACGTCATACCTGCTGGGAGCCATCTCCGGCGGGAATGAGGGGGATCATGGGGACGTCTCCGTTCAGGAGCGAGGGCCCATCGCGGTGGTGCTGCTCACTCATCGCCACCCACCGAGGCATTCATCGAGGCCCCCGGCTCTCCTGCACGCACGCAACAAAGACACAGACAAAGGTCCCCCGTGTAGCAAGCACTGCTGCTGCTGTTGTTGTTGTTGTTGGAGAGTGACACCTGTGAAGGCCGCCACCCACGATGCGCAGAAGGGGGTGGGGGGGTGGCCAGCGCCACGCTCGGCCGCACCACGCCGGGTACTCGTTTGAGGCCGAGTCGACCTAGGGGAGGCCCAGGACCGGTTCAGATAATCGTCACCGGTGTTGGCGGCCGCGAGCGGGAATCGAACCCCAAGTGGCCGTGTTTGTAGCGCAGCGCGCCGACCCACTACACGACCGCTCCTGCAAACAGGACAAAGACAAAGATCCCCCGTATAGCCTTAACAGACTGTTGGGGCAAGTGCTGTTAGCAAGCACCTATGAAGGCCGGAACGGCACACGAGGGGGCGGGTGGCCAACACCACGCCCGGCAGCATTTGGCTCCCCAGTGCTAATGTTTACATGCCGACCCAGGTACTCATTAAAAGCTGAACCTGACCTGGGCTATAGACACACATTAGATTGGTGACACACATTTATTACTTTTAAAAAAATATTGCTAGACATCACGAGCTGAGAATCGGTATTTTTAGGGAGGATCTATGGGGTAGGGGGTGGGGGGACGGACAGGGTGGGGAGAGAGGTGGGAAACTGGGCATCTCGCGCTCTCAAGAACCATCGCTTAAGGGCGCTTCATGAATTTTAATTATTATTAATCTCATTACATCCGATTGTGGATGGAGTGAGATGCCCCGGTTGCCCACCTTCATTGCGCCCCACGCAAAAATAAAACGGATTATTGAACCACGAACACATTGGTCGGTGTGAAGCCTACGTCATGTCAAAATTAAGATAAAAATTCGGTTTTTGAAATAAAAGCAACAGCATTTATGTAGACAGTACATCTGTAATATGCTCACATTTTATTTACAAAGGTGCGTGTTTGCGGGAGGGGCATTGCCCCACCGTGTCCATGGAATTGTTCCACGCCCCCCCCACCCCCCCACCCACCCACCAATCCCCAACACCTTTGCCCGTGAATTGTCACGACAAGTGACAGCCGGAACAACGACACGGAACACCAAGCGCCTACCCCCCCCCCCCCACTGCTGCCCTCCACTGCCCCCCCCACCCGCCACCCCCTGCCCCTCTCCCACCGCCACCCCCTGCCCCCCCCCTCCCACCGCCACCCCCTGCCCCCCCCCTCCCACCGCCACCCCCTGCCCCCCCCTCCCACCGCCACCCCCTGCCCCCCCCACCGCCACCCCCTGCCCCCCTCCCACCGCCACCCCCTGCCCCCCCCTCCCACCGCCACCCCCTGCCCCCCCCTCCCACCGCCACCCCCCTGCCCCCCCCACCGCCACCCCCTGCCCCCCTCCCACCGCCACCCCCTGCCCCCCTCCCACCGCCACCCCCTGCCCCCCTCCCACCGCCACCCCCTGCCCCCCTCCCACCGCCACCCCCTGCCCCCCCCCTCCCACCGCCTCTCCCCCGACCCATTAACAACAGCCACTCGAGGAACAAGCGTGGCTTGATTTAGGGGCACCACTGCGTGTGAACCCAGACTCCCATGGGAAGAGTCAACACAGCCACGGCGGGGCCCGGCGGGGGGGGGGGGGGCTAACCCCCCACTCCTCCAACGACGTCACCGTGGGTGCGATGGAAATCCCGAGTCTGGAGTTCGGAGTCATCTTGGTGCGGGCGCCTTCCGTTTGGAGTTTGGTGGATCGCGGCGTTGCCAGACGCACGTTTAGAAGAAGTGGCGATGCCGTCTTAGTGATGACGGGCAGAGCGGGAGAGGAAGTCTAACGCGTCGGGCTTTCACCACCAATATCAGCCACGATACAGGTGTGTTTTTAGATTATCAGGCATGACAGCTTTGATAATTGTTTTTTTAACCCTTTTATCTGGCAACAAAACTGACACCTTTTTTTACAAGGAGTCATGTTTGCATAGACCACAATACCTGCAGTCGGAATGCAAACAAAAAACACAACTTTGATAATGTATGCACTGTCCTTGAAGTTGATTGGTCCACACCCGAGACAGCTTTCCTTAAAGCCTAGTCTCACATGGGTTGGACCAGATGACGCCAAAAGGCGCACAACTCAAAGACAATGCACCATCAGAGTATGAGAGCTCGGGGTAAGCATTTACACCATTGGAACCTCATTTTCCAGTAAAAAAAAATTTCATATTTTTTACTGGCAAATGAGGTTACAATGGTGTCATGACAGCTTTTTTTAGGGTTACATCACGTAAATACGTAAATACGCCATCAAACCCACGAAAAAAACCTGCGTCATGAAAGAGTGGGGGTGGTAACATCGCGAACGTGCGGAATGTACGGTTCATTTTGAGACCCAAACATCGCACCACCTCCTGGCTTTGACGGCTCCTCCTCTTCCTCCCGCCCCCTCCTCAAAAACAGCGGCGGCGGTGGAACCGCGAACGCGTCGCAACGTCAACCGCTCGATGCGCACACCACGTGAAGAGTGAAAACCACAAAGCCACATAATCAACGTTTTTGGGTTTAGATCGCGTTATTTATAAATGTGTCGTAACCCTCCACCACCCGACACGGCCAATCAGTAAAAAAAAAAGTGTCACGTTGACAAAAGACAAATAGTTCACTGCTTTAGCCCACCGGTGTGTTGAAGCGTGAAACCACAACAATTTACAATTTGAGTACGACGTTTCGCTGGTAATTGCATCCAGCATCATCGGGCAATTCGCCAAAAACGTTGATTATGAAAAATATTGGTCGCGAAAGCCTACGTGTTAAACTCACAAAGCCACAGCAGGCGACCGTGGCCTTGCATCCCCAAGCTGTGGGGCCGTGTGGTGTAAACCCAGCGTAGTCCGCGCTCCTTCAACACCGGAAGAGTCGCGAAACCACTCAAACTCTCGCTCTCCATCCTGAAGCCCCCTCGTCACAGCCATAATCAACCATAATCGCCGCTTGCCGCCGTCACGGGCAGCAACGGAATTAAATATCTTTTATAAATCGCGAGCTGCACGCAAGCTCAACTCACACGGATGCCCTCCCTGGGTGAGGGGTGGAGGTGTGGGTAAGGGATTCTAAACTCGCCATGCATTGCTCGGTGAATCCCAGTGGCTTGAGCGTTGCGATTTAATTGAATTATTGATTCTTTTTTTCTCGTGTTTGTATTGTTGTTCATCATGTTTGTATTGTTGGTTATGGTTTGCATTGTTTCTCGTTTGTCTTTGTTGTTCCTCGGTTTTTCTTCCACCTCACCTGTACAAGTTTAGTTCGATTTCGATTTAAAGCTTTCGTGACTGCAGGGATTCATCTTCTTGGTTCTTTCGGTAAAGTCACGTAGAAGGCAAATAATAAAATAATAAAAATAAAACATAATAAAATACAATTCTCACGACGTTTCCGGCTGTCGGAAAGACAGCGTCTGAATGAATTCGTCTGAATGAATTCAGACGCTGTCTTTCCGACAGACCTGTTCTTCACCTGAGCAAGGCTGCTTGCGTTATGGCCGAAACGTCGTGAGAATTGTATTTTATTATGTTTATTTATATTTTTTTATTATTTCCCTTCTACGTGACTTTACCGAAAGAACCAAGAAGAAGTTTAGTCCGCCCCCTTAACTCACGTGTTACACAAGCGCCCACGTGGCGATTGTGTTTGCAAACGGCAATTAACGGAGCGCGAGACAAACCCACCGAGACAAACCCACCGAGACAAACCCACCGAGACAAACCCACCGAGACAAACCCACCGAGACAAACCCACCGAGACGCAGACGCGTCTCTTCACCAAGGAAGACCCGGAACCACGACAAAAGGGAGCAAGAAAAAAAACCACAACGAAGTATAATCACGAAATTATTTTGGTACGACAAGAAAATGAATGAATCAACGCGACTGCAACGATGGTGAAGTAATAGGAGCGCACCGGTTACGAGCCCGGGGCGTTCTATGACGCAAGACGCTCAAAACGCGGAGTCGCACCCGAGTAGAGGCCGCGCGCGTGAGATTCATTTGTCCCGACCCTACAGCAGAGGTCGCAAACGGGTTTTGATTCCTTACCCGTACCCGTTCCCGGCCGCACCAGGGTCGCAAACGGTTACCCGTACCCGTACCCGGCCGTAGCCGTACCCTACACCCGTACCCGGCCGGGTACGGGTGTAGGGTACCTGATTGCGACCTCTGGGATGAAGCCATGTTGCAGGCGCGGGTGGGTTGATTCTAGGAACTTGAATTGTGAGAAGAGACAAGACGTTGGGAAATGAGTGACAAACGGTGACTCACCAGTGACTCACGGCCTACCCGTACTCGGCCGCACCAGGGTCGCAAACGGCTACCCGTACCCGGCCGGGTACGGGTAGCCGGGTATCGGGTAGGGTACGGGTATCGGGTACCCGTTGCGACCTCTGCCCTACAGCGGAACTGCGTACACCATGGAATGAGCCGCTATCGCCACTTTGTGCGGTCTCTTTCGGCCGGAAGAGGCTGGTGCCCCCCCCTACGTCCGAATCCTTAAACCTTCAATCGTTTACATCCCTCGGTCGATCCAGGTCGTATCGGGCCGCGCGGGGGCGAGGGGGGGGTGTTCGACCATACTTCACCACGCGTGGCCATTGCCGGTGGGGAGCGGCGGTGATGGCGTTGGGAACGCGGCGGCGGCCCGCACACGGACCACCAACACCGTCGGCGATTATCCGAAACGGCCTTGGGACTCCCCCTAGGTCGTCTCGGCCTCAAAATAGAGCACCCGGTGCGACGCGCGAACGTCGCTGGGGGCGCAGCGCTGGCCGCCCACCGCCTCGTGCGCCGCAGGGCTCGCCTTCACAAGGCGCTAGCGCCTAACAGCCCTTGCTCCAACAGCCTTTTCAAGGCTGCACGGGGGATCTTTGTCTTTGCTTGGTAGGGGGGGGGGGCAACGTGATTGGAAGACAAAAACGCCGGTTGCTGGCGAGGGAGGCAGCGGATTAAATTGGGGTGGGGGGGAGGTGTGCGGGGGGGGGGTGGGGAGGAGGGGGGGGGGCCCACACTTAGGCAATGATGTAATTAAGTCTCGGAGAACGCCAGTCAGACAGAGACCTTCAAACAATCGACTGTTGGCGCAGAGTGGCAGTGCCTGCCCGCCCCGCCGACGCCCCCCCCCCCCCCCCCGTAGCGCCTCAACGACTCTTGGCTCAGACGAGAGGTGGGGGGCGGCCTCCTGGGGGGGGGGGGGGGGGGGGCCCTCCCGGCCCTCCCGGCCCTCCCTCCGAGGCCACGGGGAACTGCGGGCGGCTACCGTCGGCACATTCAGCTCGCAGACCGAACTCAAAAAAACGATTTCCCCGTCTGTTGATGGCAACGTAAAACGGCGAACCACTCCCGTCGACTTGCCGCACGTTCGACGCTGCGCCGTCGCTCATCGGCAACTTTGCGTAGAACTCAGCCGAGACGTCACTCCTCCGCCGGGGCGGTTGCCGCCACGCGTGAATTTGGCGTTCCAGGCGTGCGCGCCCGTCGCTCCGTCGACGGCGTTTGAACGTCGCCTGCGCAAAAAATCTGCGACGTGCCAACAGTCGCTCTCGTCCCCGCACTTTAACCGTCTCCCCCCCTCCCCTCCCCAACACCTTTGTGCACCCAGCAGGAGCCAAGCGTGCGAATCCGCACGTCCGATTAGCACGGTTGGCCAAGTACGGTGCGGAAGAATTTCAACGCACGTACATCACCATCACGTCCGATCGGCACAGCCGGCTACGTACGGTGCGAAAGAAGTTCAACGCACGTGCGTACAAGAACATGGGAGCACAGGCGGGAGGAGATGGAGGGGGAGGGGGGTGTTGGGGAGATGCTTTCCAAGAAAAACCTTTCTCCCTGCGTTCACCTGAAACGCACGCGCGGGGACAACGCGCCAATTGTTACCGGCAAAAAGAAACGCGGGACTTCCGCCTGACAAGCGCGGTCTTTGTCTTCGCCAAGACGGGCACGACTTTTATACTTTCTCATTCCTCCCAGCACCACCCCCCCCCCCCTGCCCTGCAAACGTTTCACAGGGCTCCAGTATCAGTGTTTTTTTTTTTACAAAAATAACCTCCCACGTTGGCCCCCCACAATTAGCGGCGCTCAGCGGAGGGCCCAAGCACGGCCGGACGGAGAGAAGAACGAGTTTGCTCATTTAGTGGCATTGCCCACGCACGGGCAGACGGAGACACCAAAGAGCGGGCACACATTGGCGTCGATCCACCCCCCCCTCCGCCTCGCACAATGGCCAAGGCGACACCCGCGATCAGATTTAATGTCTAGCGGGGAATCTTCTGACACCTTAACGCCGGTCTTCTTCGGGGAAGCGGAGGGCAATTTCGCCGATGAGACATCATCGTCATCAGTAGCGCGAGAGCCGCAGCCACACATTTGAAACAACATTGGGGGGTACGACGACAACGACGATGATGCAGCTGGGGGGTGGGGGGGGGTGTTGTCACTCTGTGTATTGTCGGGGGGGCCGCACTAAATGGCCACTAGGGGGCCCCCAGTGACCCACGGGGCCTCGCGAATGAAGAGCACGCTGCCCGACACGCCACCCGTTAAACGAAGACCACGACGGCTGTGCCCCTCGCTTCCGACTCACAAGTCCTCCCATAATCCCCTTTCTGGGATCGC
The DNA here is from genome assembly GCF_964198595.1 of Lampetra fluviatilis. Taxonomy (NCBI): domain Eukaryota; kingdom Metazoa; phylum Chordata; class Hyperoartia; order Petromyzontiformes; family Petromyzontidae; genus Lampetra; species Lampetra fluviatilis. The sequence continues at coordinate 3,198,080 of NC_136330.1, forward strand.
ACCGCAGTCACCAACCCCGAACCCGGAAGACCGTCGCTGCCGTCGCTGCTGCTGCTGCTGCCAGTGCCGCCGCGTGAACAGAGTGGAACGACGCGGACCCCCACAATATAAACGCCTCCTGATCGGAGACCCGAGCGTCGTCAAAGCACCACCGCCTTTGGCTTTGGACATTCCTCCTCCTCCTCGAGGACACGGCTGGCAGAAACCATCAACGGCATCAGATCATAATCAACAGTCCGACGCACACGACGCCTTCGTACCTGGAATTTCTCTCCACTTTTTTCCCCCCTTCTACTATAAATTTCCACGCGATGGCAAGCCACTTCGTTGAGACATCATTTGCGGTAGCCGGCTCGCTTCCGAAAAAAGAGCTACGTAACTCAAGTGGACCTTGCCCTGTACAATAAAAACACAGCGTCGTATAATGGAATAGTAAATTAATAAATAGCTGCCGCAAAAACAAAAAAAAAACCCCGTTGCGAGACACGAGCCTCTGTGAATCCTACGCGGCCCGTTCTTGGCGAGACACCCAACGCATCGGGTGCAGTGGGGATAGGGGGGGAGGATAAGGGCATCGATGCCAGGTATCGTTTATCAGACAGCTGGCATGCGGGGGGGTCCCCCGCATCAACAGCTCCGCACAGCAGGGCGGGCAGCGGAGCCGCTGGGTAGCTCGCGAGCTTCGGAGATCGGCGACAGCAGAGGTCACAACCGGGTACCCGATACCCGTACCCTACTCGATACCCGGCTACCCGTACCCGGCCGGGTACCCGTACCCGGCCGGGTACGGGTAGCCGTTTGCGACCCTGGTGCGGCCGGGTACGGGTACGGGTAAGGAATCAAAACCCGTTTGCGACCTCTGGCAATGAGGGCCATCGCCATGAGGAAGGGCTATAGCTATGAGGAAGGGCGACACAGCTATAGCTATGAGGAAGGGCCAGAGCTTTGTGTTTGGACACCACTGCCAACACCGCACCACCGGGGATGGAGGTTTCACGGCGGACGCCGCTTGGCATTTGCCACCAAGTTTTGGGGGGGAAGCTTTCGATCCACGGTGGTCGGGTTTCCTGTTCGCTAAATCTCCGATAAGAACGCAACACTGATAACTCTAGCAAGGTGTGTATATTTAAATGGTTCGTATTACGATGGGATTCTTATTGTTATTTTAGATGTTCATCCGAGTTTGAGCCGGCCATCTGCGAGAGCTATGAAAGCCGACACAGACGGACATTGGTCACGCGCCCCCCCCCCCCCCCCGTGCATTGACGCTTCGAACCCGAGTTGAAATCCTCGCACGGTGCAACTGGCTCCGTATCCAAAACGCGGCGTTTACAAAGAGTTTGAGCAGTACGTTGCATTTGTTACACGGATGATCCCATTTAGCCAGTTCAGCCGGGGGGTGGGGTGGGGTGGGAGGCCAGATATCTTGTGACCCCAATTTAAATCTCTAGAACTTAATATTGTCGAAGTGATATTCTTTGGGTCTTTCGGTAAAGTCACGTAGATAGGTTCAAAGAAAATAACAAAAAATAACAAACAAAAAAACTACGACGTTTCGATCACAACACAAGCGTTCCTGAGAAAGCCCCCTCCCCCCCCCCCCATTGACACTTCAAACCTGAGTTGAAATCCCCGCATGGTGCAATTTATTTGTTCAGCGGTCAGACGGTGCGGGCACTAACTTTGGTGAATATTCAACAGAGTGGAGAGGGGGCTCATTATGACAAGGTCGACGTGCACGTGTGTGTGTGCGTCAATGATAATAAATGGTGATTATATGATATTTGACCTCTCACCGAAGCCTAAAAAAATCCACAGAAGACCCCAATATCAGTTTAACACGTAGGCTTTCGCGACCAATTACCCATAAGAGGTTTACTGGTTAGATCGCGTACATTTAAATGCGTGTCGTTAAACCCGCCACGTTTTGTTTACGTGACAAGCCCTTACGAAACCGGCCGCGTCGGGGTGACGGTGGCGGGCTTAGCGACAAACAACATTCACGTTCAAGCGGTCCAACCCACAGAAACCTCTTCAGTGTGGCGATGGAGGATCCCCAAATTGGTCCCGGCAATGCCAGATGAAGATGGGAGCGGTGGCGCCACCTGACAGACGAAGTGCCGGGATTGCACCTTTGGGACAATTACGAGGCTTCGGGGCGTTTAGGATTCGAACTATGCAGTAGAACCACTCATCTAAACGATGGCAATTGGTTACACGGGACCGGTCGTTAAGCGATCTGGTCATTAAGCGAGTATAGGACATACACGTTCAAAGGGCTTGATTCGTTCCGATAGCATCGAAAAGTTTACCCTTATTCACACAAAAAACGTACTTTCTCATGGTTAAACAACGGATATTAACATGAAAAGATACTAACAACATTATAGACACATAATATTAAAACAAACGTGGTTAATCGATTCATTAATTAAAATTTACTGTACCCACAACAGCCCGTTGTTAACAGGGGAATGGTCGGTAACCGAACACATTGGGCTCTATGGAGGCACTACACCACTATACACTACACTATACACTACACTACACTATACACTACACTATACACTACACATTGGGCTCTATGGAGGCACTAAACGACTATACACTACACTATACTATACACTACACTACACTATACACTACACTATACACTACACACTGGGCTCTATGGAGGCACTACACCACTATACACTACACTATACACTACACTACAATATACACTACACTATATACTACACTATACACTACACATTGGGCTCCATGGAGGCACTAAACGACTATACACTACACTATACTACTATACACTACTATACACTACACTACAATATATACTACACATTGGGCTCTATGTAGGCACTACACTACAATATACACTACACATTGGGCTCTATGTAGGCACTACACCACTATAAACTACACTATACACTACACTATACACTACACTACACATTGGGCTCTATGGAGGCACTACACTACTATACACTAAACTACAATATACACTACACGACTATACACTACACTATACACTACACATTGGGCTTAGTCGTTAACAGCGGTGGTCATTAAGAGGGGTTCTACTGTATCGCTCCGTGTAGGCCCGTACCTGGTCAAATTTAAAAAATAATTGTTTCGTTTTTAGTTCAATGCCACGTGAGGCTTCTTTCGCGGCGGCTGCTGCTCATTTTTAAATCCTTCATATAAAGTTCGCTTGCTTGCTTGCGCGCTTACGACCGTGCAAATCTTTCGGTCGTTTTTTTAACCCACTTCCCGTGATCCAATCGAGCTGACATTTTGCACACAAACTCGTTGTGCGTGACAATTTATTTTCGTGAAAAAATTGTTCCAAAATTTTCCACTTTTTAGGGAATTTTTTTTTTCATATTTAATTTAAAATACCAATGTGATAAAAATGAAACTCTTACTCAAGAAAAACAGAAATGAATAATAAAATAAAACCGATGCCACGCATGTAAAGGATTTATAGTGAAAAACTTTGTTTTTACGGGTTAATTTTTTGTAGAGTGCAAATACAATTTACGAACGGATTGGTCGGCAGGTCTCGTTCAAAAAGCAGTCAAATAACAGGGGGTAAGCGATTGCTCGCTCAACACTTCCTCTGAAGGTGGAAGGGACTCTAAAGAATTTTTTTAAAAATAATTACCAGGTTAAGGGCCCCCCAACTGAGCTAAGTAGCCCATTTTAACGGTAGCGACCTGGAAATCGCAAATGACAGCTCAACAAAGTGGGCTTAGCGTCAACGTGGAAATTGATTGCAGCCAAATACTTTGAACGCGTGACGTAGATTTTAAATGTGGAGGGGGGGGGGAAAAAAACCGGAGGACCCGGAGAAAAATCCACGCGACAACGGGGAGAGACACACGCAAACTCCAAATGTACAGCAAACGTCAAACCCACGACCTCCTGTATACCAGGCGAGGTAGTTAACATCTCATAGCCACTGTGGCCGTCAGGATCCAGGGATCGAACCCACGACCTCCTGTATACCAGGCGAGGTAGTTAACATCTCCTAGCCACCGTGGCATCAGGGTCCAGGGATCAAACTCACGACCTCTTGTATACCAGGCGAGGTAGTTAACATCTCCTAGCCACCGTGGCCGTCAGGGTCCAGGGATCGAACCCACGACCTCCTGCATACCAGGCGAGGTAGTTAACATCTCCTAGCCACCTTGGCGTCAGGGTCCAGGGATCGAACCCACGACCTCCTGCATACCAGGTGAGGTAGTTAACATCTCCTAGCCACCTTGGCGTCAGGGTCCAGGGATCGAACCCACGACCTCCTGTATACCAGGCGAGGTAGTCAACATCTCCTAGCCGCCTTGGTGCCACTCTAGATGGAGCTCTAAGCAAGCATCATCTCCGGGCTTTGCAACCCGCTTAGCTTTCGAGATCTGACGCGATCCGCTGTGATGCAGCTGTAAGTACTTCAGTAGCCGTGTCTAAACCAGGGCGGGCGGGGGGTGGGGTTAAAGAGTACACATTGACATTCTGTCCGAGTGCCGTACGTTCTTACAGTGACGTCCAAACCGGTGTCCTTCACTCATTTTCAGAGGGGGGGGCCGAAAGGACATCAGTGCGAGGGTGCCGCCACACGTTTGAAACCATTGGCGGGGCTGTTGATATAGCAGCACGATGATGATGATTGGGGGGGGGGGGTGTTTTCATATTTTACGTATTGCCGGGTGGAGGGGGGGCGCACGTCAGGGGCTGCGCAAAATGACCCCAAGGGGCAGGCTGGGCCTTGCTAATGAAGAACGGTGGCCCAAACGCGCCTGGAGGCCGCCGCACGTCGCTGAAGAATCCACTTCGTGAATTGGCGATAACGCAACTCACTGCTGGCGCTCTCTTCGCTGCCAACCGGACGACGGGGCGTTACCTGGGGACGCGAGCACGTCAAGGCCAAGGCTGCGTTTACTGCCCGGCAGCAGCTGCCACCGCACACACCAACACAAACCCTCAGGGCCACAGCACGTACCACCACCAAACCCACAGGGTCACAGCACGCACCACCACAAACCCACAGGGTCACCGCACGCACCACCACAAACCCACAGGGTCACCGCACGCACCACCAAAACCACAGGGTCACCGCACGCACCACCACAAACCCACAGGGTCACCGCACGCACCACCACAAACCCACAGGGTCACCGCACGCCAGAGGTGGGACAAAGTCATTGTTATGCAAGTCCAAGTCGAGTCGCAAGTCATCAAATTCATGACTCGAGTCTGACTCGAGTCCAAGTCACATGACTCGAGTCCACACCTCTGCCGCACGCACCACCACAAACCCACAGGGTCACCGCACGCACCACCACAAACCCACAGGGTCACCGCACGCACCACCAAAAACCCACAGGGTCACCGCACGCACCACCAAAAACCCACAGGGTCAACACACGCACCACCACAAATCCACAGGGTCACAGCACGCACCACCACAAACCCACAGGGTCACCGCACGCACCACCACAAACCCACAGGGTCACCACACGCACCACCACAAACCCACAGGGTGACCGCACGCACCACCACAAACCCACAGGGTCACCACACGCACCACCACAAACCCACAGCACCACCACACGCACCACCACACACCCACAGGGTCACCACACGCACCACCACAAACCAGCAGGATAACCACACGCACCACCACAAACCCACAGGGTGACCACACGCACCACCACAAACCCACAGGGTCACCACACGCACCACCACAAACCCACAGGGTCACCACACGCACCACCACAAACCCACAGCGCCACCGCACGCACCACCACAAACCCACAGGGTCACCACACGCACCACCACAAACCCACAGGGTCACCACACGCACCACCACCACAAACCAGCAGGGCCACTAGGCACCACTTGTGGCCAAGTGCCGGGTAAACTACCTTATTTTGCCCGGTTTCGTCAAGAGACAGGGGCTCGGGTTTATTTTACACCGGTCCTGGCTCACACTCCGATTAGCACGGTTGGTTACGTGCGGTGCGGAAGAAGTTCAACATACGTACGTACGTAGGTACACCCAGGATCGCGCCCCCCTCTGTTTGAGGCAGCTGCTATCGTGGGACGTCTGTAGGGCTTCCTGGGACATTGAGAGGTCCTGGTGGCAGTGGTGGTGGTGGAGATGATGATGGTGGTGGTAATAATGCACCACTCAAGGACACAGCATCACCGGGCCAGATGGCGCAGTGGTGGGAGCGAGCGGCTTGCAATCAAATAGGTTGCGAGTTCACATCCTGTTTGAGGGTTGACTCTGAATAATAATGAAGGGTACGGCATTAGCACCGAGCACGCACGACGATCGCTCCGTCGCAGCCGAGCGAACAAACGCTCAAAGTGGCCCCCCCTGTGGGAGTCCCAAATTTTAACTCCCCCCACCCCCCACCAACTGTGCGCTCATAAAAAATGGACATAAACTATTAAAAAAAAAAACACAATTTTTTTTCTTTTACAGGTAAGCCCAAAACTGAACTCTTTTCTACGAGCGACGTGGCCATCACCAACGACAGCTCAACAAAACGCGGCTCATCGTCAAGTGGAAATTCTTAGCAGGGGCCAAAGACTCTAAAACGCGCGACGTCGATTCGGAATGCGGAGGGGTAAAACCGGAGGACCCCGAGAAAAATCCACGCGACCACGGGGAGAGGGAGAGAGACACGAAAACTAAAAATATACAGCAGCTGGCACCAGGGTCGGGATCCAACCCACGACCTCCTGCATACCAGGCGAGGTAGTCAACATTTCCTAGCCACCGTGGCGGATGTCCTGCCGATCACCCCGCGTCCTCTCAGGCTTGCCCACGTAACCCCAGGGCCGCTACAAATTTTGGTAAATTTTTTCTTTTTTTATTTTGTTTGTAATTTTTTTTTCCCCCAACAGGCACCGGCCTTGGGTCGAGGGAAAGCGGCGGCGGTGGCAAAATCCGGTGAAAGAGGCCGAAACGACGAGTGTCTGCCCCGGCCACGAGAGGCCCTCTACACACAAGCAGCAGCGGGTCAGAGGACCCGGGGCCACTCCTTCAAAGAGCCACATCCTGGAAACAACACGGGGGCACAATCTCCAGGCACGTGTTTGTACGCTTCATGTTCCACGGGGCCAAGTGTGCACAGCCCAGCCGACCACACGGCAACGCAAAGTGCATTTGAGGATAAAGAGACTGCGTGTGTGTGTGCGAGTGTGTGTGCGTGCCTGTGTGTGCGTGTGTTCGCGAGTGTGCGTGCGTGTGGGGAGCGCGGTGGGAGCAGCGGTTAGCGCGCTTCACTACGAAGGCGGCGACCCGAGTTTGATTCCCGGTCGACACCGGTTACGATTATCTGAAACTCTCCTGGGCCTCCTCCCCTAGGTCGACTCGGCCTTAAATGAGTACCTGGTGTAGTGTGTAAACATCGCTACTCGGGAGACAAAGGCGGACGGGCGTGGAGATCGCCTCCCACCCCCCCTCGTGTGCCGTGCCAGCCTTCACAGGTGCTACTCGCTAACAGCACTTGCCCCGAGTCTGTTAAGGCTACACGGGAGATCTTTGTGTGTGTGCGTGTGGTAGTCTGAGTGGACTGCCGATGACTGGTACCAGCGGTGTCAAGATCGGCCTCTATGGAGGAGGCTCGTGAAGGACGCTACTGGGCAGTTGGAGGCAGTCGCCCTCCAACAACAACGGAGGGCGGAGGAGCGACGCTCACAACAACGAGCGGAGCGCCGGGTGGCTAAAGCACAGCAATTTGGCACAGTAGGAGGCACAGGTGGTGCATCAGCCAGTCATCTTAGTCAGTCGACCCGTGGCACCTGGGTCTGCCCCGTGACCTCCTGCCAGCGGGCGTTCGACACTTCACGTGGCCTCAAGGTGCACATGGCCTGGCACAAGCGTCGTGGTGACGTCACCACCACTTAGTGGCGAATGGCGGTTGTTGTTGTTGTTGTGGAAGTCCGCAGCGCACCGCGGATTGAGAGACTATCCTTCAGGGTGATGCGCAATTTACTTGACCCGCATTGACCAATGCGATTGGTGCAGTTCTACTGCACCACAAGTATAGAAACGAACAGGTGGCAACCCGTACACCTCCACCTCCTCGTGCGGGCCTTAATAGGCGCTCGCTAACAGCGCCGGCCCCAACAGTCCGTGCAGGCTACACGGCGTCAGGGTCGCGGATCAAACCCACGACCTCCCGTATACCAGGCGAGGTCGTTGACATTTATCGCCACCGTGATGCCACATCAAGCAGGCATCATTCTCCGGGCTGCAACCCGCTTGGCTTCCGAGATCCAACGCGATGCGATGCAGCTGCGAGGACTTTAGTACCCGTGTAAAAACCGGCACAGATGGGGGAGGGGGGTGTGGGGGGGCGGGTGGATCCGAGTCGGTGCGTGCGGCAAGTACGGCGCGTCTAGTTTTTCCTTCCTTCATTTTTTTGCCTAAATCTTTGTTTGCGAACGAGCCGGTTTCTCCGCCTCGGCTGCAGCCACTGCCAAGCGCGCGTCGTCCGCACGACACCCCGGTGCACAATCCGCAAGGGCCCCGGGTCCCACCGTCCGTCAGCCGACCGCGCTGCGGCCTGACCGCGCGGCGTCTCAACGGGGACGTGGCCGCACGCGGGCTTTCGTCTCGAGGGTCTGCGTCTGCGCGCCGACCGACGAGAGGCCCCGGCGATGTCATCAGTTAATCCTCTTCGTTCCCCGATGGGACATAAGGCCCCCCGGGTGACGGAGACCTTTCTGCGATGCGGCCTGTCGGCGCAGCGGTGTCGTGTGTGGTTGGCATGGGTCTCGGCGCAAGGAATTCAATATTCTCAGGTTTTTTCGGTAAAGTGAATATGAGAATATGAATATGAGAATATGAATCATTGCAGTCACGAAAGCTTCAAATCAGGAATTCAATGCCCACCGGAACCCCCCACGCCCCCTCCTCCCCCTCTTTCCAGCCCCCCCCCCCAGCGTCTGCGTCACTCCGACCTGCGAGCCCCCCGGTGCGGTTTAACTGCCTGCACACTCGAAAGCTTTCGCCACCGACCCGGTGACATGCAGGGTGTCTCCGTGCAGAACAAGTGCAGCCATCGGGGGTTTGCAAATGCCCCATCGGCCAAAATAAGTGCCCAGGCCACGCCACACTCAACCACGATCCTTGGCACCGGGGCCCGCCACAGCCAAGCTGCTAAGCCACCCGGTCTGGACCAGCGCAAGAGCCAACGGTGTAAAGTTTTTACAATGTCTACACACAGCAGCAGCAGCAGCTACTCACGTGTACAAGCCATGCGTGTGACCTTTGATCCGTGTTAAAAAAACAGACGCGGACAAAAAAAAGTGTCACCTCGCACGTCACAGCGGATGGCGGTGGTTCTGGCTGTGTTGATAGAGCCACAGGGCCACCGTGCCACAGTGGGGAGATGTTAACTACCTCGCCTGGTGTACAGGAGGTCGTGGGTTCGATCCTGATCCTGACCCTGACGCCTGCTGCTGTATATTTGGAGTTTGCGTCATCATCACGGTGGCTATGAGACGTTAACTACCTCGCCTGGTGTACAGGAGGTCGTGGGTTCGAACCTGACCCCGACGCCTGCTGCTGTATATTTGGAGTTTGCGTGTCTCTCTCTCTCTCATCATCACGGTGGCTATGAGATGTTAACTACCTCGCCTGGTGTACAGGAGGTCGTGGGTTCGAACCTGACCCCGACGCCTGCTGCTGTATATTTGGAGTTTGCGTGTCTCTCTCTCTCTCATCATCACGGTGGCTATGAGATGTTAACTACCTCGCCTGGTGTACAGGAGGTCGTGGGTTCGATCCCGACCCCGACGCCTGTTTGCACATTCTATCTCCCCGTGGCCGAGTGTATTTTTCTCCGGGTCCTCTGGTTTTTCCCTCCACATTTCGAATCGGCGTGTGTACGCAGAGTATTTTGGCTGCTATAAATCTCCACGCGATATTGCCACTCCGTCGAGCTTTCATTTGTGGGCAGGTCGCTTCTGAAAAAGAGCTACATTAGCTCAGGTCGGCCTAACCTGGATAAGTAAATAAAAATTATGTACAACTTTATATTCCTGGCTCTTTCGGTAAAGTCACGTAGAAGGGAAATAATAAAAATATAAAACAATAATATTCTCACGACGTTTCGACTGCAACACAAGCAGTCGAAACGTCGTGAGAATTTCATTGTTTTATATTTTTATTATTTTATTATTTCCCTTCTACGTGACTTTACCGAAAGAACCAAGAATATGAATCCCTGCAGTCACGAAAGCTTCGAATCAAAATTTTACAGCTTTATAGTTTTACACACCGAAAGATGTGCCCGCAAGGTGGTGGAGGGTAAACGCACAGCGAGGCTTCAAGTCGCGAACGTAACGACAAGGGTTCCGGCACGGACGCGATAAATGTTGCACAATGTACCGGGCGACGAGAACATAAAAAACGCAATCAGGAAAAACGCGAAATAAATAAGCAGCTGCGGTGGGCAGCGAAGAAAAACAAACGCGTTGAACAAAAAAATGTAACCGCGGGCCGTACAGTAGTGTCCCAGCGGTCTCGTTGTCGTACGGTAAAAGATGTAACAAAAATATTTGCGAATAATTCAAACTAAATTATTATTAAAAACTCAGCCTGCCCCCCTTGCAAAACTGCAGTTTCGGAAAACAACATTCTCCGGTACGGCATTGCACTGCCAAACAAGAGGAGCATGTCTGTTTGCATGTTGGCCATAAACACCTGTGGTTAATGCAGACTTTATTCATTGCAAAAGGGTGTTTGAACATCTTAACACAACTCCTGTTTTATTGCCAGAAAGGGTAAACGCCAATTATTAATCATCAGTTTTTTCTTCGCCCGTACTTTTTTTTCTTCACGTTGAACTTCTTTCGCGCCGTACGTAGCCGACCGTGGTAAAATCGAAAGCGTTGGTGCCCCAGGTCGCGCTAGCAAACCAGATTTAACGCCGGCCCTTTTAATCCTTTCCCTTTGCGATGACGTACGTGGTACGTAGTGTAACGTCATCGGAACAAAAAACAAATCACTTTATCGGTACCGTGGCTCCCGCAAGGGTCACGCGGCAGGGCGCGTGGCACAGTTTGGAGCCAGCTTCCGTAGAGTGCGACAGGCATGTCGCTACGGTTCTCTGCGGCCACTCTAGATAAAATGTTACGCTGCACCGCTTGCACGTTCCGAGATTCGACGGTGACCGAGAACACGCACCCACCAACACCCTGCAACTTGCAAACGTCTCGGAACGAGAGAGAGGTTCAGAGTTATCACACGGTTAAAACTAAATAAACTCCAAAATAGATGTTTTTTTTCACAATTCGTCCAACCTTCTGACGCCGTCCGACTTCAAACACCGCGCCGTGAACCCGGCGAAGCCATGGGGGCTCTGAATAAAAGGGTCGTCGCCCGAAACGTCCCCATATTTTGTACCCTCCGAGGCCACGGTTTTGGAGCGACGAATTCGTCGAGTGATAAATGGCGAGCAGAGTTCAATTCCCATCCGCTGCGAACATCAGCAGCAAATGATATGTGGCACATTAGGAATGGATCACTCTTTTAATTATGTCCTTGTGCAGCAAGGGAGTAAAGTGTGGTTCTGTGAAAGTCCTGATGTGCTGTGCAGTGCATCAACGCACGTGTGTACAGCAGCATGTGATGACCGAGTCGGGCCTGTAGGTGGCTAGCAGGGTTAATGAATAACCGCACGTGTAAACCAGCCACGTGGTTAATGGCGTCTCGGAAGAATTGCTGCGTGTAACACACGTGCTGTTGCATTTTACAGTGTGACGGTGCTGTTCTTCACAAGATTAATATTAACCACAATAAATAAATGTGCTTGCCCTCGATTTGGAGCACCTGCCCTCGTCCTTCATTTCGAGTGTGCAACAGATACAACTCCTTCCCCGACCACCCGAACCCCTGACGAGTGGGGTGGTCAGCGTGGGGATCTCTTCATCCAGCAGTGGATCGATTAAAGAGGACTGCAAGTCGCCATTGTTATGATTACCAGAGGTGTGGACTCGAGTCATGTGACTTGGACTCGAGTCAGACTCGAGTCATGATTTTGATGACTTGCGACTCGACTTGGACTTGCATAACAATGACTTTGTCCCACCTCTGATGATTACTGCAGCAGACAAAGAGATCACTCTTTCCGTAAGGCGGCAAGAGATCTGTGCACGAGGGCAAAATGCGGTCCCATTTACAACCGCACAACGATTCCACTGGTCACACTTTTTCTGGCATAAGGTATTCCAACTGTTTTAAGGTAATTTTGGGGTGCCGATTCCAAATCTGGCATCAGTTTTTGTCTATGACATCAGGTTTTTGAGATATCAAATATTGCATTTTTAATAAAAACTGAAGAAGAAAAATATTAAATAAATGTGGATATCTACATAAAATTATATTATAAAACACACTATCCTAAAAATACAGCACCATATTTTAACACTAAAGCAGTCAATGACTCGCAACAACTTGCAATCATAAGTGACAGAGTTAATTTCGGGTAAAATCAATGAAAATGGGGTATGCCGATAGCATAAAAATGAGATGTGATAGAGCAAATCTGAGATCAGATTTGGAATCAGCACCCTGAAATTAGTCTAAAACAGCTGCAAAAGTCCAGGCCAGACCAGTGATTATAATCGATTATAATCGTTGTGCGATGATATTTACGTTGCAGGCAAATAAACTGGCACGCATTACAGTGCTGTGCCCCCGTATTGAAGAGACTGTACGCCAGCCATATGGACCTTATCAGTTTACAGGTATGCACAACACTCCCATAACCTGTCAACCCCTTATCAGTGCCTACCTTGTGTTACAGACCAATTCAGACCTCATTGGTCAACCGTGTGGCCTTAGAAATATCGACGTTCATCCTACAAAGTCCCATCACAAGGGAGAAACACAAAGACACGTTTCGATTTAAAGCTTTCGTGACTGCAGGGATTCATCTTCTTGGTTCTTTCGGTAAAGCCACGTAGAAGGGAAGTAATAAAATAATAAAAATAAAACATAATAATGCACGGGCATAATATGACTTTGAAACCCCCCACCCACCTCCTACGCATTTCCCATAAATATGCTAAATTCCTCTTGATATGAAAATTATTTTGTCAAGGCGCTCTTCTTCCCCCCTCCAACCCAGCTTATATATACGCTCCAAGCTTGGTGGTGTTTCATTCTTCACCTGAGGACGGCGGCTTGCGTTGTGGCCGAAACGTCGTGAGAATTATTTTATTATATTTTATTTTTATTATTTTATTACTTCCCTTCTACGTGACTTTACCGAAAGAACCAAGAAGAAAGACACGTTTGTTTTGTTGCCCGTATTGAAGCGGCTGGACACCGTATGGGCATGAACCTACACAGGGCCTAGGCAGGGCGCATAGACCTCCACAGGACTTCAATGAATGAGGAACTCGGGGCAACTTTACCCGAAGACCAAAACAACAGTCAGCAGCTGATAAACAATATTGTACTTTTATAAAAACACATTCTATAATGAATATAGACAACCGCAGGGAGATATAGGGGATGGTTTTTTTTGTTTAAGTTGCAATATTAAGGGATGGTTTGTGTTTAAGTTGCATAGTCTGAATCAGCCATGAGCACACTTTCAGGGTTCAGCAATATCATCTCTCTCATCACTTTGTCAACTTTTTAAAAAGGCATTTAAAACAATAAAACACCGTGCAAGGTACACAATAATAACAGCGCAATGTTAACTCCCTTAAACCTCGATTTAAAGCTTTCGTGACTGCAGGGATTCACCTTCTTGGTTCTTTCGGTAAAGTCACGTAGAAGGTAAATAATAAAAGAAGGGAAATAATAAAATAATAATAATAACGCACGCTGCTGATGATACTATTTAGAACATCACAGGGCATAACTCACGCTGCTGATGACACTATTTAGAACATCACAGGGCATAACGCACACTGCTGATGACACTATTTAGAACATCACAGGGCATAACGCACGCTGCTGATGACACTATTTAGAACATCACAGGGCATAACTCACACTGCTGATGACACTATTTAGAACATCACAGGGCATAACGCACGCTGCTGATGACACTATTTAGAACATCACAGGACATAACGCACGCTGCTGATGACACTATTTAGAACATCACAGGGCATAACTCACACTGCTGATGACACTATTTAGAACATCACAGGGCATAACGCACGCTGCTGATGACACTATTTAGAACATCACAGGGCATAACTCACACTGCTGATGACACTATTTAGAACATCACAGGGCATAACTCACACTGCTGATGACACTATTTAGAACATCACAGGACATAACGCACGCTGCTGATGACACTATTTAGAACATCACAGGGCATAACTCACACTGCTGATGACACTATTTAGAACATCACAGGGCATAACTCACCCTGCTGATGACACTATTTAGAACATCACAGGGCATAACTCACACTGCTGATGACACTATTTAGAACATCACAGGGCATAACGCACACTGCTGATGACACTATTTAGAACATCACAGGACATAACGCACGCTGCTGATGACACTATTTAGAACATCACGGGGCATAACTCACGCTGCTGATGATACTATTTAGACGTAACATCACCACCATCATCATCATCGGTAAGGGCACACGCGAACACAACAACATTTTGTGTTGCATAAACGGAAACCTTGCGGCTCAGAAACGAAAGTGACACAAAAAAACCCACCGAGAGAGAGGGGGGGATTGGAGTCACGTGACCACACTCACCCCCAGCAGATCGCGAAACTTTGTTGTTGTCGTCACGAAACTGTGTTGTTGTTGTTGTGGTCGTTGTTGTTGTTGTGGTCGTTGTTGTTGTAGTTGTTGTTGTTGTCGTCGTTGTTGTTGTTGTTGCGAAACTTCGACGCGGCGGGAAGGAACTTTTACTGCGCCACTACCTCCACCACCACCACTACCTCCACCACCACCACGCAAGGCGATGGGAAGAGTTTGCCTCGGGACGGCCACAAAACAGCGGCAGCCGTCCACACTCCACCACCACCTCCTCCACCTCCTCCTCCACCTCCTCCTGTTGCTGCTGCTACTGCTGCTACGACTGTTGCTGCTACTGTAGATATTGTCCGGGGTCCGTGGTGGTGATGATGATGATGGCGACGATGTGCGGATGCGTATGAGGAGCAGAGGACGGCCGCTCAAAGCCTCTTCTGCATTTCATACAAAGACGCCCCGAGCCGTGGCATTTAACCCAGCGGGGTGGGGGGGGCGTCCTTAGGGTACCTCCCCTAAGCCCCGCCCCCTCCTCTAAGCCCCGCCCCCTCCTCCCACCCTCTCGCTCCTCCCCCCTTCTCCCACCCCTTTCGCTCCCCCCCCTCATCCACCCCCTCATCCTCCCCCAGCTCCCGCCCCCTCCTCCCACCCTCTCGCCCCTCCCCCTCCTCCCACCCTCTCGCCCCTCCCCCTCCTCCCACCCTCTCACTCTTACCCCTCCCCCCCCTCCCCCTCATCCTCCCCCTCGCCCCCCCCCTCATCCTCCCCCAGCACCCCCTCCTCCCACCCTCTCGCCCCTCCCCCTCCTCCCACCCCTCCCCCTTCTCCCACCCCCCTCGCTCCCTCCCCTCCCTCCCCATCTCTCCATTGGGGGGGAGGGGGGGTCTCACTCACACGGGGGCTGGGTGGTGTAGGGCAGTGTGTCAATGTGTCAATGTGTGTGTCTGTGTGTGTGTCAATGTGTCAATGTGTAAATGTGTGTGTCTGTGTGTGTGTCTGTGTGTGTCAATGTGTCAATGTGTGTGTCTGTGTGTGTGTCTGTGTGTGTCAATGTGTCAATGTGTGTGTCTGTGTGTGTGTCAATGTGTCAATGTGTGTGTCTGTGTGTGTGTCAATGTGTCAATGTGTGTGTCTGTGTGTGTGTCAATGTGTCAATGTGTGTGTCTGTGTGTGTGTCTGTGTGTGTTAATGTGTGTGTCTGTGTGTGTGTCAATGTGTCAATGTGTGTGTCTGTGTGTGTGTCAATGTGTCAATGTGTGTGTCTGTGTGTGTGTCAATGTGTCAATGTGTGTGTCTGTGTGTGTGTCTGTGTGTGTGTCTGTGTGTGTTAATGTGTGTGTCAATGTGTCAATGTGTGTGTCAATGTGTGTGTCTGTGTGTGTGTCAATGTGTCAATGTGTGTGTCTGTGTGTGTGTCTGTGTGTGTTAATGTGTGTGTCTGTGTGTGTGTCTGTGTGTGTCAATGTGTGTGTCTGTATGTGTGTCAATGTGTCTCCGTGTGTGTGTCTGTGTGTGTCTGTGTGTCAATGTGTGTGTCTGTGTGTGTCAATCTGTCTGTGTGTCTCTGTATCTGTGTGTCTGTGTGTGTCAATGTGTGTCTATGTGTGTCTGTCTGTGTGTGGGGAGTTCGATTCCCGCTCTCGGCCACCAACTCAGGGTAGCGATTTTTCTGAACCGGTCCTGGGACTCCCCTCTAGGTCGACTCAGCCTCAAATCAATCCCTGCAGCGGTGTGTAAACGTCGTCACTGGGAAGACAAAGACGGTCGGGCGTGATCCTGGACCCCCCCCCACGCCTCGCTCTCCGACAAAGATCCCCCGTATAGCCTCAACATACGCTTGGGTCAAGTGCTGTTCGCGAGTAGCAGCACCTGTGAAGGCCGGCACGGCACACGAGTGGGTGGGAATGTTGTTGTTGTTTGTCTACAGGTGTGTTTGTTTGTCGTGCTCCAGGTCCGTCTTTGTCTTGCTTGCGTCTCGTCGTCTGGCATCGCCATGCCCGCCCCACGCGCCCGGCCTGGAGGCTACAATTATAATATTTATAATAAGGGATATTAAATGTTGATTAGCGTACGTGACGCTTACAGACGAAGAAGGGAATGTGGCGTTAAATGTACGATGTGTATTAACGTATTTACGTAAGACTTTTTGTTTTAGTAATTTCTGCTCTTGTATCTGCAGAGAGTGTGTTGTCCTTCTCCCGCCCACTTCCGATTAGCGCGGTTGGCTGCGTACGGTGCGAAAGAAGTTCAACATACGTAGACTCACACAGAGACCCATAGACTCACACAGAGACCCACAGACTCACACAGAGACACAAACTCACACAGAGACCCACAGACTCACACAGAGACACAAACTCACACAGAGACCCACAGACTCACACAGAGAAGCACAGACTCACACAGAGACCCACAGACTCACACAGAGACACAAACTCACACAGAGACCCACAGACTCACACAGAGACACAAACTCACACAGAGACCCACAGACTCACACAGAGAAGCACAGACTCACACAGAGACACATAGACTCACACAGAGACACATAGACTCACACAGAGACCCACAGACTCACACAGAGACACAAACTCACACAGAGACCCACAGACTCACACAGAGACACAAACTCACACAGAGACCCACAGACTCACACAGAGAAGCATAGACTCACACAGAGACACAAAGACTCACGCAGAGACCCATAGACTCACACAGAGACCCATAGACTCGCACAGAGACACATAGACTCACACAGAGACCCATAGACTCACGCAGAGAACCATAGACTCACACAGAGACACATAGACTCACACAGAGACCCATAGACTCACACAGAGACACATAGACTCACACAGAGACACATAGACTCACACAGAGACCCGTAGACTCACACAGAGACCCATAGTCTCAGACAGAGACACAGACTCACACAGAGACACATAGACTCACACAGAGACATAGACTCACACAGAGACCCATAGACTCACACAGAGACACATAGACTCACACAGAGACACATAGACTCACACAGAGACCCGTAGACTCACACAGAGACCCATAGTCTCAGACAGAGACACATATACTCACACAGAGACACATAGACTCACACAGAGACACATAGACTCACACAGAGACCCGTAGACTCACACAGAGACCCATAGACTCACACAGAGACACATAGACTCACACAGAGACACATAGACTCACACAGAGACCCGTAGACTCACACAGAGACCCATAGTCTCAGACAGAGACACAGACTCACACAGAGACACATAGACTCACACAGACTCATAGACTCACACAGAGACACATAGACTCACACAGAGACCCGTAGACTCACACAGAGAAACATAGACTCACACAGAAACACATAGACTCACACACAGAGACCCATAGACTCACACAGATACACATAGACTCACACAGAGACCCATAGACTCACACAGACACACATAGACTCACACAGAGACACATAGACTCACACACAGAGACCCATAGACTCACACAGAGACACATAGACTCACACAGAGACCCATAGACTCACACAGAGAAACATAGACTCACACAGAAACACATAGACTCACACACAGAGACCCATAGACTCACACAGAGACCCATAGACTCACACACAGAGACCCATAGACTCACACAGAGAAATATAGACTCACACAGAGACACATAGACTCACACAGAGACCCATAGACTCACTGAGACCCATAGTCTCACACAGAGACACATAGACTCACACAGAGACCCATAGACTCACACACAGAGACCCATAGACTCACACAGAGACCCATAGACTCACACACAGAGAGCCATAGACGCACACAGAGAAATATAGACTCACACAGAGACACATAGACTCACACAGAGACCCATAGTCTCACACAGAGACACAGACTCACACAGAGACCCATAGACTCACACACAGAGACCCATAGGCTCACACAGAGACTCATAGACTCACACAGAGACCCGTAGACTCACTGAGACCCATAGTCTCACACAGAGACACAGACTCACACAGAGACCCGTAGACTCACTGAGACCCATAGTCTCACACAGAGACACATAGACTCACACAGATACCCAATAGGTGTCAAACCTTTGTGGTTGACACCTCTTCAAACACCGAATAGCAACATTTTGCAAGTCGTCAAGTTACTGCGATAACCGCACGTGGTGCTTGTGGTGAACCTGCACTCAGCACGTGGCTCTGATGATAATATCTGATGCATTGCCTTCGAAATCGATTGCCAGTGGTGCACAGTAAACAAACAACCCGTACACAACCCAACGCATTCGTCAACAATGACGCTGTGACCTTAAAAGCAACAAACATTTACATATCCACGACGTTTTGGGCAACGGCCCTTCCTCGTGGCACATTAATCAAGGTCTTGCGTGATTCACAAGGCCACGGGGTGTGGTCTGCATAGCTGTTGCGATTCAGAAAATTCCACGTTAAAAAAAATGTGTGTTTGCCGGCCGTTACACGACAGCTATTTATACCCGCACCAATGTCTCACCAACCCAGCCGGACATCGACTCGAGATGGGAGTTATACTGGTAGGAACCCACTGGTTCCACCAGCCCACAGGGGATTATTGTGTCCGTCCGTCCGTCGTGCAGGGAGGGGCTGAGTGGGGAGGGAGGGGCTGGGTGGGGAGGGTGGGGAGGGTGGGGCTGGGTGGGGGGTGGGAGGGGTGGAGCTGGGTGGGGAGGGGCTGGTCACCCCGTGGTGCCCTTATAAAACTCAACGTTTAACCTACTCACGCCGGCTTGTGCCCGCCCTCACAGTCGGGCATATTTGCGGAATACACCACGCCGCCGTTGACCCTGGCCATTGACCGAGCAACCCAACGTTCCTACACCAGCTCCCTCCGCAGGAATGTGTTTCATTTTGAGAAAAGATGCCATTCGGTGCGTTGGCTAGTTTGTGAGACATCAGGCGGAAGGGTTAGTCGTGAATCGCTGAATGCAGCCAGAGAGATTCAAAGGAACCCACTTCCCTGTCGAAGATTTACCGTTGCCATTATAGGAATACTTTTTGGTGTCATCTGGTCCAACACCAATGGGGACTAGGCTCTAAGAAAAGCTGTCTCGGGTGTGGACCAATCAACTTCAAGGACAGTGCATATCGTTAATAGAGTTGTTTATTTTTGTTGGCATGTTGACTGCTTGTGTTGTGGTTATTGCAAACATGATCGCTTGTATAAAGGTGTCAGTTTTGTACCAGTTGAAAGGGTAAAAACCTATTACTATACGAATACTTTCCGAGGGCAATCGTGTTGCAGAATCCATGCATGTGCGTGATTTTATTTTTTACTCCGAGGGACCGCAGAGTAAAATCACTGCAGCCTGGGCTACTTCCACGGAGGAGGATCTTCAAAACAAGACCAACTCTCCATCTCGCTCTCTCTCTCTCTCTCACGAAACCCTCTCTCGTGGCCACGAGCAAACCTCGACATTGGCATCGGACTCCTGAACCATGTTGCTGCCTTGTATTTACGTTGAACTTTTTTCGCACCGTACGTAGCCGAGGTGCGGGGGGAAAGGACAACTATGGATCTCTGTGTGAGTCTATGGGTCTCTGTGTGAGTCTATGGGTCTCTGTGCGCGTCTATGGGTCTCTGTGTGAGTCTATGGGTCTCTGTGTGAGTCTATGGGTCTCTGTGTGAGTCTATGGGTCACTGTGTGAGTCTATGGGTCTCTGTGTGAGTCTATGGGCCTCTGCGTGAGTCTATGGGTCTCTGTGTGAGTCTATGGGTCTCTGTGTGAGTCTATGGGTATCTGTGTGTGAGTGTCTATGGGTCTCTGTGTGAGTCTATGGGTCTCTGTATGAGTCTATGGGTCTCTGTGTGAGTCTATGGGTCTCTGTGTGAGTCTATGGGTCTCTGTGTGAGTCTATGGGTCTCTGTGTGAGTCCATGGGTCTCTGTGTGAGCCTATGGATCTCTGTGTTAGTCTAAAAATCTCTGTGTGATGAGTCTATGGGTCTCTGTGTTAGTCTATGGGTCTCTGTGTGAGTCTATGGATGTCTGTGTGAGTCTATGGGTCTCTGTGTGAGTCTATGGGTCTCTGCGTGAGTCTATGGGTCTTTGTGTGAGTCTATGGGTCTCTGTGTGAGTCTATGGGTCTCTGTGTGAGTCTATGGTTCTCTGTGTGAGTCTATGGGTCTCTGTGTGAGTCTATGGGTCTCTGTGTGAGTCTATGGGTCTCTGTGTGAGTCTATGGGTCTCTGTGTGAGTCCATGGGTCTCTGTGTGAGTCTATGGGTCTCTGCGTGAGTCTATGGGTCTTTGTGTGAGTCTATGGGTCTCTGTGTGAGTCTATGGGTCTCTGTGTGAGTCTATGGTTCTCTGTGTGAGTCTATGGGTCTCTGTGTGAGTCTATGGGTATCTATGTGAGTCTATGGGTCTCTGTGTGAGTGTGTATGGGTCTCTGTGTGAGTCTATGGGTCTCTGTATGAGTCTATGGGTCTCTGTGTGAGTCTATGGGTCTCTGTGTGAGTGTCTATGGGTCTTTGTGTGAGTCTATGGGTCTTTGTGTGAGTCTATGGGTCTCTGTGTGAGTCTATGGTTCTCTGTGTGAGTCTATGGGTCTTTGTGTGAGTCTATGGGTCTCTGTGTGAGTCTATGGGTCTCTGTGTGAGTCTATGGGTCTCTGTATGAGTATATGGGTATCTATGTTAGTCTGTGGGTCTCTGTGTGAGTCTATGTGTCTCTGTGTGAGTCTATAGGTCTCTGTATGAGTATATGGGTATCTATGTTAGTCTATGGGTCTCTGTGTGAGTCTATGGGTCTCTGTGTGAGTCTATGGGTCTCTGTATGAGTATATGGGTATCTATGTGAGTCTATGGGTCTCTGTGTGAGTCTATGTATTTTGAACTTCTTTCACACCCTACGTAGCCAACCGCGCAAATCGTAGGTGCGGGGAGAAAGGACAACAAACTGAACCACAAACAAGCAATTCTGAAGAAATTAGATGATGATTTAAAAGCGCATCGCTCCCAGCGGCTTCCTGGTATCGGAAGGAAGAGCGTTCCAGACGTCCCCTGAACTCTTGGGCGCAGGTGCCGACGATTCCGAACGGCTTCGGCACGAATTCCCCTGAAGCCCTGGGGACGGCGAGTGACGGGCAAAATCTGGCGCCCTCAAAAATTCCTCAGGGTTCCAGTGTAAATGTTTAAGTTTCGCAGCCATACTAAGAGACACCGCTTTGGGGTGGGGGGGGGCAGGGTGAGGGGGGTGAGAAGAGCTTTTTAGAATTCGGCGGAGATGCCTGTGGCCGGCACGGCGAAACTTTGAAGGCACCCCGACGAAAAGAGGCACGGCTTTGACGGAGCGCCCCATCCGACGCAGGAGGTCCGAAGGCGAGCAACGTGGCGCTGAACTCGATCGCGTTTTCGGCACGGCGGAGGTACACGGGAAAGGTCTTCACTGCTTGTGCGCGGCCGCCTAGTGCCGGCACTTGGTCTCCTGGACATCTGTGCGGGGCGGGGGATCAGGAGAGAGCTTCCCGGCTCATCGGATTTCCTCCGGTGTGAATGCATTATTCCGATACTTACGCGTGCCACCGGCTCGCGCGCTGGATTTGCAACCCTGAAACCGGAGAGGTTCGTCGTTTTTTGGTGCCATCTCGCGGAGCGGCAGTTTTCTCAAAATCCAGCACCGCCACCGCTGTGTGTCCGGCAGCGTTACGGCACAAGTTGAGTCGATTGGCGGGTGGCGTGCGGTGGTCGCGGTGGTGGTGGGGTAAAGTGTGGGTGCTCCGGCCGGCGTGGAAGAGTAGGCCAAATAACACTCTAGAACTGCCTCTAGCAGAGGGCCTTCTAACAGCGGGTGACTTTGGCGTGCACTTGCAGGGCTGCGCCTTCGATCTTGCGTGGCTTTTGTTTGTTTGGTTAATAGCAGCAAAGTATTTGAAGGCCACGTGCTCATGAATCGAGCGCCGTTGTCGGTACTGGACTTGTTTTGATTTTGCTATTTCTTTGGAATGTCTTTCGTTGGGCATGGAACCGTCTCGAATATTGTACACATTTCCACACGTGCACATTGTTCTGGCGAAATATAATTACTAACCCACGCTCCCCTTTACTTTTCTAACTCCAGGTCATGATCAGGATCAAGTTCAAGTTCATTTATTAGGTATAGCCCTGTGAGCCATTCGGCTCTTGAATCGGGTGCAACCGCAACAAACAGAAAACAAAAACATGAACAAGAAAACATCTTAAAGTGACTATGTGACTAAGTGCAAACAGAAAATCCAAGAAAAGGCAGCAAAATATTGCAGAAAAAGCACCGTACACCAACACTGTGTGCAACAATCCCAGTGGGATGCAAGTCAAACAACAACAACCACAAGACAACTTAGATTAAGGCCATCAGTCTAACTCTGTACTACAACAAACAAACATGGGATGCCCTTGTCAAAGATAGACGCACACAACCACAACCACCACCAAACTTTGTGCCCGGCGTCAATGAAGTTACACATGGTGATATTGGACAGACGGGATGTAACATCAGCGTAAGACTCTAAGAACACCAAATGAACATTAAATTCTTCCAAACAGCAGTGGCAGAGCATGCTTGCCCAACAAGGACATTCAATTGATTTTGATAACGTTGAAGTGTTTAGCAGAGCTAATTATCACTGGCGAAGACGAGTTCGAGAATCAATCGAAATTGAGAAGAATCTAAATAATTTCAACCGCTGTGATAGCTACAGACTCGAAGCGTATTATTAAGTAATACACAACACATATTACAATTCCTTACAGGTCAGTCACATGCTAAGTGGCTGATTACTGATCTATTATATAATTGCATTCACCCCCACCTCTGATCTCTACACCTCATGGGGTTCAACAACGATGACACCGTCCTGCACGATGTAAGAACGCAAGCAGTAGGATGGCTTCACTACATCTTCTTGGTTCTTTCGGTAAAGTCACGTAGAATGGAAATAATAAAAAAATAAAACATAATAAAATAATTCTCACGACGTTTCGGCCACAACGCAAGCAGCCGTCCTCAGGTGGAGAGCAGGTCTGTCGAGTAGACAGAGTCTGAATGACTCTGTCTACTCGACTGAATGACTCTGTCTACTCGACAGACCTGCTCTCCACCTGAGGACGGCTGTTTGCGTTGTGCTTGTGTTGTGGCGTTGTGGCCGAAACGTCGTGAAAATTATTTTATTATGTTTTATTGTTATTATTTTATTATTTCCATTCTACGTGACTTTACCGAAATAACCAAGAAGATGAATCCCTGCAGTCACGAAAGCTTTAAATCGGGCTTCACTATAGTCTGGCAAATCGCCCGATGATGATGGTTGATGTAATTACCAGCGAAACGTCGTACAACTCAAATTGTAAATGTTGTGGATTCACTCTTCAAACACACCGGTGGGCTAAAGTCGTGAACTATTTGTCCTTTGTCAACGTGACACATTTTTTTTATTAATTGGCCGTGTCGTGTGGTGGAGGTGTTACGACACATTTATAAATAACGCGATCTAACCAAAAAACCTATATTATGAATAATACTGCTCGCGAAAGCCTGCTACGTGTTACATGGTCACGAGCAAACGTACACACGAACACACAAACAAGACAAAGATCCCCCGTATAGCCTCAACAGGCTGTTGGGGCAAGTGCTGTTTGCGAGCACCTATGAAGGCCGGCACGGCACACGGCGGGGTGGGTGCCCAGCACCACGCCCGACCGCCTTTGTCTCCCCAGTGGCGATGTTTACTGTTTGTTTGTTGTTTGTTTGTTGTAGTACAGAGTTAGACTGATGGCCTTAATCTAAGTTGTCTTGTGGTTGTTGTTGTTGTTTGACTTGCATCCCACTGGGATTTTTGCACATTTTTGTGTACGGTGCTTTTTCTGCAATATTTTACTGTCTTTTCTTGGATTTTCTGTTTGCACTTAGTCACTTTAAGATGTTTTCTTGTTCATGTTTTTGTTTTTTGTTTGTTGCGGTTGCACCCGATTCAAGAGCCGAATGGCTCACAGGGCTATATACCTAATCAATGAACTCGAACTTGAACGCACAGCACACCAGGTGCTCCATCAAACCAGCGCGACCTCGGCCGTGAGCCGTGGTCCTTCCGTGACGTCAGTCGTCTTGGGGGTCTCGGTCGGGTTCGTCGTGACGTCACCGATCGGTTTCCAGGAAGGCGGCTCCCTCCTGAAGAGAAACGACACCCCCCCGCCCCCCAGCACCCCTAACCCCCCACCACCCCCTAGCACCCCCCACCCCCATCACCCCCATCACCCAGCACACCCCCAGCACCCCTAACCCCCCACCACCCCCTAGCACCCCCCACCCCCATCACCCCATCACCCAGCACACCCCCAGCACCCCTAACCCCCCACCACCCCCTAGCACCCCCCACCCCCATCACCCCATCACCCAGCACACCCCCAGCACCCCTAACCCCCCACCACCCCCTAGCACCCCCCCCACCCCCATCCCCCCCCATCACCCAGCACACCCCCTCAGCACCGCCCCCCCCCCAGCACACCCCCTCAGCACCCCCCAGCACCCCCCTGCACCCCCAGCACCCCCACCCAGCACCCCCCCCACTCAGCCCCCCCCCATCACCCCACCCCCCCAGCACACACCACGCGCTCTGTACGAGTCCAACGCCATTGTTTACGATGACGCCCCCCCGCCCCCTCCCCCGTGTGACGTCAGCCGGGGAAATCCCAGCGCGCGAGCAGCCTCGGAGATCCACAGCGTCACGCGGACAGTCACAAAAGGAACGTGTGTGTGTGTACACGTGTGTGTGTGTACACGTGTGTGTGTGTACACGTGTGTGTGTGTACACGTGTGTGTGTACACGTGTGTGTGTGTACACGTGTGTGTGTGTACACGTGTGTGTGTGTACACGTGTGTGTGTGTACACGTGTGTGTGTACACCTGTGTGTGTGTGTGTGCAGGTGCGCGTGCTCCTGTCTGGCCGGATGTAGTCCTGCAATTGTCGGTAGTAGATCCCCCCCCGTCTCTTCCACCTCCACCACCATCTCCACCTCATGCTCCACCTCCTCCATCACCTCCACCACCTCCTCCATCTCAAGCGAACCTACAATAGGCGCTATCCGATTCTCTCTCTCTGCCTACTCTTCCACGTTACCCAGCCCGACATGTTTGAGATGAGTCTGCCCCCCCCCCCACACTTCACCCTCGCCGCACGCTCCCAACCCATTGGTGGGGGGTCGGAGGGGTGGGGGTCGAAGGGGTGGGGGGTCGGGGGGGTGGGGGGTCGGGGGGGTGGGGAGTCGGAGGGGTGGGGGGT
Source organism: Lampetra fluviatilis (assembly GCF_964198595.1). Lineage (NCBI taxonomy): Eukaryota > Metazoa > Chordata > Hyperoartia > Petromyzontiformes > Petromyzontidae > Lampetra > Lampetra fluviatilis. Next base: position 3,224,165 of record NC_136330.1, read on the forward strand.
CGGGGGGGGGTGGGGGTCGGGGGGGGTGGGGGGTTCAGGGGATCGGAGGGATGGGGGGTCGGAGGGGTGGAGGATCGGGGGGGTGGAGGATCGGGGGGGTGGGGGGTCGGGGGGGTGGGGGGTCGGAGGGGTGGGGGGTCGGGGGGGTGGGGGGGTCGGGGGGGTGGGGAGTCGGAGGGGTGGGGGGTCGGAGGGGTGGGGGGTCGGGGGGGTGGGGAGTCGGAGGGGTGGGGGGTCGGGGGGGGTGGGGGTCGGGGGGGTGGGGGTTCAGGGGATCGGAGGGATGGGGGGTCGGAGGGGTGGAGGATCGGGGGGGTGGAGGATCGGGGGGGTGGGGGGTCGGGGGGGTGGGGAGTCGGAGGGGTGGGGGGTCGGGGGGGTGGGGGTTCAGGGGATCGGAGGGATGGGGGGTCGGAGGGGTGGAGGATCGGGGGGGTGGAGGATCGGGGGGGTGGGGGGTCGGGGGGGTGGGGGTCGGAGGGGGGGTATTTATGAAACGTAGAACCCACCACCTCCTGTACACCAGGCGAGGTCGTTAACATCTAAATCTCGTGGCATTGCTCCCTCCCGTCCCCCCCCCAACAACGTCTGACCACCATGAGGTCGACCTTCTCCATGGGGTTGTTATTGTCTTCAAGTAAAATAAAGTACTTCTGGTAACAACAACAACAACGACTTTGGCCGAATGTGAACGCGTGTCCATTCTGCCAAAGCGATCTCGCTCCGCCTCGCTCTCTCTGTCTCGTGTCTCTCTGTGTCTCTCTCTCTCTCCTTCTCTCTGTGTCTCTCTCTCTGTGTCTCTCTCTGTGTCTCTTAGTCTCTCTCTCTGTCTCTCTGTGTCTCTCTGTCTCTCTCTGTGTCTCTCTGTCTCTCTCTCTGTGTCTCTCTCTGTCTCTCTCTCTCTCTCTGTCTCGTCTCTCTCTCTCTCTCTGTGTCTCTCTGTCTCTCTGTCTGTCTCTCTCTGTGTCTCTCTGTCTCTCTCTGTGTCTCTCTGTCTCTCTGTGTCTCTCTCTCTCTCTGTCCTGTCCCTCTCTGTGATGGGAGACTATTTTGGCGGCGTGGAAGGTTGGAACCGCGGAGATTCGACCGGCAGTAGAGGGGGTCGCCGTACCAGATTTGTCAAAATATATTTGATGTTTACTTTTTTATATTTGACGTTTTTTTATATTTAACGTTTTTTAAAATATTTTATGTTTATTTAGTTTTATATTTGACGTTTATTTTTATATTTGATTTTTTAAAATGTTCGACATTTTTTTTTGTTCATATTTTATGTACATTTTTTTTATATTTGGTGTTTTTTTATTTGCTCGGCCTCCAAGGGGCCTCCATCGCACCACGCGCGGCATTGCAACGTCAGCCCTCTGCGGTGGCGCAGGTGGAGCGGTGGCGCAACGGTTAACGCAACTTCACCACCTTTCACCTGCACCAACCCGTGGCGAGCCAGTGTGGTGAAGTATGGTTAAACACCACCCAGCCACGGAGAGTCCCCCTCCAGAGGATGGGTTTGGCCTACTCTTCCACGCTAGCCAGACGTTTGTGGAATAGGTGCAGGGAACCCACTTTACACCACGCAAGCCGCCCATGGAAGTACCTGCGATGTACCTAGGCCTCGGCAAGGTAAGGTAAAAGTGTAAAAACAACGCGCCTACCTTTACCCTACCTTTTACCTTACCACAATACAATCACTCTACCCTACATTTTACCCTTTAGCAGGTAAGGTAAAAGGTAAAAACAACGCGCCTACCTTTACCCTACCTTTTACCTTACCACAATACAATCACTCTACCCTACATTTTACCCTTTAGCAGGTAAGGTAAAAGGTAAAAACGCGCCTACCTTTACCCTACCTTTTACCTTACCACAATACAATCACTCTACCCTACCTTTTACCCTTTAGCAGGTAAGGTAAAAGGTAAAAAGCAACGAGCTTACCTTTTACCCTACCCTTTACCCTTACCCCTTGGCATGTCGACACCTTTACCCTTTTACCCGGTAAAAAGGGTACAATTACCTTACCTTGCCGAGGCCTAGGATGTACCGACGATTTTTAAATGATTGCCCAATGTTTCAGCTGCCACGCCGGGAGATCGATCACTCACACGGACTCTCTCTCGAGACCTCTGGATGGCAATTCCAGCGTCGTTCATCATGACACCCTGAAGCTTCACGTCTTTGTCACTTCATGTGTACACAGCATAGGTGGGACAAAGTCATTGTTATGCAAGTCCAAGTCGAGTCGCAAGTCATCAAATTCATGACTCGAGTCTGACTCGAGTCCAAGTCACATGACTCGAGTCCACATCTCATAGGTGGGACAAAGTCATTGTTATGCAAGTCCAAGTCGAGTCGCAAGTCATCAAATTCATGACTCGAGTCTGACTCGAGTCCAAGTCACATGACTCGAGTCCACACCTCTGGTACACAGCATATCATGCCGTCACGTGGGCCGCTATCAGTTACCTTAATAAGGCCACGTTGTATGCCTGTCACCGTGACTATCTCCTCCCTTTACAAGTGTAATAAATGCCACAAAGGGAGGCCCAGCCTCAATAATAATAATTTAGCATCGCCAACAAAGCATGGGGCTCGGAGACTGACTGTCGCCTAATCTGATGGGTTGGGGTTTTAATTAAAAAAGACTGGAACTCCCCCCCCAAAAAAAATGTCTTATATTATTATATTATTATTCCTGAAAAAGGACGGGTGCACAGTGATACGGCGACGCTGGTTGCACGAATGCCTCTTTTTTTGCAGTGAATTCCGAGTAGCCAAATCGCTCGCCAACTTGCACGCAGAAGGGGGAGTGCACGGGCTGGGGCGAGGAGTTGGGGCGAGGAGTTGGTCAGTGGCTCCGAATCCCAATGACGTGCGGTGGCTCGCGTTCGTTCCGCACGTCGGCACCGCTCGCGAGCGGGTATCCGATCCGGTCTTGGGTGCCAACAGGTGCGTCACGGGGAGAGACGCATCGACCGTGGTGGCGGGTGGCGTCGGCGCGGGGAGGGCCTTTACCTAGCAGCGGATAGATCACGGCTGGCGATGACTGATGGCGACGATGACGACGATGATAATGGGATAATGCGCGCCGTCGTAACACTGCGACAAGGTCTTTGCTAACATGCGCCGGGTTGAATTTCGAAAACACAACTCAACACAAGCTCAAACTGCCCTGTGTTTATTTGATGAAGGCAAGTAGCTGAATCAGTTTTACAAAACGAGATCGCCGCAGGCATCGCATACCGCGATGCGACCAACAGCGCCGTCTTTACTGCCGCGTCACGAATAAAACTGCAGTGTAATGTAGTGTGATTGTCGCCTCTCCGCACTCAGACGACACATTCACCGCATCTCAAAAATGCATTTATACAACAGCAAACACCGTCAACAACATCGCCGGAAAGGAAACACGCACACATGTATAACGGGCAACGTTTCAGGCCATGACCCTTCTCTATAGCAATGGTTCACCTTCATCGCACGTGAAGAAGGGCCGTCGCCAAAAACGTCACCGCTTACACATCCTTTCACTTTTTCAGGCTAAAGTGTTGTTGTTGATGAGTATGTTGAGTTTTGTTGTTGTTGATTGTGCTTGTGCAACGCTGCCAATACAGCAGCAGCAGCATCGCCACATGATTCATACAAACGAAATATTAAAAGACAAAGATCCCCCGTGTAGCCTTAACAGACTGTTGGGGAAAGTGGTGTTAGCGAGCACCTATGAAGGCCTTGACAGCACACGAGGGGGTGGGTGGCCAGCACCACGCCCGACCGCCTTTGTCTCCCCAGTGGCGATGTTTACACACCGCACCAGGTGCTCATTTAAGGCTGAGTCGACCTCGGGGAGGAGACCCAGGACCGGTTCGGATTATCGTCACCTGTGTTGACCGTGAGCGGGGATTCGAACTCGGGTCACCGGGTTCGTAGCGCAGTGCGCTAACCGCTGCACCACTGCTCACACACACACGCGCACGCACGCATCTTCGAGTTTAGCTTTTCAAGTAAATTTTTTTTTCAAAGAACGTGTAGATTTTTCATCCATTCCGATAATTGTACGTACACCTTAAAGTCGAGTTGACAACGCCAATGATTCGAACGCTGCAAAAGTGTGAATCGGAAACCCTGTCGTACCAACTTGCGTTTTAATGCTGCGCAAGTTACTATTCTATTTCAGGAATTAATAAAGGAAAAAAAACGCGACTGGGTTCGTTCCCTCTAACCCCAACAATTAACAAAAAGTTATTATCGCGGCGAGTAAACATTCCACGGAATCATCTTTCAACATGATTGTTTCATAGCAGAGGTCGCAACCCGGGGTACCCGATACCCGTACCCTACCCGATACCCGGCTACCCATACCCGGCCGGGTACGGGTAGCCGTTTGCGACCCTGGTGCGGCCGGGTACGGGTACGGGTAGGCCGTGAGTCACTGGTGAGTCGCCGTTTGTCACTCATTTTGGGTAGGGTACGGGTAGGGAACGGCTACCCGTACCCGGCCGGGTACGGGTACGGGTACCCGTTTGCGACCCTGGTGCGGCAGGGTACGGGTACGGGTAAGGAATCAAAACCCGTTTGCGACCTCTGTTTCATAGTAAAGGTTCTTTGCTTGTGTTATATCACGCGAGTATAAATGTTGTGCGGTTAAACCCGCCACCATCTGACGTGCAGCCAATTAGCAGGACTCATCACGTCAACAGAACGCCAGAGTAAACCCGCAACAGCATTTGCAATGACGTTTCGCCATTGATTGCAACCAGCCCCATCAGGCGATAGCCCACGTGTTAAAATGATTGTTTAAAGCAAACACATCTAGCCCGAACGCGACTGTTAACAAAGTTCACCGCATGCGACATCCGCGCCCAGCTCTCCGACGTACGCCTCCTGTCGGTGCGACGTACGAACACTCCGGGAGCTTCGTCACCTTCCCACGGAAGATCCCCGGCAGCGTTCAGTTCCCGGAGAATCTCCCGGAGGCGGTGGCGGCCCGAAAGCGCAGCTCGACGGCGCGAAACCAACGCGGCGGCGTTTCTTCGCATCCAGGCCCCCCCCACCCCCACCGGCTCGCTGCTAATCGTCGGGCGGCCGTTGAAAAAGAGCTCTTAAGCTCAACGGGCTGAACGAGCAGCACACAAAATGTTCCCTCCGCAAACGTCCACCTTCGGAGCACGTGACAAGCGGGCTAGAGAGCCCCGTTTCCTTATTTGTTGTTTCGATTCTCCGCAACGAAGCCCGTGATCACCAAAAACGCATCGCTTTCCACAATTCGTTGCGAGTTGTTGTTGTTGTTGTTGTGAAGGTTCCGAGCGAATGCCGGGCAGACGTTTCCATCAATCGGCCCCCGGGGCTCCGGCTGCGCTGCTGGCGCGCAGAGGGCTCACGGTGGCGGCCGTGTCCCGGGCGAGCTTGCGCAGGAGGAGGTCGTAGTTGTCCCGCACTCCCGGGTCGCCCGGCTCCATCCTCAGCGACGTCTCGTAGCTCCTGCGCGCCTCCTGCAGCCGGCCCCAGCGGTGGTACAGCACCCCTTGGCGAGCGACAGCGGCGATTAGTCGACGCGAAACTCGTGAGAACGCCGCGGGGGGTGGGGGTGGGCGACCCGTCGACAAAAGTTCGCAACGGTTTCAGAAACGGGGGCGGCGCGAAATGTATCTATGTCTGTACGCTGAACTTCTTTCGCAGCGTACGTAGCCATGCCGTGCTAATCGGAGGTGCGGGGGAAGGACAACAAACTAAACACAAATAAATTAGTTGAAAAGTGCACAGCTCCCAGTGGCTTCCAAAATATAGGAAGGAGAGAGCGTTCCAGACGGCCGCGGAAGCTCATCTGAAAGCGCCCCGCGATACGGCGACCACCGTCTGTGTTCGATGGCTGAGCCAAAAGCCGCCGCCGCTGCTGCAAGGATGAAAAGGTTGAGGTTGACACAAATTGCCACGTGTCACCCCTAAATGAGTAATTTGCAATATCGCTCGAATTAGCCTTTCACACAGTTTTTCAATGCCTGGAATTGCGATTCAGAGACAACCGGCTTCCTGGGGCTTCTCAACATCCAATTGCTGCAAGGAGTACGGGCCCCTGCCTGGCACTCCACTGCTGGATGAGCGCGGGCGGGCCTCCCCAATGCCGTGCGGGTCGTTTGCGACCCCGCACTCCGACACGCTGGGGTCACCGGCGCGCGGGTTTGGCGACAACGGTGGTGAGCACAGACGACACGTTCCCTAAACGACGTTCACACATCACACCGGGCACTCATTTGAGGCTGAGTCGACTGAGGGGAGGCCCAAGACCGCTTAGGATTAACCGTCACCGGTGTGTTGGTGGCCGTGAGCAGGAATCGAGCTCGGCCTCGCCGGGTTCGTAGCGCAGCAGCGCGCAGACGCACGGGAGGGCAAAACCGAAACCGAAATTCCGACAACGTTCCCGAAACAACGGGAGGACCGTCGCAAAGAGAAAAGTGTTTTTTTTTTGTTTTACTCCGGGGGGTACCGACGGGAAAAGGGATGGAGCATTTCAGGCCAAAATAAAACAGGACGGACACACGCACACACGAAGCACCGCGCACGATCGGAGGAACCACCTACCCAGGTTGCCGTGATAGTTGGCGGCGTTCGGGTTCCCCTTGAGAGCTTGGAGGTAGAGGCTCTCAGAATCCTGCAGAGCACAAGGAGGAGGCGGGAAATTTATCCTCGGCGATGTGCACGCAAATAAGACGAAGGTCCCCCGTGTAGCCTGAACAGACTGTTGGGGCAAGTGCTGTTAGCGAGTAGCACCTGTGAAGGCCGGCACGGGGGTGGGTGGCCAGCACCACGCCCGGCCGCCTTTGTCTCTCCAGTGGCGATTTTTACGCACCGCACCAGGTACTCATTTGAGGCTGAGTCGACCTAGGGGGCCGTCTGGAACGCCTCTTCCTTCCGATATGAGGAAGCCGCTGGGAGCTGCGATGCACTTTTAAGTCATCTAGATCAGTTTGCCATCCTTGCCCCGGCACCTCCGCTTAACGCCGTTGGCCACGTACGCCGCGAAAGAAGCTCACCGTAGTAAAATAATAAAAGTAAAACATAATAGAATAATTCTCACGACGTTTCGGCCACAACGCAAGCAGCCGTCCTCAGGTGGAGAACAGGGCTGTCGAGAAGACAGAGTCTGAAGACTCCTGAGGACGGCTGCTTGCGTTGTGGCCGAAACGTCGTGAGGATTATTTTATTATGTTTTATTTGTATTATTTTATTATTTCCCTTCTACGTGACTTTACCGAAAGAACCAAGAAGATGAATCCCTGCAGTCACCAAAGCATTAAATCGAAACTCACCGTAGTACTTTGCGATTGACGGGTCAGATTAACCGGTCGGTTAAATAACCGCACGGCTCAGCTCTACTGCGGGGATATCCTTGAAAGCGTGCGTCAGGGCCACGTGGGTTAAGTGGGGGGGGGGGTGGGCGGCACCGTGCCAAAGCCACAAGGGAGGAAGTGGGCAGCGGGATAAGGCCTTGGAAGTCCGCAGCGCGCTCGACTCTGCGGCGAGCGGTGCGGAAGTGGCTCACGGTGCCACCCTTGAAACGAGCGTCCCAAGGCCTCGGCGTTTTGCGCGCGCCGATGTATTTGTTTGTTCGCTTGGCAGCGGAATTCATGACAATGCCTTTCCCGCGCGCGCGCGTGGCTGTCCCGGCACGTGAAACAAATCAACGTGGTTTGTTTTGGGGGGGGGGGGGGGGCGGGTTTACGCAACCCGCTGGCCGCACGGCCTTCTGGGAGTGCACCTTGAGAGCCGCGTCGGTTCGACACAAGCAAACTTTTGGGGTCGGCTTCGACGTGTCGGCGTCTCATCGGCGGCCGAGACACGGGGGGTTCGTGTGAACCGATGCTCGTGAGCTGCCGTTGTGCTCATAGGCGAGGACCCTTCCTAGAAGGCCGGCAGTAGCTTGGGGAGGCCTTCGTTCCAGCAGTGGATTGATGGTGGCTGACGATGACAGAGACTTCCTGGAGGCCTTGGGCTACAAGCCCGGGGCAGAAGGTCACGTGGGGGGCACCCCCCCGAGTCATTTGCGATGAAAATAACAAGTCAGACGGGGTAAATTAACGGATTACGCCCCCACCAAAGATAAAGATCCCCCATATAGCCTGAACGAGCTGTTGGGGCAAGTGCTGTTAGCGAGCACCTATGAAGGCCGGCACGGCACACGAGGGAGTGGGTGGCCAACACCACGCCCGGCCGCCTTTATCTCCCCAGTGGCGATGTTTACACACCGCACCAGGTACCCATTCGAGGCTGAGCCGACCTAGGGGGAGGCCCAAGATCGGCTAAGACAACCGTCACTGGCGTCGATGGGAATCGAACTCGGCTCATCAGTTTAAAGCTTTCGTGACTGCAGGGATTCATCTTCTTGGTTCTTTCGGTAAAGTCACGTAGAAGGGAAATAATAAAATAATAAAAATAAAACATAATAATGCACGGGCATAATATGACTTTGAAACCCCCCGCCCACCTCCTACGCATTTGCCATAAATATGCTAAATTCCTCTTGATATGCAAATTATTTTGTCAAGGCGCTCTTCTTCCCCCTCCAACCCAGCTTATATATACGCTCCAAGCTTGGTGGTGTTTCATTCTTCACCTGAGGACGGCTGCTTGCGTTGTGGCCGAAACGTCGTGAGAATTATTTTATTATGTTTTATTTTTATTATTTTATTACTTCCCTTCTACGTGACTTTACCGAAAGAACCACGAAGATTCTGCATGGCGCTCGAGGTCACCTGAAACCGGCCCGTCTTGCCCAGCACGTTGGCCACCGTGAACAGGAGGCCGTGCTCGCCGGGGACACTTTGGAGGGCCAGCCGGCCGATCCTCGCCGCCTCCTCCATGCTCCCTGCAGGCCACCGGGGGGAGGGGGCAGGGCGAAGGGGGGGGGGCGGGGGGGTCGTGGGCAGGAGAGGTGGATTTGTTACGATTTACGTCTAAAGGTCGGCTTTCACGAGCGGCATCGGGGGGGGGGGGAAGGGGGACAAAAAAAGACGAGATGACAAAAGCGAGGCGAAGGCCGTGGGTGAGGATTGTGACTCGTTTACTCGCGAGCCGGGCACACGCATCGACGAGCAGCTGCGCAAGAGGAGAGAAATCAGCACGCAACTCAACCTCCAGTCGCAGGGACGTCGCGCAGTTGCGCGCGACCGAGTCGCGCAACTCGTCGCTCGTGGTACGGCGCGGTATTCGTGGGGTTGGTGCGGCCTGAACGTTCGTTGCGTTCGCGAGCTCTCGCGGGCCCCGGTCCATCATGGGCGCGTAGGCCACTAACGGTGCCGGTCATTAACTCTCACCTAGGAGGGCGACCACCTATGCATTAAATGGGCTTTACAGACAGGGTGTCCTCTGTCCAAGCCCACGCAGCACCCGTGGCGGCGTTGGCTGGGTAATGTGACGCCAGGCTACCACGTGGTCACAGACTTTGCCTCACCGCTGCGCAAATTTACAAATTCCCACAATGCCCGGGAAGCCGGGCGGCAGTGCACTTCCTCGCCAGCACAGCGGCTTTCCTCCGGCGATTCCCTGTCACGGTTCGAAAACCAACTTCCCTTCAAAGCTCGAATCCCAGTCATTTATTTCAGGCACGGCACGTCACACGTCCTCCAGTCACGCCAACCACGCTTCGCTCCCAAGACACGGGGTGGGCACCACGGTGGCTGGGAGATGTTAACTACCTCGTCTGGTGTGCAGGAGGTCGTGGGGTCCATCCCGACCCTGACGCCTGCTGCTGCTGCTGTATATTTGGAGCTCGCGTGTTCTCCCCGTGTTCGCGTGGAATTTCCTCCGGCTCCACCGGTTATTTTCCTCCACATTTAGAATCGACGTCGTGCGTTTCGAGTATTTGGCTGCTGTAGATTTACACGCGATAGGCCAATTCGTTGAGCTGCCGTTTGTGGCCAGGTCGTTTCTGAAAAGAGCTACATAGCTCAGTGGGCCTGGTAAAATAAAAAATAGTTCAGTTTATAGTTTCGTTTTGTGATCGGGCGCATTACGGGTGATTTGGTCATAGGGTTACTATCATCACGCAGCCGACAAAAGCCAGGACTTCCCTGGAAGGACCTAAAACATTTCCCGGGACAAGCAGCTGCCTCCAAACAGAGGGGACTGGTGTAACGCAAACCCCAGCCCCGTCTCTCTTGACGGGACCGGGCACTTCGCTGAAAGTGACGTCCAGTGGCCCGTGGGTTTCGTGCAGCCTGCGTGGCAGCAACCCTCACCTGGCGGCAGGGGGGGGGAGGAGGAAGCGTGTGGGGGGGGGGGGCGATGCCGCGGGGTCCCCCCACTCACCCGAGTTGTCGAGCAGCACGATCATGTTGTTCCAGGCGAGTCGGTGCGATGGCTGCTGCAGGGTGGCGCTGCGCCAAGCCTCCAGCGCGTCTGCCGGCCTCTGCACGTCCAGGTACTGCTCACGCGCCAGCGGACACGCGGGCTTGTACGCACGTACGCACGTGGATGCATACGCAAGTACGTACGCACGTGGGTACACACGTGCGTACGTGCATATGCTCAACATCTTTCGAACCGTATGTAGCGAAACGTTCTGATCGGAGGTGCGGGGGAAGGACCACAAACTAAACACGAAAATAAATTAAGTTTGAAATCTAGACGATGATTTAAAAGGGCATAGCTCCTGTGGCTTCCTAATATCGGAAGGAAGAGCATTCCAGATGGGCGCAGAAGCGCATCTGGAAGTGCGCGATGCGGTGACCGTCTTTTGTTCGGTGCATAAGTGCGTACACATGCGGGTTCGTACGCCCGTACGTACGCACATACGTGCAGCCGTATGTACGCACGCACACCAGGGGTGGGAGACCCACACCCCACGACGCTGGCTGTGGTGATTGTGTGGTCCACGACTTCATTTAGGAATTGCCGAGTGGGCGTCTGGTTTTCGAAACATTATTTTGGCGTGGCGTGAACCCGGTGACCCGAGTTCGATTCCCGCTCACCGCCACCATCCGCGATGGATATCTGAACCGGTCCTGGGCCTCCCCTAGGTTTACTCAGCCTTAAGTGAGTACGTTGCACGGTGTGTAAACGTCAGCACTTGGGCGACAAGGGCGGTCGCGCGTCGTGCTGGCCCCCCTCCAGTGTCATTGGTCGTGAGAGGGAATCCAACTCGGGTCGCCGGATTCGTGGCGCAGCGCGCTAACCGCTGCACTGCCACATCGCATGCACAAGCGCACGCACGCACAAGCGCACGCACGCACAAGCGCACGCACGCACGCACAAGCGCACGCACGCACAAGCGCACGCACGCACAAGCGCACGCACGCACAAGCGCACGCACGCACAAGCGCACGCACGCACAAGCGCACGCACAAGCGCACGCACGCACAAGCGCACGCACAAGCGCACGCACAAGCGCACGCACGCACAAGCGCACGCACGCACAAGCGCACGCACGCACAAGCGCACGCACGCACGCACAAGCGCACGCACGCACAAGCGCACGCACGCACGCACAAGCGCACGCACGCGCGCGCAGCAAGAGAAAAGCGGGCCTGGGGCCTCACCAGCCGGCCCAGGTTGTAGTAGCAGTCGGGGTATTGTTTGCGATGGCGCAGGGCGGTGAGGAAACTCTGCTCAGCCGCGAGGAAATCTCCCCGGCTGTTCTGCACAATCCCCAGGTTCATCCAGGCAGCCGCAAAGTCCGGTCTGCCGGGTCGGTGGTGGGGGGGGGGGGAGTGTTAACATCATTGAGTGAGATGGCGAGCAAGTGAGTGTGCGGGTGAGTGAGCGAGCGACCGAGTGGGTGAGCAAGTGATTGAGGCAGTGCGCGGGAAAGTGAGTATGTAGGTGAGTGAGTGAGCGAGCGAGAGAGTGCATGAGTGAGCGAGTGAGTGGGTGAGCGAGTTTTTGAGGAAGAGAGCGAGTGAGCAAGTGAGTGAGTGAGCCAGAGAGTGAGTGAGCGAGTTTGTGATTGAGTTGAGTTGAGTTGAGCGAGCAGGTGAGTGAATCAGCGAGCGAGCGAGCGAGTGAGCAAATGAGGGAGTGAGCGGATTTGTGAGTGAATCAGCGAACGAGCGAGCGAGTGAGCAAATGAGGGAGTGAGCGGATTTGTGAGCGAGCGAGCGAACGGGCCGGCGGGTGAGTGAGCAAGCGAGCGAAGTGAGCGAGCAGATCATCCGTTTCATCGGCGGCGCCGGCGTACTGAATCTGCACGGCTCTCCTCAGCAGCTGCTCCGCCTCTTGCAGCTTCCCCGCGCCCTTGAGGATGTTGCCCAGGTTGTTCATGGGCTGCACGTAAGCGGGGTGCAGGCTGCGGGCGGACGGGAACAACGGGGCACGCGCGTCAAGGTTTTTCGAGGAGCTTGAACCATCGTCGCGCCCACTCCGGTCATCCTCGCAGCGGCGGCTTGCGGCTGGCCGTCTGGAACGTTCTTCCTTCCGATATTAAGAAAGCCGCTGGAGCTGTGCACTTTAAAATAGTTTAGATCGACAAACTCATTTTTTTAGAACTGCTTTTTGTGTTTCGTTTGTTGTCCTTCCTCCCCACCTCCGATGAGCACGGTTGGCTACGTACGGTGCGAAAGAAGTTCAACGTACATATAAACATGTGCGCGCGCAGACGAGTCTCATCAGCAGTGGTTTGGCCCATTAAGCAAACGTTGCTAGGGTTACCCGGCGTCGTTAGCAAGAGCCCAAGGAAGCGGTCCATTCAAGCGACGTGGTCGACACGAGAGAGCGGACTGCACTAGTCCCACCAGGTTTGCCAACGTTCGTCACGTGACAGTCAAATCGTTATTTTTAATTCTTAAAACTGGAATTTAGCTGTGTAAAAAAACATCCATCCGGGGCCACACCGACGCCGATCTCATCGCCGCCGTTCCGTTCTGCGACGGACGTCACGACGGACGAACAGCAGCGCTACCTCAGTGCCCGTCCGTAGTAAGCGATGGCCGTCCTTTCGTCTCCGTTGTCCGCCGAGTTCTTCCCGATGTTGTAGTGCACCTGGGGTCCGACGCCGACGTCAAGCTCGTGAGCGCAGTTCACAGACGCGTGCGCGAGGACAATCGCCACGTGCGTACGCAAACACGAGGAAGAAAAATCGCGCGCGGGCGAGCGGTCCCGCAAAGCTACGCGACGTTTTCATCCCGCGTCACCGATGAGCGCGGTTGGCTGAATACAGTGCCATAGAAGTTCGACGTGCATACGTAGACTCACACAGAGACCCATAGACTCACACAGAGACCCATAGACACTCACACAGAGACCCATAGACTCACATAGAGACCCATAGACTCACACAGAGACTCATAGACACTCACACAGAGACCCATAGACTCACACAGAGACCCATAGACTCACACAGAGACCCATAGACACTCACACAGAGACCCATAGACTCACATAGAGACCCATAGTCTCACACAGAGACCCATAGACACTCACACAGAGACCCATAGACTCACACAGAGACCCATAGACTCACACAGAGACCCATAGACACTCACACAGAGACCCATAGACTCACATAGAGACCCATAGACTCACACAGAGACCCATAGACACTCACACAGAGACCCATAGACTCACACAGAGACCCATAGACTCACACAGAGACCCATAGACTCACACAGAGACCCATAGACTCAGACAGAGACCCATAGACACTCACACAGAGACCCATTGCGCGGTTGGCTGCGTGCGGTGCGAAAGAAGTTCAACGTGCGTGCGTGCATTTGACTCTCAATAAGCACCACGTGTGTGTCTGTAACGGAGGCGGTGGTGGCGTGGGGTGGGGTGGCAGCGGAGCCTGAAACCTCTCGTAAAGATCGCTCAATGCGACCAAATATTGAGCGTGAGGTGGAGTCGCACGTGTGGGACTCGGCGCCTGCTGAGAGCCGTGCGGATTGACCGGGGAGGCTTTTGCCCCAAAGGCCCCGGGGAGGCAAAGAAAACCCGGCGCCCAATGGGTTCGCCTCGCCGGCCCAGGCGACGGCGTAGGTGCGCCACATCGCGGCACCGCGTCGTCACGCGTGCGCTCGTGAGCGCGCGGTCGTCGCGCATCGCCGCCTGAGCGCGCCGCTGTTATGAAAGGTTCAAAGGGGCAGCCCTGCAGCCGCTCGCTCGCGCTACTGCCGGCAGAAGGGCCTCCGCCCCCGACGCCGCTCCGGACAGTCGCCCCCAGTAAAATGACCGCCGCTCTGAGGACGTGCCTTGGCGTTCCGCGGGCACACGTGCAGCGCGCTGGAGAAGAGCTCCTGCTCGCTGCGCCACTGGGCGCTCCGGTGAACGCTGCGCGCCATGTGCAGCGCCACCAGCAGCAGCCACAGCACTCCCAGGAGCCTCTGCACACGCACGCGCGCGCGGGCAGCGGCAACGTCACGCGCAGTCAAGAGGTCCGCACGAAGGCGATCGCGCGGGGACAGAGGCGGTCGCGGCGATTAACGAAACGCCGGCCCGACGCCGGGAGATGTAAATGTAAGCGTCGATCTCTGGGTCGCGTAGTCCAGTGTCGCCGGACGACGCACGACGGGGGGCCGTCTCGAGCGTGCGGCACCGGCCCCGGCGGGCGAGCGTTAACCCAGGAGGGGGCGGCAGGGTTAACCCAGGAGCGGGCGACGAGCGTTAACCCAGGAGTGGGCGGCAGGGTTAACCCAGGAGGGGGCGGCAGGGTTAACCCAGGAGTGGGCGGCAGGGTTAACCCAGGAGCGGGCGGCAACGTTAACCCAGGAGCGGGTGGCAGGGTTAACCCAGGAGCAGGCAGCAGGGTTAACCCAGGAGTGGGCGGCAGGGTTAACCCAGGACTGGGGGGCGGCAGGGTTAACCCAGGAGAGGGCGGCAGGGTTAACCCAGGAGCGGGCGGCGCGGGCGGTAACCTTGTGGCGCGGGCGCCGGCGCGCCAGGCGGGAGAGGCCGTGGGTCACGAGCAGCGCGTGGCCCGCGGCCGGCGTGTAGAGGACGCGCTCCGCCAGCACGAAGCCCACGCGCACCAGCACGTTCGCGGCCGGAGCGAACGGCACCAGCAGCAGCACCAGCGCCAGCAGGAGCCGCCTGCCGCACCGGGGGGGAGACGGGGGCGAAGTTCCGGCAAACGACGACGACGGTGGCGATGATGATGGAGCGTTCATATCGCATCTCTCGGCACCGCACAATCCTCAACACACGGGCGTGCACGCGCGTTATTATTGTTGTAGGTGAAAATATATATTTGTAAGTTTTTATATGAGCGTTCGTACGTGTCAGAGGAAACCGAAGCATCCGGAGAATACCCACGCGTGCGAGGGGGAAACGCTCTATCCCATACAGACGGAACAGGTGTGGTCCAGATTTGCCGTACCGCCTTCTCCTAGTGAGCCAGGCGAAAGCACCTCCTTGACGCACACGGGAAGGGATGTTTGTGCAAAACGTGTGAGTGCGATCTGCCAATCCTCGCTGCTGCCTCCATAGGCCGCGTGCATAGTCACATCGGCCCGGCTGTATAGATGATACCCATCTAACACATTCCTGCGGAGGGAGCTGGTGGGAACGTTGGGTTGCTCGGTCAATGGCCAGGGTCAACGTGGTGTATTCCGCAAATATGGCCGACTGTGAGGGCGGGCACAAGCCGGCGTGAGTAGGTTAAACGTTGAGTTTTATAAGAGCACCACGGGGTGACCAGTCCCTCTCTACCCTCCCTACCCAGTCCCTCCTCACCCTCCCCTCCCCACCCAGCCTCACCCTCCCCACCCAGCCCCTCCTCACCCTCCCCTCCCCACCCAGCCTCACCCTCCCCACCCAGCCCCTCCTCACCCTCCCCACCCAGCCCCTCCCTCCCCACCCAGCCCCTCCCCACCCTCCCCTCTCCGACCTTCCATCCGACCCCCACCTTCTCTCCGACTCGTCGCGGGCACGCAGGGCGCGCAGCGCGAGGGCGCCGAGCGCCAGCCACAGGCACAGCGGCGCCACGATCCTCCAATCGGAGGCGGCGGAGATGAGCGGCACGCAGCCCATGGACCAATCGAAGCACAGCCACTGGGGGTCGAGGAGCAGCCAGGCATTGAGGGCGTAGAGGTAATTGTAGTTCACCACCTGTGAAGAGAGAGAGAGGTGGGTGGTGGTGGGTGGGGTGGCAGGGGTGCCAACGTTACGAAATTGCCAGCTCTGTCGTGAAGACACGCGAACCGAGAGTAGAAATTTAAAAAAACGCGGTGGACTTTTGACCGTGCCGGATGAGGGTAAGAGCAGTGGCAGCAGCGTTGGTGGTGGTGGAGGAGGCAGGGTGAGGACAGGGTGAGGACAGGATGTGGTCCCTGCACGGCCAGTTATTACGACGGTCGGTTGAGGATGGACTTAACCCACCGTTGTTAAGAAGCCACTGGTGGCCACGCACTTTCAAATCTACATTGAAAATTAATTTCTTTAGAATTTATTTTGGTGTTGTTTCGTTTGTTGTGCTTCCCCCCCACCCCCCGCGCTTTCCGATTATAGCGTGGTTGGCTTCCCACGGTGCGGAATGAGTTCAACATACATAGATGCACCGATACATCCGGGGGTTGAAAATTTGAGTGCAACCTTGCGGGGGCATCAACAGTGGGTTTGCCCTGCGGAGAGACTCGTCCTCACCGTAGGGAATGTGGAATTTCCACCACTGCCTCTGGGCTGTAAACGGTTGAATAAAAAAAAACCACGATCTTAACAAATTTTCCTTTGATTTATCAAAGTATTTATTGGAATTACATTGGGACCGATATAAAGAAAAACATTTGAAAAAAGCTTTTGCAATAAGTTGCGCTGATGTCTCATTTGGTAGCTGGCAGTGAAACTCGTAAACAGGAACAGCTGGCAGAAGATTAGGTGCAATGAATAATGCATAATCGCGCACGACTGTTTAAAATTTAGACATTCTGCCCGAACATCGCTCGGGCCAGACATTTTCATTATTTAAATAGAGAACACTTGTTATTGTGGAAAAAAAAATAATATAAAAACGCTTTAGGCCGACCGGCTGGCTGACGCAAAATGTATTAATTTTCTAAATGCACTCAACTTCAGCGATGAATCAACGAGCGTCGTCCTTTTATTCCGTGTGACTCATCCCACTCTTGACGGGGGGGGGGCGGTACGGATGGCGTTCGTCATCAACTTTGGGAAACACGCCGCGGTCGCCCGTCACATCTACGACGA
The DNA here is from genome assembly GCF_964198595.1 of Lampetra fluviatilis. NCBI lineage: Eukaryota > Metazoa > Chordata > Hyperoartia > Petromyzontiformes > Petromyzontidae > Lampetra > Lampetra fluviatilis. The sequence goes on from NC_136330.1 coordinate 3,241,289, forward strand.
CGCTATCCGCCGCCTAAGTCACTCACCGCCGTCAAGTAACGAGAACCCCGCACGCCTTGTGGCATCGGCACGCCGGTGGGGGAGGGCTAAGGCGGCCGCGTCAGCCTTAACGGGTGCTCGCCGACAGTAAACGCACCTCGGCGCTCTCAACCCTTTCCCGTTACGAGACGTCTGTCAGTTGCAAGGTGCGGGTGGGTGGTGCCCAGAGGTCGCAACCGGGTACCCGATACCCGTACCCTACCCGATACCCGGCTACCTGTACCTGGCCGGGTACGGGTAGCCGTTTGCGACCCTGGTGCGGCCGGGTACGGGTACGGGTAGGCCGTGAGTCACTGGTGAGTAGCCGTTTGTCACTCATTTCGGGTAGGGTACGGGTAGGGAACGGGTACCCGTACCCGGCCGGGTACGGGTACGGGTACCCATTTGCGACCCTGGTGCGGCCGGGTACGGGTAAGGAATCAAAACCCGTTTGCGACCTCTGGTACACGTACGTGCACGTACGTCATCGGAAACGGGAAAGGCTTGAGCTCCCAGCTGACGCAGCGACAACGCCGGGCGGACGAGAACTAAACGGCGTCGACGCGGCGCGGTACTCACACGTGTCAGCAGGCCGTCGGCGAAGGCGGCGGGGTTATCGTCGGGCGTGAACGCCGGAGCGCCGCCGCCCATCACCCACCACCGCGCCGCCAGCGTGGCGAGGAGGGCCGTCGCCAGCGCTGCCTGGCGGCACGCGAACGCCAGCGTGCAGCCTCGGCGGCCCTGCGCGCTCGGCACAAGACCGCGAACAGCGTGAACCACCGATCGGCACGTTTGTTTTTTTTCAAAAGCGAACCACCGTGCGCCGCGCGGCTCTGCGGGTGGTCACGCTGCGTGCCCGGGCGTATGTTTCGCAATGCGCTACTGCGGGCAGAGAAGAATGGGGCGCCGCGGTGGAGAGATGTTAACTACCTCGCCGGGTACGCAGGAGATCGTGGGTTCGATTCGGACCCTGATGCCTGTATGTTTGGAGTTTGCGTGTCTCTCTCTCCCCGTGGTCGCTTAGATTTTTCTCCGGGTCCTCCGGTTTTTCGCTCCACATTTATTAATCGACATCTCGCGCTTAGAGTATTGGGCTGCTATACATTTGCACGCGATGATCACAAGCCACTTCGTTTGGCTATCATTTGTGGCCAGGGAGCTTCTGCAAAAGAGCTACAAGGCTCAGTGGGGCCTTTCATGGTAAAATAAAATAAAAATAGTTTAGTTTTAAGATGCCCTTGGTAGTGAGTGAGAATTAATGCTAATCAGGTACCCCATCTGAGAAAAATGGATTGCTTGGACTGCAACCACTTCACTGATGAAAATTGTCATCGCGAATTACGAGAACGAAATTAACACTGCCCCCCAGCGTGTGTATCTTGTACTTATTATTTTTATTTATTATATATTTTTGTATTATAGAGATATGATTTCTTTTTTACAAGAGCCCGGTACAGAGCATGAGCGATAAAAAAGGGGTCAGGGGGGCACTGGCGGAGCCAGTGAGGGGGGTGGGGTGGCATGTGCCCCCCCAATGATCCGATCGAAATCTCTAATTGCGATCGGATAATTTGGGTTTATTAGTAATAAATCGGCATTTTGCGACCCCCACTGCCACTGTGTAGCATATTATTACGTGCCAGGGACTTTATGATAGGACAATAGTCCATAATTGGCAATAAGTAACGGCAAAGCGGTTATAAGTGACTCACAGAATTGTGTGCAATTGCGTATACAGTGCACGACTTCCCTGAAGGCATCAACAGCTCCAGCGAGCGCGATGCCGATCACACGACGCGGTTCGAATTCGACCCTCGATCGATGGCTGCGCCATCGCCGCACACGCGTCGAATAACGAAATTATTCGATCCGTGAATTGAATTGAGGGTGCCCGAATCCCGACTCTGAATTTTCGTAAGGGAACGCAATAATTATCCTTGACCTTTTGACGCTCACCTTTGACCTCATCCCCGCACCCCCAAGATGCAGTGCGGACTTGGCCAACCCGAGGGGGTCGATCCCGGAGACTGCGATGGCATCGTACGCCGAGCACAGGGCCTGGCGGGCGATGGAGAGAGAAACGCGAACCCGTCAAATGGACTCGCACGCAATGCCCGTAGCCGCCGCTCTGTAATTCCATCGCTCGCTCGCGCGTCGTGCAAACGAGGTAGCTGCGCAGGCCGGCTCGGCACGCTAATCCGACGACGGTCACGTCTAGATTATCCTGGGCGATAGGGGTTGAGGGGTGACCCGAATATGAAAACAAAACAACAGCAAAAACATGAGTGAACAAAGCTAAACGAATGCAAATTAGTTTAACACGTAGGCTTTCGCGACCAATATCATCCATAACACAGGTTTTTTTGGGGGGGTTAGATCTGGCTGTTGCCTGATGAAGCTGGTTGTAATTTCTGGCGAAACGTCGTACTCAGATTGTAGATGTTGTGGTTTTGCTCTCCAACCCCAAGTCGAGGTACACCTATTGTTCTCTTTTAGCCCCGCCCACCCCCCCCAACACGTTCCATTCATTGGCTTACACATTCAGATAAGCCCCTCCCCCCCTCCCCCTTAACTTGTATTTAAGAGCTCGCCTCTTGGAATTTTGCCTCACTTGATACAGTAAATTTAGCTGTGACGGTCCCACCTGATGACGGAGACTTGTGTTGCCTCCGAAACGTCGTGATTTATTATTTTATTTCTATTAGTATTTCTATTATTTTTATTCTTTATTTTTACCTACGTGACTTTACCGAAAAATATGAAACTTGGAACTGCGTCACTGCAAACGGCCATCTCGACCGAGCGCGCTATTATTAGAAACGCGGCGACGTCATTGCCACGTCGAAAACTATTCCCTCCCCGTCCCCACCAGTACACGATTGGTGCGGCTAAGATGCTTGCAGCGACGGGAATATATATAGATTTCTATAGTTTTCCACGTATTCATTAGTGAGCGCGTGCGTTTCAGACCAAGTATTCGTGGAGATGGAGCTCGCGGAATCATTCGCTTCCCCGTGGAGTTGGTCGGTGGGGGGGGGCCTCGCGAACTGGCGAGGGGCATGATGGGGAAACGCTGAATCTCTGAATCAATTGCACCCCCCCCCCCTAAGTGGCGGGCCACGTGAAACGACGACACGGGGTCGCGCGGCGCTGCGAATGCCCCTGAGCCAGGAGGTGCCTCACCGCTGTTACGGGCAATCAAGGCACGATGTGACACCTGCCTCTCTGTCTCTGTGTAAAGCGCTTGTTTTGTAGTGTGTACGGCACGAACGGTCTGTGGCGGTGCGCTCACAGCGGAACGTCGCATGCTGCTCACTGTCAAAATGCAGTCATTGCTTCACTGCCACGATGCATCCGAGCTTCGTGTGTTGTCGACATCTTCGTGGGAAGAATTTAAAACATTCTAATTGTGAAACAAAACCGCCAATCCCGACATTGTCATTTCTTTTGTTGCAGGTCCTCGTAGGCTTTCATAACTTCGGAGCCGGTGGCACATTGAACACATTCCTGCGGAGGGAGCTGGCAGGAACGTCGGGTTGCTCGGTCAATGGCCAGGGTCAATGGCGGCGTGCTGTATTCCGCAAATATGGCCGACTGTGAGGGCGGGCACAAGCCGGCGTGAGTAGGTTAAACGTTGAGTTTTATAAGGGCACCACGGGGTGACCAGCCCCTCCCCACCCAGCCCCACCCCTCCCACCCCCCACCCAGCCCCACCCTCCCCACCCAGCACCTCCCCACCCTCCCCTCCCTCCCCACCCAGCCCCTCCCTGCACGACGGACACAATAATCCCCTGTGGGCTGGTGTAACCAGGAGGTTCCTACCAGTAACATTTATGGTATTCGTAATTGTTGTCAAAAGCAGGATGAAAGGCACATTTAAGTCAAATCCAAGATATATATTTCGTTGACGTGATCTTCAGCTGGCTGTTTACTCGTAACGCGATGGAACGCGCTGCTCACCGACTTCTAAATACATCGCGAGAGCCTCTCAGGAGGAGTTCGGTTCGCACACTGCCCTGTAAACCTCGCGGCCCTCGGTTCAATTCCCGGCAAGGGCCGACACCGCCGGCAAGTAATTTCCGAACGGGCCCTGGGGGCCAAACATTTCGCAGCCCGTGCCGACCCGCATGGTTCAAGAATGCTGAAGCAACCGGCGTGCCTCATCGCAATCGATTGTTTTTGGGGTCAGATCACGTAGGTAAAATGTGTGTCGTGCGCGCCCTCCGCCAAGCCCGACACAGGCAATTAATGAAGCTGTAACGCCAACAAACTTGCCGATTCACGACCCCTTCGCACCTCCGATTAGCACGGCCGGCTAGGTATGGCGCGAAAGAAGTTCAACATACATATACACACAGCACAGCGGTCGCGAGAGCCTACGTGTTAAATGCCTACGCCTGGCAGAGCACTGAGCAGACTTTCATCCAGCAGTAGATTAATTAGAGCTGTACACACCCGTGTTCATTTCATGGATAAAAGTGCAAAACAACATTCTGTAAAAGTGCACCTCCAAATGTCAATGAGTTTCCCTGCACAGTGCTTAACCTTCAAAGCAATAATGCCACATTAGGTGCGTGACGTCATTTATGGACGGCCCCATATACTCAACTTCGTCGTGACAAAACCCCCCAAAACGTGCTTCTCACACCCATCTTCCCTCATGTATATTCATTTTTACACACCACACACACACACACACGGAACACTAAACATTATCACGCGACACTATTTACACTATTCCATTATTATTATTTTTAGATTTGAAGCTTTCGTGACTGCAAGGATTCATACTCAATTATTAAAATTATTATTTTATTTCAATTATTATTTATATGTGAAAAATATATTTCTATTTAATTATTTTTCCCTACGTGACTTTACCGAAAAATCCTAAGAGTATTATTATTATTATTTATGACGGCTTCCACTGTTGTAGGGTCGCACACTCGAGGGCGAAACGGACGTCGGGACGAGGATTCCGACTTATCGTCGACGCTACTGGCAAAGTCCAATATATTCCCCACGTTTAGGGTTATTACAATAAAAAGGGTTATATTTAGACACGGAGGAGGTTGAGGTGGGGGCGGAGTTTGGATTTCCATAATTTGTTTTGCTTATCAAAGGGGCCGTCCATAAATGACGTCACGCGATTTTGGACGATTTTTGACCCCCCCGCCCCCTCGTCACACGGCGTCACAAAAAGTCAAACCTCCCCCCTTAAATATGACGTCACAAAGCTCTGCCCCCCCCCCCCCCCACACAAAAATAAAACATGCTTCAAATCGCTATTTAATGCACTCTCATGTTGTAGGAGAAAACATGTATTAAAACGTCTATTTAATTAAGTAGAACGTGTTGTCTATATTTATTTGAAGTTGTGTGGGTCAGTGAGTGGGTGGGTAAGTGTGTGGGTGAGTGTGTGGGTGAGTGTGTGTGTGAGTGTGTGGGTGGGTTAGTGTGTGGGTGGGTAAGTGTGTAGGTGAGTGAGCGGGTGGGTGAGTGTGTGGGTTAGTGTGTGAGTGTGTGGGTGGGTGAGTGTGTGGGTGAGTGTGTGGGTGAGTGTGTGGGTGAGTGTGTGGGTGGGTGAGTGTGTGTGTGGGTGGGTAAGTGTGTGGGTGAGTGAGTGTGTGGGTGAGTGTGTGGGTAAGTGTGTGGGTAAGTGTGTGGGTGAGTGTGTGGGTGGGTGAGTGTGTAGATGAGTAAGTGTGTGGATGAGTGAGTGTGTGGGTGAGTGTGTGGGTGGGTGAGTGTGTAGATGAGTGAGTGTGTGGGTGGGTGAGTGTGTGGGTGAGTGTGTGGGTGGGTAAGTGTATGGATGAGTGAGTGAGTGAGTGTGCCTTAGCTGTCAACCCATACGGTTTACCCCTTATTCTTGTGCAGGCAAATTGAGTTTTCAGGTCCATACGGCGTTACAGCCGTTTCAATACGGACGACAAAAATGTATTTTTCTATTTGTTTGTGTTTCTCCCTTGTGATGGGACTTTGTAAAGATGAACGTTGAGATTTATACGGGGCACGGGGTGACCGATAATGGCTGAATTTGACCACGTGCGTGTGCAAAGTGACAACATTTTCAAGTGAATCATATTTTATGGCTTTTCACACGGGAAAGATACAATTCGTCAAAAAAAAAGAAATTCATGCAGGCATCCATAAAGTCTGCAAGCAATAAAGTACATTTTATGATTGAATGTGTGTTTGTTGGGGTTTTGTTTCGAGGTGAGCAAATGGAGAATAGGGTTGCCTTGGTGCTCGTCAATGCTACGACACAAAAATCCACGATAATCGTATCGTCTATTTTACAACATATCGTGATTATCTGTTGCTCATTTTATTCTTCAGAAGTTTCATTTCTTCACGAATTGTTAAAACAACCAGGCAAAAAAACCAACGTTGCTTTTGGAAAGTTTTTTCCAGATTACATTCAAGGCATGGCGATTATATGATGAAAAGTTGAGTAGAAAAATAATAACATAATCTACAGCCGTTTGCCAATCCACTGCCGGATGAGGGCTCTTTTGTAATGGGGATAATGGCGAGGTATTTAACATCTCGCCACCATGGGCTTTATCGGAGTGATTCGTACGAAACAACCGCTCCACCCCCATTCCCACCGAAACATTTCGGCGGTGCTCAGTGTGGGTCTGCGGAGGCGTAACGCCACGGGTCTGGTTCAGATATCGCCCACTCGCGATATTAGCCGTGGCCAGGAATTGAACTCAGGCCATCCGGTTGATATAAAACTATAAAGAACGATTTCAAATAATTTTTTTTTTTACCAGGTAAGGCAGTGGGCTCTCTTTCAGATGCGATCTGGCCTACAAATGATAGCTCAACGAAGGGGCTCATCGTGTGGAAATTTAGAGCAGCCAAATAGTCGAAACGCATATTTATAAATGTGGAGGGGAAAAACCGGAAGACCCGGAGAAAAATCCACGCAACCACGGTGGAGAACGTGCAAACTCCAAAATTACAGGCGTCAGGGTCGGGACCAAACCCACAACCTCCTTCATACCAGGCGAGGTATTTAACATCTCACCACCATGGGCTTTATCGGAGTGATTCGTACTATACAAGCACTCGACCCCACACCAGGCGATGGCTGTGTCTGGTTACTTGAAACGTTCAAACGCTTCCATGGCCCGAAGAATCAGATGGACTGCAACGTGGGCTCTCATCGTCACTAGCTCACTGCACTCACATTATGGGTAGTATCTATCTTCAATATAATTTCACTACAGTACTACGTGTAATTTTCTTGCATTACATGTGTAAATTTGTATTGGTAATTGTATATCGGTTACACGAGACGACACGATTCATTGCGTGTTTTTCTAATATCTACATTACATTACTCCAGCGGTGCCACTATCGCTAGAGGTAATTTATCAGCAAGAACCGCTCGCATGGACCTACCAAACAATGATCGCGCGGTCTGCCTTCATCCGCATCCCAACCCTCGGACCGCAGATGCGGCGTCCACCGCTTACGCTGGTGGACGATTAAAATCAACGCGCAATGCGACTGCGGCGATCAAAGCCAAACCGATGGAACACATCGTCCACCAATTCCAGCTTCGCTCGTTCGCCGGCAACGCCTCGGACATTCGTAACATTCACTTGCAGAGCTGCGGGTCTCAACTGGCTCACCAAGCTCGACATCGACATATGTCACTGTGCCAATCACCGTGCCGTACGAGTAAACAGGACTGCCGCTCATTCGTAATTTGAATGTACTTTTGGTAAAGTCACGTAAAAGGGAAATAATAAAATATTATAAAAATAAAACATAATAAAATACAATTCTCACGACGTTTCGGCCACAACGCAAGCAGCCTTCCTCAGGTGAAGAAGGATCTCAAAGTTATGTGGAATCCCTCCCCGTAGAGGCGGTTAAATTTCGATTTAAAGCTTTCGTGACTGCAGGGATTCATCTTCTTGGTTCTTTCGGTAAAGTCACGTAAAGTCCGGTTTTTTTCTCTCAAAGGGGCAGGTGGCCGTTATGGCACAACAGAGGAATTTCCCGAACGCCAAGAGGCCCCTTTGAGAAGGACCCAATATCTTTGTAAATCAAATACACATTATGTGCGGTGCTTTACATTCTCCAAGGTTGAGGGCTGGGCTGGTGTTGCGTGCGGTTATATGGCCGGGATTATGCATCAGCGTGTTGTGCCACCCGGTACCTTGCACCAATTTGTTTTACACCGTGTTACGGATAGGAGACCCCCCAAAAAAAGTCGTTGCTTTAAACAAATTTTTGTTAAATATTAACGGACGGGACAACAGCCGTGACGAGTGAAGCAGGGCTGCCCCCTTCTCCGTATCCCCCCACCCCTCCTCCTCGTACCGACCGACTACGGACAGGGCGGCGACGGGGTTCAACATCCCTCCCAACCCCCACCGCGCACACACACAGCGGAGGACTTGTCACCGTGGAAACTTGCGAAATTTTGTGGCTGAGCGAGTACAAAACGCGACACTGCAGCACGGCTCAGGCATTCGTTCATCGATCGGAGCAACGAGCAGCAAGCATCTCCTCCTCCTCATCCTCCTCACCTCATCCTCACCTGAGCTCTCGGACTGTGAACGCAAACAAGGTCAGTTCAAATGCACTGAACTTGCACGACAGGGTGTGTGTGCATTAATGTAACAGTGAGGACGTGCAGAGCTGGGTTTTGTGAAGTTGAGTACGAACAGTGGATCCGTGGAAAAGTGAGAGGATTGGCTCTGTCTGTTGGAGTGTGGGATTTTCACCGTCGGCTCAGGGTTGCCAACATAGACGATTGCTGCCTTGCAGCTCATTTAGGCAGGGAGGCATTTTGTATTGCACTATGATGGTTTTGTTCAAACAACCAAATGAGAGTCCATTAAAATGCTGGGCCTGATATATGTTTTGGCGGAAAAGCTGTTTGCGCCTTTATTGGGCGCAATTGTTCTTAGCCAAATTACCACTAAAACTCAATGACAATTGTGTAATGGACTCTTAGGTTTTTTCGGTAAAGTCACGTAGGTAAAAAATAAATAAAAATAAATAAAAATAATAGAAATAAAAATAGAAATAAAATAATAAATCACGACGTTTCGAAGGCAGCACAAGTCTCCATCATCAGGTGGGACCGTCACAGCTAGATTTACTGTCTCAAGTGAGGCAAAATTTGGATTGTCAGCCAACACCGGTTCCAACCCCAAGTGCACCTATTGTTCTCTTTTAGCCCCGCCCCCCCCCCCCAACACGTTCCATTCATTGGCTACCACATTCAGATAAGCTCCCCTCCCCCTTAACTTGTATTTAAGGGCTTGTCTCTTGGAATTTTGCCTCACTTGATACAGTAAATTTTAGCTGACGGTCCCACCTGATGACGGAGACTTGTGTTGCCTCCGAAACGTCGTGATTTATTATTTTATTTCTATTATTATTTATATTATTTTTATTTATTATGATTTATTTTTTACCTACGTGACTTTACCGAGAAAACCTAAGAGTATGAATCCTTGCAGTCACGAAAGCTTCAAATCTAGAATTGTGTAATGGCTTACACAGTCGCAGTTGAAACAATGTTGCGACACAAGCTTCCGTCTTCAGGTGGAACCGTCACAGCACAATTGCTGTATCAAGCAAGAGAAACTCCAAGAGACCCGTCCCTGCATATTGCGGCATCTCTTGAGGAAGGCCAGCGTCTCGAGAAGCTGTGACTTCTTGTCTCGTTGTCTGTTAAAAACTCTAACAGATAGGTGGAATTCCTCCCCGTAGGGGGTAATAATTCTAGATTTGAAGCTTTCGTGACTGCAAGGATTCATATTCTTAGGTTTTTTCGGTAAAGTCACGTAGGTAAAAATTATAATTAATAAAAGTAAAATAAAAATCACGACGTTTCGGAGGCAACACAAGCTTCCGTCTTCAGGTGGAGACGCTGGCCTTCCTCAAGAGATGCCACGATATGCAGGGACGGGTCTCTTGGAGTTTATCTTGCTTGATACAGCAATCGTGCTGTGACGGTTCCACCTGAAGACGGAAGCTTGTGTTGCCTCCGAAACGTCGTGATTTTTATTTTACTTTTATTAATTTAAATTTTTACCTACGTGACTTTACCGAAAAAACCTAAGAATATGAATCCTTGCAGTCACGAAAGCTTTAAATCTAGAAACAATGTTGCGAGTTTCTAAAACAACCCACCCGCCTCTGTCCACCCAGTAGTATAAAAGGAATATATCAGAGTCTATTGCCTCATTGTTGAAAGACTTGACTCTTTCTTTTAATTCTCCCAGATATTGAAAGATGTGTACCGGCAAGTGCACCGACTTCATTAGCAAGGCCCTCATTCCGCTGGCCGTGCTGTCAATCATCGCCAACATCCTGCTATTTTTCCCCGAAGGAAAAGTGGATTATGCATCAGAAGGTTATCTCACCCCACAAGTATGGTTCTTCCATGGGATAGTCGGCGCCGGGCTGCTGGTAAGTTTTCCATTCTTCAGGGCTGGTACATTCCAGCCAGGTAAATCACGGGAAGGTTGTGGATTTATAATTCTAATCCTGGTTGGGGTTCTTAAATCAGCCCATCATCCCACTGGAGTCAATAAAATGAGTCCTGTTTTCGTGGTTGTTCTATGGATATGAATATGCATTTCTACCACTGGCTCACGGCTAAATGCTCATTGACTTTTGACTATTTTTTTAAATGATACATTGCGGTGGAGCGGTGGCGCAGTTGTTGGCGAGCTGCTCCATGCTCCGCGAACCAAGATCGCACTCTGAATCAGCTCGATTCCCGTCCATGGCTAACATCTCCATGGGTATTACTTCACCCTGCTGGAGTGCCGTCCAGTGATAGGGTGGGGGGGGGGGGGGCCTGAAACTGTTCAGATAACACTCGCCACTGATGTTAGTCGTGGCTTGGAATCAAACTCAGATTGCTGGGCTCATCGTGCAATGTGTGAACCATTGCAACAGCCTCGCCTCACCAAACATTCATATAAAGTTCAACACGTGTATTTTGAGATTAATCTCTTTATATATTGATTTATATTTTATCACGACTCGAGTAAATTGCACGTATGCATTTGTGTACACCGACTGTGTGCACGGTATATTATGTAGAGATTATACAGAATGTAAAATAATGTGATATCTAAAATTGCTGTAACCTTGATTTGATGCACAATTTTTCCCGTCGAGAAACTTTGATTTAATTAAGCCAGCACAAAGTTTTGTAAATGACTTAGCAGCAATTTTGTTATGTGCAGACGGTCCCAAAGATTTTAAACAAGTGTTGTAAATATTTTACCGAGTGCCGCTTATATTGCATCGTTTATTTTGCTCTTTCAGATGTTCATTCCAGCCTTGCTCAACACCAGGCTGGATGAGAAGGGCTGCTGTGGAAATCGTTGCGGGGTAAAGATTACATTTCCATTTTAGAGAACACACACTGATGAATCGATATCATAAGCCAAGGAAACCCAACTATGAAACGGTTGATTATATTCATCATCATCATCAAGCCGGATGATTTAATCGCTCCATCTTCATGTTGCACGTCCTCTCAGAAGCGCTCCATCCCTGACTGCCACTCTATAACTCCTGTATTATTCTGCCGAGTGATGAGTTCTCTCCAAACCTACTTTCTTGTCTTAACAATTTGAATGAAGTCATTAACATCCATAGGTTATCGATTCCGTGTGTCGCCTCCTTCTGTCTCTCAATCTGTTCATCAAAACGAAATCTTTATGTAGACAGGAGGGATCCGTTGACCTACAAAGCTATTTTCACAGATGTACAGTTGTTGCAGCCTTGATTTAACCAGGAGATGAAATTAAACAATTGAGAGCGGTGAAACATTTCCTCATTGGCAAGGGTGACCTGGGTTAAATACATGAATAGTTTTGTATTTCTACGTCACCTTCTCTCTGCCCTCGGCGCTTTCACCAACACCCACTCACCGGCACGCCGGAGCATCGTCAAAGAACTCCCACGACAACTCACGGCGTGGCCGAGGTCGTCGTCGAACGGTGGATTGGGGGAAAAAACAAAACGAGGGCTGCACATGCACACGTGCACGAGGCAATGGTCACGTGTACGATTTTAACGAGTGAACGTGAATGTTGTCGCAGATGCCGTTCTCCGTACTCTTCAACGCCGTGGGTTTCTTGGGCGCTGGGTACTGCTTAATTGTGTCAGCCACTGGCCTGGTGGATGGACCCTACTGCATGATTGTCGAGGATGATCATTACTCCTGGATGTCCCCATTCCAGAACGACACTATCTCAACTCACTATCTTAAGTACGTGGATTTTCATGCCTTGCCGCCACAACCAAAACGTTTTTGGAGGCCCTGGGCAAAACGCCAGATGAGGCCTTCTCTGAGACGGGCTCCACCGATCCTCGTTTTATCAGAATCATCCTCTTCTTAATGTCGCTGTCCTGGGAAATCTCTCTGAGTCTTCCCAGGCCTTGAAAAGTCAATTTTTTTTTGTCAATTTCACAATAATATTCCCTTCTGCTGGTGTTTTTTTGGTGTGTTTTAACATCTTAACACCTGTATCATGAATTTTTTTTACATCTTCATACTGGCAAGAGTCCCATTGATATAACTGCTTAACCAAAGCTTTTAATGTTTGGCAGCATTTGCATTGTCCTTGCACTGTCTGCCTTTTGGCAGCCTTTGGCCTATGCTGCCGACCTTAACCAAGCCTCACTGACCAGCGTGGTAAAGTATGGTCACAAAACTCACACAAACCCATCCGGTTGTGGGATAGCCCTCATCCAGCAGTGGATTGACATAGGGACTTTACATATACACGTAATTTTACATGATCAGTGTGTTAATTTAGTTGTCTCCGATTTTTTTTAGTTGTCCCTGCAATATTTGCTGCTGTCCGACATGCGTTATCTTTGTTCCTGTCCGTGTGATGATTTTCAGCCTCACTGGTAGCTACCTGTTCAATCAAGATGTTTGGACAACATGTAAAAAGCCTGAAAATGTAGTCCTGTGGAACATCGTGCTCTTCTCGATGCTGATCTGCTTCAGCAGCATCCAGGTCGTGCTGTGCGCAACACAGATAGTCAACGGCCTCATCAGGGTGTGCTGTGGCACCTGCATGAAGGTAAGATTCAATCCCTCGTTACAAACCTTCCCCTCGCTACTTACAACGGTCCTCTCCCATTACTCCCAGTTAGGGAGAGAGAAAACTAAAATACATACATACATCGATATTTAAAGCCAGTTGAAAACATATCGCAACATAGTATCTGCCTCTCCCAGGAATACCAGGGCCACTGTATAATAATAATAACAACAACAACATTAGCGACAACTTTAATTTATCGTGCACCCATAATGTGGCAAACGTCTCAGCGGGCAGACATTTGAATGAGTAAATTGGAGATAATGGGTAGGGATTAAGCTAAGCGAGGAGAGAAAGGCCGAAACTAACGAACACTTAAATAGATTCACAATAGCATCACAACTCGTGCTTTCTAACTAACACCATACACGTACAACTGAATGGAGTATAATTAAGAGAAGTCTATTTTCGCCGAGCACTGCATCGATTCGCCATATGACACCAATCTAACCTGCCAATCACAACCAGCAATCTGACGACAGCACGGCAACTGCTTAAAGACACGATTTCAGGAAGGTCTTTCAGGTGAAAGTTGAGATGGTGTGAACACCTACCTGATGATTCTCGTTTGCATTTCCAGGGGAGGGGAGAAACATTGAAAGCATTTGTAAAACGGGCTTGCTTTGTAACATCCTTCCAGGTTTGCTGAAAAACCAAATCAATTCACAAATTCCCCCCCCCACCCACGTGACAACTTGATTTGATTGGCTCTGTTAGGTGGTGGAGTTATAGTTAATAAAGTGACACTATGTCTACATGATGATGTAATACAAAAGGAACTCATTATGATTCAACGTGAATCAGAAACTAATTGTAAATCATAATATTGGTCGTGAAAAGTATAAAAAATGTCATAGGTTAATTGACGTAAACATTTGCTTTATCGAAATTTGAACACAATGAACCGTTTTTTAAATTATATTTCCAGAGTCTTAAATCTTTATAGCTGCAATTGGAGCAGAGAGAGGCAGATTAGTTTGTAGACGTTAAACCAACTGACCTATTCGTAAACCTCCAATCGGGTCATAAATGCAACGACTCTGCTCAACTGCGATAATTTCGACCAGCCCTAAACACTCAACAGTACATTCAACGTGTCCATTGCCTTCACCAGTGCGTCTCATGTTCCGTTGTGCTCGAACTCTGTTTTACGACCGCTGTTTCCCCCCACCCCGTTTTTTTTTTCAGAATGAAGTTGTTTAAATTAAAAAAGAAGAAAATAAAATTAAAGAAGTAAAAGCAAATGTTATAAAACGGTAAACTCTATGACCTGGGCATTGAGATCGCTGTCTGGAGAGAAACCTACAGGAATGCACGCATCTCTTCAAAAACCAAACGACCACTTTATCCTTTGTTCTTACAAAAAAACGCAGTTGTGTACATTTTTTAAAAGACAATTCAGGCTTGTGCACTGTGAGTTATGAATTGTTTTAAATAAATACTTCCGGATATGCTACTTTTGACTTTTGAAAACAGCTGTTTGTAAATGCGTATGCTACTGTACATGGCTAAAGACAATTTTGTTGTTGTTGTTGTTGTTATTGTTATTTTAATGAAATTTGATGGAGGTGAAAATTCCCGAGAGTTGTACAGGCATAATTGTGATATATTATGGTTACATATAGTAGTTTTTACTTCAAATAAACATTACAATTGATTGTGGAAAATAATGGTTAGGAGGTGCCTCGTTGTTGTCTGGTTATTTTAAATGAATTGGACATGCTCCGTACAAGTGTAGTACCGTTGAGGACGCGTGGACACCGGAGTAGAGGCACACGTATTTATTTCACAACAGTCACTGGGGACATACAGTACTGGAGGGGGTATCGGCCCCCTCACCCGGATAGCTGGGAACACACGGCTAGCTACCCCTAGCCTGCCTCCTAATCCTCCAAATACTGGGCTAGGGGAGGCTGTCTGGCCCGACACTGGTCAGTCGGGCTACGGTACCCGGAGTCCCAGAGTCCTGGCTCTGGTTCACGGGACCACGCCGCTGGCTCGGTCCTGCGCGGCCCTGACAAGGGCGGCGTCCCAGGGGAGTCCAGGGCTCTGGCTAGGCAGTCTTCGGTCTTCAAGAGTTTACTTAAACATTCTGCCCCGAGCCCCCTGACACATCCCCCTTTATACTCAACCCCCGCTGAGGGGTGGGGCCCCGGGCTGCCTGGTGCGGACGTCGTTGAGAGCACCCCCCCCCCGTGCACTCACGTAGCCCCGCCCACTGTGTTTGTTTCCCATAAGCTGCCATGCATAACGGCTCTCTCTCTAACACCCCTACACTAGTTTCCCGTGTGATCCCATACATACAGCTCCTCCGTAACACCCCTACACAAGTATTATTTACGTTACTGTTTACTTTGAAAATATACGAATTAACTATCCACAATAAACTCTGGTTTGACCAGCATATTTGGTATTGTGTTTACAAAAATAACGATTTAATTTATGTGACAAAAACTGAAAATTGTATTACGAATAAATATATTTGAGAGAGAATATAATGATACAATGACATATACAAACAATTACAGTTGTCAAATTATTAGTTCTGGTGTGAGATATGTTGTGTGGTACCTCAAGTACTGTGAGTTGTGGTAACGGCATGGGGGAGGGCACTAATCCAACAGTGGATAAAGACAATGGCTGATGTCAATGATTAAGATATTGGATTTTAAGAATGATTGTGACATTTATTTGACCATGGTAATGGTTAAATTCCCCCGCCATGGCTAACATCGACGGCCAGTCAATATCTGAAACAATCCTGGCACCCCCCCTCACACCCATCAACCCACCCCTTAAAAAACCCCGCACTGACCAACATGGTGAAGTATGGTAAAAAAAACCCATAACTAAGACAACGGGGTGGGTTATTATAACGTTACAATTAGTCACTGGATTCGGGATTGTGATTCAATTTCAGAATCATACCGTACAACATAACACATTCCTGCGGAAGGAGCTGGTAGGAACGTTGGGTTGCTCAGTCAATGGCCAGGGTCAACGGCGGCGTGGTGTATTCCGCAAATATGCCCGACTGTGAGGGCTGCCACAATCCGGCGTGAGTAGGTTAAACGTTGAGTTTTATAAGGGCACCACGGGGTGACCAGCCCCTCCCCACCCAGCCCCACCCCTCCCATCCCTCCCACCCAGCCCCTCCCCACCGAGTCATTTCCGAACGGGCCCTGGGGGCAAACCCTTTCGCAGCCCGTGCCGACCCGCATGGTTCAAGAATGGTGAAGCAACCGGCGTGCCTCATCGCAATCTATTGGGTCAGATCACGTAGGTAAAATGTGTGTCGTGCGCGCCCTCCGCCAAGCCCGACACAGGCAATTAATGAAGCTGTAACGCGAACAAACTTGCCGATTCACGACCCCTTCGCACCTCCGATTAGCACGGCCGGCTAGGTATGGCGCGAAAGAAGTTCAACATACATATACATACAGCACAGCGGTCGCGAGAGCCTACGTGTTAAATGCCTACGCCTGGCAGAGCACTGAGCAGACTTTCATCCAGCAGTGGACGAGCTGTACACACCCGCGTGTACGTCATGGATAAAAGTGCAAAACAACATTCTGTCCAAGTGCACCCCCAAATGTCACAGTGCTTAACCTTCAAAGCAAGAATGCGACGTGAATTAATAACTAAATTTAAAGAAAAATCACCCAGGGCTCGTCCGGGATTTGAACCCGGGACCTCTCGCACCCAAAGCGAGAATCATACCCCTAGACCAACGAGCCAGATGCTAAAGCTGTTGAGCAAACATCCTTTTAGTGTGTGCACTTGGCATTTTGTGCACGCTGGGCATAAAACCAAGTGTGGCTGCAGTACCGATAACACTATGACAGCAGCAGCATTGGAGAGAGATGTGTTAGTAAGCGAGTAAAACTCCGATTTTTTTTTATATAGCTCCATTCACACAAGGCCTCACAGCGCTTTACAACAGAATCACAGTCACAACAAGTATAACCCGTAAAAACAAAGTTTTCACTATAACTCCTTTATATGCGTGGCGGCTAGAGTCCTCTCGTCCTCTGGCTTGAGATGGCTGCCGCCTATGGGTCAGATGATTGCATGGCAGCATTAAGCAATTGGTAATTCAATATAATAATTTTGTCCTAAAAAGTGTAAAATTTAGGAAAATTTTTTTCACGAACATTCATTGTCACGCACAACGAGTCTGTGTGGAAAATGTCAGCTCGATTGGATCACGGTAAGTGGGTTAAAAAACGACCGAAAGATTTGCACGGTCCTAAGCAAGCAAGCAAGTGAACTTAATATAAAGGATTTTAAAAAAACCCATCAAAATTAAAACTAAGAGGAAATCAACCCAACCCCCTTACGCAGAAGGATACGCAAGAGGAAATAAACGCGAAAGACTCAAAGAATATAGAAAAAAAAGCGGTTTTCAAACCGCGGATTTGGTGGATCGAAGTTGCCGTACCGAGGTACACGGTTTGAGCAGATCCACCCAGATGCGATCGAGCTTAAACCCTGTCAGGGCCTTGAAGGCCATTACAAGAACTTTAAACTCGCTGCTGTATTTTTACTGGAGCAACAGTAGCTACATATGTAGTAGCTACGGGCCCCGCACATTCAAGGGCCCCGCGCTAAATGCTTTCAAGCTATAAATTCCGTTTCAGTGATTCTGCACTTGCTCTATTACTATAGTACTATACCGCCTTCGACTTTTATGAACGACCGGGTGTTTAAGGTTAGCGATTTGTCGTATTATGTCTGTATAGCAAATTAAAAACTACAATTACTTTACTATGCAAGTAAAAAATTTGTGTTTTTAATATTTGGGTTTTTTTTTTCAATTTATGGCCCATTGATGACATATGCTACAGGCACCACACTAGCTTCATCTGGCACTGAATAGGTGTGATGTGCTCACATTCCCTCACTCTGCACTAAATATGTACATACGTATATTGTCAACCTGATGATGCTGGTTGTAATTACTGGCTGTGTCGGGTGGTGGCGGGTTTAACGAGACATTTATATTTACGCGATGCCCACTACATGTTCAACTGATTCATTTGCAGTTTAACGAACGAAGCGTGCACGTACGGAAATACGGAGAAGTGCTGTTTATACACGGACCATGCAAAACGTTTCTTGCATTTTTGAAAAACGTTCTCCAGTTTCATTCCGATTGTCCCCTACCAGTCTCATGCTATGAGACAAAGTGTCCACCCCATTCAAATCTCTCGCAGAGCTGTGCAACCCTTCCTGGATATCATGGATATTACAGAGCTACAACTGAAATCCCTTCACTTTCCCACCGGCTCTGCATATACGGACGCTTCGGGACCTACGGAAGAAAAATAGCCTTGCAAATGTAAATTATTATTGTTGTTGGATGGGAAAACAATAATTGTCGCATTGCAGTCAAACCGATGTTTTCAATTTTGGACGGGGAGTTTAGCCGAATTACGAATTTAAGCAAATTTAACGTTCAAATTAAATGTATTTGCGCGCGGAAGAGAAATCTTTTAACGAGAGCAACCACCCACCGTGTTCGTCGCAAACAATTACAGTGGTAATGACGCTTACGATTGTGGGATCACAGATGCCACCATCAGTGCCGGATTATCCCAGTAGCAACAGTAGCTACTACACATGTAGTAGCTACACAGTAGTAGCTACTGGGATAATCCGGCACTGATGACACATGTAGTAGCTACACATGTAGTAGCTACACATGTAGTGCTACTACACATGTAGTAGCTACTACATGTGTCGAGGCGACTCCCACGCGCCGCTTGCGATTGCGAGAACCGATTTCGACCGGCGAATCGACGCGCGGTTACGATCCGTCGTTTCGGCGTAAATGAGCGAGCATGGCTAAGGCCTTCATTCAGTAGTGGACGGAGCACGGAACGATGATGATGATGATGATGGTGAGGGCAGACCCGCGTCAATGTGGTGATGTTTCGAGGCAATGGAGAGCGGGGAAGGGTTGCTTTGTTGGCAAATGGAATTTGAACGAGAACACATCAATTGGACTTGGCCATGACGCCATCGTTACGCTGCGGCGAGAAGCAAGACGATGCTGGGAATGGAACGACGGCCAAAGGTGCGAGCTAGCACACGAGGCTTTTATCCAGCAGCGGACAGAGCGGGAATGATCATGATGACGACGTCACGGAGACTGGGTTGAATGAAACGTGTAATGGGAGAAGAGTGCCCTCTGCCACGTAGAGCTGTTATGACAGGTGGAATGCTAACGACTGTTTAATTCGAGAAAATGAGTGAATTCTCCAACAATGTGACAAAACCAGATCGTGCTGACTACAATATAATTTCGATTTAAAGCTTTCGTGACTGCAGGGATTCATCTTCTTGGTTCTTTCGATAAAGTCACGTAGAAGGGAAATAATAAAATAATGATAAAACGTTATAAAGTTCTCACGACGTTTCGGCCACAACGCAAGCAGCCGTCCGACACCTCTGTTCTTCACCTGAGGACGGCTGCTTGCGTTGTGGCTGAAACGTCGTGAGAATTGTATTATGTTGTATATATATTATTTTATTATTTCCCTTCTACGTGACTTTACCGAAAGAACCAAGAATACAATATAATCATCATCATCATCCACGATCTTTCCACTGCGAGATAAAGGCCTCCCCGTGCTGTCGCCACCAGTCACACGATCTCGCGGGTGACGGGAAAAAAGCATAGGGACGCACAGAGAGAGAGAGGGAGAGAACGGAGAGGTACTGGAGCCTCTGAGCCCGCGTACTCTGAAACCTTGCCATACTTTGTTCACCACCTTTAACTTTTTTACACCATTAATTCTAGATTTGAAGCTTTCGTGACTGCAAGGATTCATATTCTTAGGTTTTTTCGGTAAAGTCACGTAGGTAAAACATTAAAATTAATAAAAGTAAAATAAAATAAAAAATAAAAATCACGACGTTTCGGAAGCAACACAAGCTTCCGTCTTCAGGTGGAACCGTCACAGCCCGACAGCTGTATCAAGTAAATGAGAGATTACAGGAGATACCACTGCGTATATATAATGGTTGAGGGGGGGGGGAAGGGGCAGGGATGGCCCACTCTTTATTATTATGGTAAGGTGCGGTTTGAGACCATGAATAGACTGCATAACAAAAGACTGAGCCTTTATTATGGAGAGGTTCGGTTTGTGACTACGCCTAGCCTACATAATAAAAGTGTGAAAAAAGAAGAAAGCTAAACCTGGTAGAAAGCTTTCTTACGCCACTCGTTGCGAGCGGGTTGCAATTTATTCTGCTCGGTCGGCGTTAGCCGCTGAGGTCGTGGCGGGTTTCTCTTTTCACCCCTGTTGGCTCCGCGCCCCCCTGTACCGCTCTCGTTCCGCTGCAATGTGCCATCGAGGGCGATGGTGGCACGCGAGATGACGACCGATCGGTTGACCGATTGAAACGCCGCTCGGTGTACGTACGCTGAACGTCCTTCGCGCCGCACGTAGCCGACCGCGTTCAGCGGGAGGGCTGGGATACTCACGATGACGGTGACGCCCTGCTCCTTGCAGAGAGTGGCTACGGCGCTCAGAATCACCGACAGCACGATCCACGTCGCGGAAACACTTGCGGACCCGTGCTCTGAGCCTGCGTGGGAGGAGGAAGGAAAAAAACGTCGTGATCATTGCGCGATAGCTCTCGCTAAGACGATCCGATGACGGCGGTGTCCACCCCGTTGCTGTTATGGACCTACCCTTGCGGTTAACTGTTACGTAAATAAAAAGTTTGGGCTTTTGGTACTTGTTTTGTGTCGCTCGCTCGCTCGCTCGATCAGTCGCCGCATCGATCGCTCGCAACGCGCGGTAACGCTCGGCACACCGGCATACTGCGTCGCGTAGCTGAGATGTAACGCGCGGTAACGGTCGGCTCACCGGCAAACGCCGTCGCGTAGCTGATGAAGGAGAGGAAGAAGAAGAGGGCGCACAGCAGGTCGGCGCGTCCGACGATGCCGGCAACCTGGGGCAGGGCGACGGCACAACGCGGGGCGCGCACGCTTAGTCACGCCACGATGCACGGACACGCACCGCGCGCGCGTGTATGTACGTACGTATGTTGAACTTCTTTCGCAACTAACGTAGGCAACCGCGCGAATCGGAGGTGCGGGGGAAGGACAACAAAGTAAACACAAAAAACAGCTCGAAATAAATGAGTTTGTCTATCGAGATGATTATTTTAAAGTGCATAGCTCCAGTGGCTTCCGAATATCGGAAGGAAGAACGTTCCAGACGGCCGAGGAGGCGCATGTGAAAGCGCGCGATGCAGTGATCGTGAGCGTTTGTGTCAATGCATCACAACGCATGGACACGTACCGTGCGTGTGCGCGTTTGTGTCAAAGCGTCACAACAACAACAGCACTAGGACACTATCCTCGCGTGTGCGTTTGTGTCAATCCGTCATAACGCAATCCGACGCAGATGTCGCTCCACTCGCCACCGATGTCAGCCCTGGACCGGAATCAAACTCGGCGCGACTGCGTTTGAAGCACGTCCTGTACTGCCCGTGTGCTTGTCAATGCGCCGGAACGCAAGGACGCGTGTTCACCTTGCGTGCGTCACAGCAGCTTCAAGACACAACGCGCAACAATGTAAGATTCTCTCTATATATATAGCGACCTGCAATGGCAGTGGTGAGCAATCTAATGGATCGGAGAGCTCATTGTGCTAATCCACTGTGACGCTGTTGAGATCCTTTCAACGTACGTGACATGGTTGACCAATGTGACGCACGTGGCCAGTGATGGGGCCGCCGATTTCATTCACCGTGTCGTGTGCTACAATCCAGAGCTACTGCCGAAAGCACCACATGTTATATATATAAAACACACATATTTTTCATAATATATGTTTTTTGGGTCAGATCGTGTTATTTATAAATGTGTCGTAACCTTCCACCACCCGACACGGCCAAGCAGTAAAAAATGTGTCACGTTTTTCAAAGGACAAAATAATTCACTTCTTTAGCCCACCGGTGTGCTGAAGAGAGAATCAACAGCATTTTAAAATTTGAGTAGTACGACGTTTCGCTGATAATTACAATCAGCTTCATCGGGCAAGAATGGTGAAGCTCTCCTGTTGCTCCCGGTCTTAAATAGAGCAGCTTCAGGGTGACGTGATCATTTAATTCAATTCAATCTGGTGCAGTGATTCGAGCCTACGTGTTACAGGTATTTTTGTTTTTGACGATTACGCCGCAGCAATGCCAGCCAGAGCCACTTTGCGTGCCATTTCTGTTGCCAGCTCAACAAAGAGGCACACACTCGTGGAGTGTGGGCACATCGTGGTTAGTTTAAGATTGCTCGGACACACTGGAGTAGCGTCGGATTGAAGCTTTCGTGACTACCGTACTCATTGATTATTTCGATAAAGTCACGTATGTAGAAATAAAATAAAATTTAACTAAATAATTTAAAATACGTTTCGAACGCAACACAAGCCATCATCATCAGGTGAAAATGAGGCAAAACACACAGCGAGGGAACACACAATGGGACACCAAGCACACAGCCCGCACAGAGAGCGGTAAACTGCACGGAGGCAAACAACGACAACAAGAAGATGGGAGATGAAACATAATGTGATGCAAAACCAGTCGGCCAACAACACAGTCAGACACGAACCTGGTTGCCCACGTATTTCAAAAGACTGCTAAATTTCGTATTCAACTTCTCGGCTGGACTAGCGTTGGTTGCAAAATAAATTGTCGCTCTTCAGCATCAGTCCCGACGCTCCACGAATGTGATGATAAAGATGGAAAGCAGCTCATTGCACATGCACGACACGTGTAAATGCAGTGCTGCGTGACAGGCAAATGTTTAACGTGTGTACGTGGCAATGCGGAGTATTTAAGTTACTCGATCTGCAATAGATTTGTGATGCGAACGCAAAGCAATGTTAAATTCACGGCTACGATTTGCACCGCCAATGCCAATTTTAACGGTACAACGAAAATAAACTCAAATGTTGGCTCATCTGGAATTTTAACTGTTGGCATTAATCTCACACTCGCAGTGAGAACCACAGCCCAGACTCAGAGCCCAAGACGCCACGTGGCAATCAACTCTGTGAGCCACGTGTACAGAAAAAAAGGCAGGAAACTACCCAACGTGGTACTTGGACCCCACACTGGACCAGTCGTTGCAACACGACTGCGTTGCTTATTACGATTGTGCTGTAAGGAGAACTGCACTTGGATAAACTGCATTCTGTTCCTGAAGAAGATACCAGCATGTGGAGTGAAAGGCCGGGCATTCTTATATAACAAACAGTTAAACACGCTTCTTAGGTTTTTTCGGTAAAGTCACGTAGGTAAAAAATTTAAAATTAATAAAAGTAAAATAAAAGAAAAATCACGACGTTTCGGATGCAACACAAGCTTTTTGACTTGATACAGCAAGCGTGCTGTGACGGTTCCACCTGAAGACGGAAGCTTGTGTTGCCTCCGAAACGTCGTGATTTTTCTTTTTATTTTACTTTTATAATTTTTTTACCTACGTAACTTTACCGAAAAAACCTAAGAATATGAATCCTTGCAGTCACGAAAGCTCCAAATCTAGAGCTAAACACGCGTTTTACAGAAGGGAGTGAACAAATTATGTTGATTTTTGAATATCAAGATTGGAATGCAATAAAAAAATAAAATGCAGGGCTCGTCCGGGATTTGAACCCGGGACCTCTCGCACCCAAAGCGAGAATCATACCCCTAGACCAACGAGCCAACTCATCTCAATCGTGATCAAGCCGCCTTTTATGAGAAGCACTCGAAAGTTCATGTGAACTCGGCATTCAGCAAAGTTCAGGTTATGTGAGAATAATAAAACCTGAAGGTGACATCACTACAAATGTATGCCTGAACAAACACTGCAACGAGTGTACGTACTGTATTGTCAAACCATCTCTCGAACCCTGACTTTTACCTTTAAAGCAATTAACAGTAATTTAAAAAAATAGAGGCGCTGCCCTGCAATTACCAGCTCACACCAATGCTGTCAGAAAGGGAAGAAATTTTCGTTAAAAAAATGTCTCATGGGCTCGTCCGGGATTTGAACCCGGGACCTCTCGCACCCTAAGCGAGAATCATACCCCTAGACCAACGAGCCAGCCACACACAAACAAGAACGTCCCCACAATGTGAGGTTATTGAAACGAAACGAAAAGTTGAACCCCTTTGGGGCCGTCCATAAATGACGTCACGCGATTTTTGACGATTTTTGAACCCCCCCCCCACCCCCCCAAAACATATAAAACATGCTTCAAATCGCTTTAAACTATTGTCATTGTAGTGCGTATTTAATGTGGCGCTGCACTCTGATGTTGTAGGAGAAAACATTTATTAAAAAGTCTATTTAATGAAGTAGAACGTGTTGTCCATATTTATTTAAAGTTGCTCATTTTGATGTGACGTCACATTTCTCACCCCTCCCCCCTCGTCACACATCGTCACAAATGTCTGACCCCCCCCCCAGGTGCGTGACGTCATTTATGGACGCCTCCTTTGCCGATGTTGCATTTCCCAGTGGATTTTGGCTGCTCGCCATCGAACAAAGACGGTGGCGGTCACCGCATCGCGCGGCACTTTCAGATGCGCTCCTGCGGCCGTCTGGAACGCTCTTCCTTACGATATTAGGAAGTCTTAAATCCAGATTGAACATTTATTTCGTTAGAACTTATTTTTGTGTTTCGTTTGTTGTCCTTCCCCCGCAACCTGCCGCCATTGGCAGTGGTGCAAAACAACAATGAACAAACAAATTGACCAATTCTAGATTTGAAGCTTTCGTGACTGCAAGGATTCATATTTTTAGGTTTTTTTCGGTAAAGTCACGAAGGTAAAACATTTTTTTAAAGCTTTCGTGACTGTTTTTCTGGTTAGAATTTTTTGTTGCTATTTCATTTATACCTGATGATGATTGCTTCTGTTGCAATCGAAACTTCCTGATTTTTATTTTATTTTACTTTTTTAAATTTTAATTTTTTACCTACGTGACTTTACCGAAAAAACCTAAGAATAGAAATTGACCAATATGTTGAGATTTTGACTTCAATAAGTTCGGTAGTGGTAGTGTTTGTGTAATAACAGCCATAGAGGGTTCACGTGGGGATTGGCTTACCGGTCCTGCTTGTAGCCAATAAGGGTTGAGATAGGGACCATGGCCCATGCGTGATCACGACAGGTCATCAGGAGTGATTGGCCTAGCCATTCGGGGCCCCAGCTAATGGGGAGCCGGATGAGGGGCGTGGTCCCGGGATTGACAGGGAACCATCGAGAATGGTCGAAGCTGTCCATGAACGATTGGCTGGGGGAACCACGTGACGAAGGTATTAAGAGCGAGTGAGAGAGAACGATCGGGAGCGGACTGGAACTGACAAGAGCAGGGTCACGCGCGTACGGGGGCTCGGGTTGCCACGTGCGCGGTGGGGACTTAGTGCGTAGTCTGTCCTCTCTCCGTTGTCTGCCAGCAACGGAGAGTGAGTGAGCAAAGTGTATTGTGGAGTGGAAATAAAAGGACCGATTCCGAAGCCGTCTCCTGAAGGATTATTACATTTGTACAGCTTAGGGTGAAACGCGTTGAACTGGCCCAACGCATAATCCTGGGTTGAACTTCAGGGTAAACACACCGTGAATTTAACTGGGGATTCTCCAGAGCAGCGAGTTTCTTGTTGACGTAAAAAGGGGGAAATAACCAAGAACCTCTCACAACCAAATCAAGAATCATTCCCCGAGGCCAACGAGGGTTGCGAGGAAATTGTATCACTCTGGTCACTAAAGAAAGAGACCTTGGGGAAAAGAAAAAAAACATTGGCAATTTTACATTTTCGCTCATTTTGGACATTAAATGTATTTACCTACAATGTAATGAACATTATAACATATTTTTGGTTCTTTCGGTAAAGTCACGTAGAAGGGAAATAATAAAATAATACAAATATAAAACAATAAACAATTCTCACGACGTTTCGACTGCAACACAAGCAATCGTCATCAGGTGTGAAATCCACAGCAAGAACATTTACCGCCATTTTTTTCAAATGTTCTTGCTGTGGATTTCCCACCTGATGACGATTGCTTGTGTTGCAGTCAAAACGTGAGAATTTTTATTGTGTAATATTTTTATTATTTTATTATTTCCCTTCTACGTGACATTACCAAGAATATGAAATAACCAAGAATATGAATCCCTGCAGTCACGAAAGCTTTAAATCAAAATTATTAATATCGTTACGTTACATAATGTACTGTATGTAGAAACATATAAAATTAGTCATGAAAAAAGATGCATCCTCGGGGTTCATCCGGGATTTAACCGGCACCCTCTCGCACCCTAAGCGATAATCATACCCCTATACCAACGAGAGTTTATAATTTTGATCAGCATTTTTTTTCAAAGTTCAGGTTATTCGTGGCCTTTCGTGAGAATAATAATGCTTGACGGTGACATCACTACAAAAGTATGCCTGAGCAAACAGTGCAAAGAGTGTACGCGCTGCATTTGTGAAACCATCTCTCGGGAAACCAACCCTGACTTTTATTTTTCGATTTAAAGCTTTCGTGACTGAAGGAATTCATCTTCTTGGTTCTTTCGGTAAAGTCTCGAAGAAGGGAAATAAGAAAATGAAAAAAAAATATTATTTTATTATATAATATAATAATATAATAAAATTATATTTAGTATGTTTTATTTTTATAATAATAAATATTATTTTATTATATAATAATATAAGAATTTAATATTTATTATGTTTTTTTATTTTATTTTATTATTTCCCTTCTACGTGACTTTACCGAAAGAACCAAGATCAACCCTGACTTTTAGATTTCAAACATGAACGGTGCAAAAAAGAAAGTTAGAGGCGCAGTCCTGCAATTGACGGCTCGCGCCACTGCTGTCAGAACGGGAATAATTATTCGATTTTTTAAAAAATGTTCCTGGGCTCGTCCGGGATTTGAACCCGGGACCTCTCGCACCCTAAGCGAGAATCATACCCCTAGACCAACGAGCCAGCCACACACACAGCCGCGTGTCCACAATGTGAGGCTACAGCATCAGGCACATGTGGCTGGCTCTTGAATAGTTCACATTCCCAAAACTTTCCTTTGCTCGAACAGCACTGCTTGATTTTGCCTTGACTCAACCGAATTAAAACACTAATTCCTGCATAATGCACGGGCATAAGTAGTACTAATCACATACCTGCATTTCCCATATCCCTTCCCTTTGATGCTACTAATCCTGCATAATGCACGGGCATGAGTAGTACTAATCACATACCTGCATTTCCCATAAACATGCTAAATGCCTCTTGATATGTATATTCTTTTGTCAAGGCGCTCTTTTCCCCCCCTTCCAACCCAGCTTATATATATGCTCCAAGCACGTGTGCTGTTTCATTCAGACGCTGTTGCCTCGACAGACCTGGTTTTCACCTGAGGACGGCTGCTTGCGTTGTGGCCGAAACGTCGTGAGAATTGTTTTATTATGTTTTATTATTTTATTGAAACACTAATTCGGTTGAGATACCTACTGGCATTTATTTAAAATGTTCTGTTTGGGAGGCGATAGCTTGGAGCAAAAGCATTGACCTTGTACCGTTGAAAATCTGAGTTTTAATTTGGGACAGGACCCTGCGGGGTGGGCTGGTAGGAACGAATAACCAAAGAATATAAACATAATGTATTATTACACTTGTTAAGCCAGGAAAGCCCCACTGAGTCAAAAGGTTTTTGTAGGGTCCTGCCAAGTGTTTGCAGTAGGGGTCGATGTTGATACACGGACGGACGGACGGACGATATAATCTATTGGTGGTCTGGTCCACTTCGTTCCTACCAGTATAACCACACATTATCATTCAATTGGTTTCCCGAGTGTCACAAGTTGATGGCATCAGCCTGGTCACTATTGACTGCACAAAGAAAACATCACATTTCATCTCTACGGTCACCTTATTTGGCTGCATTCAAGCATTAAAAATAATCAAATGTATCTCATCACCGTGCAAGAAACAACCCTAGCAATGTTAAATTAAGCAAAGTATGTTGAGCATTTGAAACGTATTCATCTAAATAAATCAAAATAATTTTACAGGACTCGTCTCGGATTTGAACCCAAAATCTCTCACACCATAAGTGAGAATCATACCCCGCGCTCAACCAGCCAGCCGTGAGAGGTTTGCAAGTAAATGGTATCAGCCTCGTCACTAAAAAAACTCATTGCAATACATTGTTCATTTTGTATTTTCATTCTATTTGTTTACGGTACAACCTTCATTATTACAAAATATAACATCAATATAACATCAATGAAATTTACTGTACATTGTTAATATTGGTAGGAACCTCCTGGTTACACCAGCCCACAGGGGATTATTGTGTCCGTCGTGCAGGGAGGGCTGGGTGGGGAGGGTGGGGCGTGGGAGGGGTGGGGCTGGGTGGGGAGAGAGGGGCTGGTCACCCCGTGGTGCCCTTATAAAACTCAACGTTTAACCTACTCACGCTGGCTTGTGCCCGCCCTCACAGTCGGCCATATTTGCGTTGACCCTGGCCATTGACCGAGCAACATAACGTTCCTACCAGCTCCCTCCACAGGAATGTGTTAACTTTACGTTATTTGGAAATAGGTAAAAAATCACAGACACATATTTTTCTGATTTCGCCCAGGATTTGAACCCAGGACCTTTCAGAGCCTAAGTGAGAATCATACCCCTAGACCGTCATCATCATTCACTCGGTCCCTCACGTGTCAGAAGTTGATGGTATCAGCCTGGCTACTATTGTCTGCACACAAAAAAGCACATCACATTTAACCTCTACGGTCACGTTATTTGGCCAGCCACACACACACACAGCCACGTGTCCACAGTGTGAGCATACAGTACCAGGCACATGTGGCGGGGCTGTTGAAACAACCCAAAACGTAAACCCCTTAAAGCGGCAGCCAGCTTTGAATCGTTACAACAGCACTGCCTCCTTTTAACAATCCCGCATTTGGCTGAGATGGTGACACGGAATATTTTTGCTGAAATTAAAAAAAAAATTGGCGATGGCATCATTGGCAGTGGCGCACAACCACAATGAACATACAACTGTTGAGATCTTGACTTTAATAAGTTCCGTCTTGGACGTGTTTATTTAGCTCAGGATAGAAAAAGCTGCCCCAAGGCACAATCGGGGTTGAAATCTGGGTAAACACACCATCAATTAAACCGGATTCTCCAGTACAAGCAAGTTTCTCGCTCATATAAAAATATAAAAAACCTTGGGCTCGTCCGGGATTTGAACCCGGGACCTCTCGCACCCAAAGCGAGAATCATACCCCTAGACCAACGAGCCAGCCTGTCTACATCGTGAACGAGCAACCTTTTAAGGAGTGGCACCCAGAAATATCTGCCTACTTGGCATTTCGCAAAGTGCAAATTGGTGGGCTTCGGTGAGACCAATGCGGTGAAGCTGACATCACGAAAAGTGTGCCCGCACAGACATCAGTAGGTTGGAAATGAGGTTAAAACCATGTTGTACCACCCTCCCCACCCTCTTCATCAAACCAACACTGACCAGTGTGGTGAAGTATTTGATATTCAAATCCAGATTGCGGTGTAACTCACCACAAATTAAACAAATAAAAACAATGTGCTGACGCTGCGTTGGCAGCACAACAAAATACAACAAAACAACTCAATAGAAAAGTATATATATATAAAACAGGCGACGTTTCAGGCAACGGCCCTTCTTCAAAGCACACTAAATAAGTCAAAAATGACAGGGCTCGTCCGGGATTTGAACCCGGGACCTCTCGCACCCAAAGCGAGAATCATACCCCTAGACCAACGAGCCAGCTGCTTTGATTGCTCAGCAAACAGTCTTTTGGCAGGTGGCATTTCGCATATCCTGTATGACGAGCATTCAGGAGGAGTTCAGATTCTTACGCCTGAGGCCAAGAAACCAAAGCTGAGCTGTGTCGTAACAAACAGTGCAATTGTGTCCCGATAATAAATCCAGATTTTTTTTTAACACTTTCAGCATACAATAGAGACCTTGATATGCACAAGTACAACGTTTCATAAGGCTTTCGCGACCAAACCTATCCATAACATAGGTTTTTGGGTAAGATCGTAAATATATTTAATCGTAAATATATTTAATCGTAGATATATTTATCTGTAATAAAAATAAGAGATATTTATCGCTAAATATATTTACGGTCCAACCCAAAAACCTTTAATTATGGATACAATAATATATCAGCCAAAAGGAAAGGGCTCGTCCGGGATTTGAACCCGGGACCTCTCGCACCCAAAGCGAGAATCATACCCCTAGACCAACGAGCCAGCTGGTAACCTGTTTGTTGCAAGCATCCTTTTAGGAGTGGCACTGCACATTGCATGCATATTCAAACAAATGTAAGCAAATCTTTTTACTGGTAGGAACCTCCTGGTTACACCAGCCCACAGGGGATTATTGTGTCCATCCGTCGTGCAGGGAGGGGCTGGGTGGGGAGGGGAGGGGAGGGTGGGGAGGGGCTGGGTGGGGAGGGGAGGGGAGGGTGGGGAGGGACTGAGTGGGGAGGGGCTGGGTGGGGAGGGTGGGGCTGGGTGGTGGGTGGGAGGGGTGGGGCTGGGCTGGGCGGGGAGGGGCTGCTCACTCCGTGGTGCCCTTATAAAACTCAACGTTTAACCTACTCACGCCGGCTTGTGCCCGCCCTCACAGTCGGGCATATTTGCGGAATACACCACGCCGCCGTTGACCCTGGCCATTGACCGAGCAACCCAACGTTCCTACCAGCTCCCTCCGCAGGACAATGTGTTTTAAACATTTTTTTTTATTTTACCAGGTCAGGGCCACTGAGCTGTATAGCTCTTTGTCAGAAGCGACCTGACTAGCACAAATTATAAAACAACGAAGTGGCTTATCAAGTGAAAATGCACAGTAGCCAAATTCTCTAAAAGCATGTTTCTAAATGTGGGCTGGTGGAACCAGGTGGTTCCTACCAGTATTGTTGCTGCTACACGCGAATAGCAATCGCCCCTTTCGACAGCCTGTCCGTTAAAGTCTACACACACAGGGACTCACGCTCTCTGCGTGCGTGCGGACACACACAGGGACTCACGCTCTCTGCGTGCGTGCGGACACACACAGGGACTCACGCTCTCCGCGTGCGTGCGGACACACACAGGGACTCACGCTCTCCGCGTGCGTGCGGACACACACAGGGACTCACGTTCTCCGCGTGCGTGCGGACACACACAGGGACTCACGCTCTCCGCGTGCGTGCGGACACACACAGGGACTCACGCTCTCCGCGTGCGTGCGGACACACACAGGGACTCACGTTCTCCGCGTGCGTGCGGACACACACAGGGACTCACGCTCTCCGCGTGCGTGCGGACACACACAGGGACTCACGCTCTCCGCGTGCACGGGGTGCACGGCGAACATGACGGAGGCGAGCAGCGCCGTGCGGCACGCCGGCGCTCCGCGTGCCCCGCGCCACCCGACCAGCAGGCAGCAGACGTCGTAGAGCAGCGCCGAGACGACCGAGTGCAGCGCGATGTTCACCAGGTGGAACCCCGTCGGGTTCAGACCTCCGCTCGCCCAGTAGTTGAGCCTGGCGGGCGGCAAGCGGGGCGATCGTCACGCACGGCCGGCGAGGGACCGTTTTGCCTGCTTCACATCGTTGACGTTTATTACATTATTATATTGTTTTATTATGTTTTATTTTTATTATTTTATTATTTCCATTCTACGTGACTTTACTGAAAGAACCAAGAAGATCATTGACGTGCTGCACCCATGTGTCCCAGAGGTCGCAAACAGGATTTTATTCCGTACCCGTACCCGGCCGCACCAGGGTCGCAAACGGGTACCCGTACCCGGCCGTACCCGTACCCTACCCGCACCCGGCCGGGTATCGGGTAGGGTACGGGTATCGGGTACCCGATTGCGACCTCTGGGATGAAGCCATGTTGCAGGCGCGGGTGGGTTGATTCTAGGAACTTGAATTGTGAGAATAGACAAGACGTTGGGTACGGGTAGCCAGTATATTATTGGTTCTTTCGGTAAAGTCACGTAGAAGGGAAATAATAAAATAATAAAAGTAAAACATTATATAATTATAATAAAAATAAAACATAATATAATTACGTAACATAATATAATGATGTTTTATTTTTATTATTTTATTATTTCCCTTCTATGTGACTTTACCGAAAGAACCAAGAATACGTTGCAAATCAATTTGCTTGGACAATCTGGAAACATACTCTTAGGTTTTTTCGGAAAATTCACATAAATAAAAAATAAAAATAATATAAGTAATAATAGGGTACAGGGTACTTGATACAGTAAATTTAGCTATGACGGTCCCACCTGATGACGGAGACTTGTGTTGCCTCTGAAACGTCGTGATTTATTATTTTATTCCTGTTATTATTTCTATTATTATTTATTTAAAAAAAATTACCTACGTGACTTTACTGAAAAAACATAAGAGTATGAATCCTTGCAGTCACGAAAGCTTCAAATCTATAATTAATCTTGAAACATTTAAGGCGCTTTAAAGCCTTTGCAACGTGAGAGCGTGATCCATGGTACAATCGTGCCATCTGCTGGAGAATGAGTTTAAAACAATTCTAATCTTAAGACTGGGTGAACAAGTTTTAAGTGAGTGCTTAATAAGTAACTACTGTATAAGACTTGTCAACATTTTGGAGGTTTAAACTTAACAAACGTAAGAACTGAAACACTTCATGGCTATTCCAAGACGGGGTGGGGAAAAGATGATAACATTTCTGAGAAAATAGCATTAAGTTCAGCACGGTACATGAAATCTTGAATGTGACAATTAAACTTATTTACCTGGACGTAATAATATTTTGTCTTTTTCCACACAAAATAATAAAAGCACGGGCTCGTCCGGGATTTGAACCCGGGACCTCTCGCACCCTAAGCGAGAATCATACCCCTAGACCAACGAGCCAGCTGAGTTTGCCTCCCAGATGTGAAGGCTATGTGAGCGAGAAAGTCAGCATGTGGTCACAAACTACAATGCGTACCAAAAACACTCTTATTTTTAAATTTTACACGGCTTTCTTTTTATATTAACTTATTTTTATGGACCAAACGACGCGGACATTTAGCCTGTTTTAACAATGCCGAACATCTCTGGGGATGTGAGTAAGTTAATTACTAAAAAAAATATTGGGCTCGTCCGGGATTTGAACCCGGGACCTCTCGCACCCAAAGCGAGAATCATACCCCTAGACCAACGAGCCAGCTGACTTCAGCCACACAGGAAATGCACTTAATGCTGCCACGTTGCATCTGCTCTGTTTCGCAATTGTTTACCTTAACCTACAGGGGGCGGTACTGAGGGTAGCAGCAGTGTAAAATGCCTGGATGTCACACGTGGCAGTATGGCAAGCCTCTCAAGGCTTCACACAAGTGTGCTTAAGAAAATAAAAACCCCACGGGAAACAACGTCAAAAAACAAGTTAAAGAATATTACTTTTTTTCAAGTTTATGACCTATGTATAAAGCAATTCACAATATTGTATCAGCTGTGTGCAAAACACAAAATTAGCATACACTTCACGGCACTTAAGTGGCTGTGTAATTCCTGAATTATAAGCATCTTATAAAAATAGCTAAAAAATGGAAAAGCAAGGGCTCGTCCGGGATTTGAACCCGGGACCTCTCGCACCCTAAGCGAGAATCATACCCCTAGACCAACGAGCCAGCCACGCGCTCCAATCCCCAATGTGGGAATTTAGCATCAGGCACATGTGCTGGGAACTGAATTTTTTTTAAAGTTCACTTACAGGAAGAGCCAGCCAGCCTTGCACTGTTTTCAATTTCAGTTACATTTATTAGATATAGCCCTGTGAGCCATTCGGCTCTTGAATCGGGTGCAACCGCAACAAACAAAACACATGAACAAGAAAACATCTTAAAGTGACTATGCGCAAACAGAGAAATCCAGGAAAAAACTGCAAAGTCTTCAAGAAAAAAAGCACCGTACACCAGCGCTGTGCAAAAATCCCAGTGGGATGCAAGTCAAACAACAACAATGCAGGCTCTGCTGTGCACATTGAAATGCAAATTTTGGTGAAATATTGACACAATTATCTTCTGCTGAAACGCCTTTGTGTTTTTTGGATAGGTTAACATAGCGTGGGGGTAAACGCATTGGGCTGGCACGACTGAAAACCTGAGTTTGAATCTGGGTAACCACCCCTCTTATTCTTAGGTTTTTTCGGTAAAGTCACGTAGGTAAAACATTAAAATTAATAAAAGTAAAATAAAATAAAAAATCACGACGTTTCGGAAGCAACACAAGCCTCCGTCTTCAGGTGGAACCGTCACAGCCACGACAGCTGTATCAAGTAAATGAGAGATTGCAGGAGCTACCACTCCGTTTATATAATGGTTGGAGAGGGGGGAAGGGGCAAGTGCAGCACACTTTTTATTCATATGGTAAGGTGAGGCTTAAGAGGGTGAGCCTTTGTTATGGAGAGGTACGGTTTGTGACTCAACCTGGCCTACCTAACAATAGTGTGAAAAGGAGAAATTGTAATGTTTTACCTACGTGACTTTACCGAAAAAACCTAAAAATATGAATCCTTGCAGTCACGAAAGCTTCAAATCTAGAATTAACCACCCCTCATCATTCACCCGGTTTCTGAAGTGTAGCGAATTGATATCAGCCTGGTCACGTATGACCGCATACAACTCCCATCGTATTAATCTTGGGTTTTCTTTTTGGCTAATTTCCTACCCGTGTAAAATATATTCCCTCTAAGGCCAAAGTATTACTGATGAACGTGAATTACAGAAGCAAAATCATTTGTATGTATATGGGAAGGCCAAAAACCTGAACACCAAAGGCAGTTGTTGAACACACAGGGTGGGTCACTGCTGTGTGAGTTCCAGATGGATTATATGTCCCACGATATGAAGGCAACTATACGCTTGAAATCAAATTTGGTATAAAAAATATAACAATAATAATTAAATATTTATTTTCCTGAAATGTTTGACCGAAAAAAATATAAAAAATTCGTACTCATGCAAACACTTTGTAGAATATCACATTTAGTGTGGTGTTTGGCAAAGTTTTACACGTGATGGAAAAACAACTTAATGAGAGGTTTTTTTTCCGTATATAAAAATAAATGCCTTCTTGGGCTCGTCCGGGATTTGAACCCGGGACCTCTCGCACCCTAAGCGAGAATCATACCCCTAGACCAACGAGCCAGCCACACATGGTACTCCACGCTGTGGGTCTTATAGGACTTCAACAGATGAATAAGAGAAAAAAAAGTTCCACTTCACAACAGAAGCCAACCTCGCATTGAGGCAACAGCCTGCGTTTTCCCCTTTCTGCATTTTTTTTACTGATTGAAACAAAAATTGCAAATTTGGCTGTGATGAGGGGGGGGGGGGGTTTGAGAAATGTGACGTCACATCAAAATGCGCAACTTTAAATAAATATAGACAACACGTTCTACATAATTAAATTGACTTGTTAATAAATGTTTTCTCCTACAACATCAAAGTGCAGCGCCACATTAAATACGCACTACAATGACAATAGTTTAAAGCGATTTAAAGCATGTTTTATTTGGGGGGGGGGGGCAGAGCTTTGTGACGTCATATTTAAGGGGGGGGTTTGACTTTTTTGACGCCGTGTGACGAGGGGGGGGGGTCAAAAATAGTCCAAAATCGCGTGACGTCATTTATGGACGGCCCCTTAACACGTTCCCTTCCAGGAGTGGTGCCACGTAGCTTGAGGCCGTCGGCTCGCGGACACACGTGCATCAAATAAAAAAAGAAGAATGTGAGAACGATTGAAGAGAAATGTGAGAGCGATTCCATCATCTGCCGGAGAATGAGTTGGAAAATCAACAATCTCCCGAGACTGGGTGAATGCGGTTTAGTGAAGAATGAGTTCAGGGACTCCATCTACAGATTGCCAATATTGCAGATGGTTTTTTTTCCAGCTTGGAATTCCCGAGAGATTGAAAACTTGATGCTAAATTAAGCACATCCTTGGTATGCTGAAACGTTTAATGTGGTAATAAAAACACATTCCTGCGGAGGGAGCTGGTAGGAACGTTGGGTTGCTCGGTCAATGGCCAGGGTCAACGGCGGCGTGGTGTATTCCGCAAATATGTGAGGGCGGGCACAAGCCGGCGTGAGTAGGTTAAACGTTGAGTTTGATAAGGGCACCACGGGGTGACCAGCCCCTCCCCACCCAGCCCCTCCCCACCCAGCCCCTCCCCACCCAGCCCCTCCCCACCCAGCCCCACCCCTCCCCACCCTCCCCTCCCCACCCAGCCTCTCCCCATCCTCCGCTCTCCGCCCAGCCCCACCCCTCCCATTTTTTGATGCACGACGGACGGACACAATAATCCCCTGTGGGCTGGTGTAACCAGGAGGCTCCTACCAGTATAACAGACGTTGATTTCTTGACACAAGCAAGAATCGTACTGAATATTTAGCCAGGAGCGCTCACACCCTAATCACATCCTCAAACTAAATAAACAAAACACCTCGTTCGTTTTTGTTCCCCTGAGTTAATCTTTAACAATTCTGTACATTTTGTCGTCACCGAGATGTTCCATCATAGTGACCCCCAATTCCCTGTCATATTTCGCGAATTGCTTATTATCTTTGCGTTACATTACCTTTAAAGATTTGAGGGTTTGTTTTAGATTTTTTTTTAACGGCTGTCCACAAGTATAACATCCATTCGATAACTATAACATCCATTCGACTGCTGTGTGACAACATTTATCTGCGGCATATTTTTAAATTTCAGTGCCTGCCTCTTAAATCTGTCACTTCAAGGGCCCTAAGAAGTGCTATCATGTAATGTAGTTTCCTTTGCAAAGTTGCATTTTAGTAACAATTGCTTAAGTAGGTAAAAAAAATACTGTAATGTGACGACAAGATTTACATTTTTTTTACAACAACAAAATTCCGTTCTCCTGGGCTCGTCACTAAAAAAAAGGCACATAATTTTAGATTTTTACTAAATTTATATACGTTACAGCCTTCATTGTTACAAAATATAACATCAATATAACCGCAATGCACTTTACTGTACATTGTTTAGAACTTTACGTCATTTGGAAAAAGGTAAAAAAAAGGTATTTTTTTCCTGGGCTCGTCCGGGATTTGAACCCGGGACCTCTCGCACCCTAAGCGAGAATCATACCCCTAGACCAACGAGCCAGCCACTTACTCACCCACAGCCACGTGCCCACAATGTGAGGCTACAGCATCAGGCACATATGGCTGGCTATAAAGAAGGAAAGTTCACATTCCCAAAAGTTTCTTTACTAGAACAGCACTGAGACACAAACTGAAATTTACTTAAAATCTTCTGTTTTGGAGGCGATAGCTTGGGAGCAAAAGCATTGACCTTGTACCATTGGAAAATTTGAGTTTGAATCTGGGTAACCACACATTCAATAATTCAATTGGTTTCCCGAGTGTCACAAGTTAATGGTATCAGCCTGGTCACTATTGACTGCACACAAAAACAACACATTTAATCTATACGGTCACGTTATTTTGCTGCATTCAAGAATTTGGAATTTACAAAAAGTAAATGTATTTATCTTCTTGGTTCTTTCGGTAAAGTCACGTAGAATGGAAATAATAAAATAATAAAAATAAAACATTATAAAATAATTCTCATGACGTTTCGGCCACAACGCAAGCCGCCGTCCTCAGGTGAAGAACATGTCTGTCAGAAAGACAGCGTCTGACCGAAAGAACCAAGAAGATGAATCCCTGCAGTCACGAAAGCTTTAAATTGAAAAATAAAATGTATTTGATCACCGTGCAAGGAAACATCCCTTGTAGTTAAAATGTATTTATCTAAATAAAAATAACTTTCCAGGGCTCGTCCGGGATTTGAACCCGGGACCTCTCGCACCCTAAGCGAGAATCATACCCCTAGACCAGGGGTCGGCAACCTGCGGCTCCGGAGCCGCATGCGGCTCTTTTGAACCTTGACCGCGGCTCCGGGGCGGATGCTAGCGAGGGGAGGAGGCGCACTGTGACACCTGCTCTGGCGTTGCCGCTGCTGACAGGTCGCCGCTCCGCTCCACACTGCCCGCCCGGTGACAGGCAATAACGTTGCCGTTGCTTTGTCACATGTTTGGAAGAAGTAAAAACCTTCCTGGGCAGCAAAGAGCTCACCTTTGCTGAGCTGGAACAGCCAGAGTGGCTGGAAAAATTACATTTTATGGTAGACATGACAGCACATCTAAACACGCTAAATACAACCCTTCAGGGGAAAGGAGGCACAGCCCTGCACATGCTGGAGGAGGTTTTGGCATTCGAGCGCAAGTTGACAGTGTTTGTCAAAGATTTACAGAGAGGTACACTGTCTCACTTTCCCTCTTTGAGAGAGTTCAAACAAAGTCATGATACGATAAATTTGGAATATTTCAAGTCTGCAATCACCACAATGCAAAGTTCGTTTGGGAAACGATTCTGTGAGTTCAGAGAGGAAAAAACGACATTATTCTTCCCTGTCACTCCCCTGGCGATCGATCCATCCCTATTGAATATGACTGCATTTGCAGGTGTAAGTCAACCTGATCTTGAGATGGAACTGGCCGATATAGCCGACAAAGATATATGGGTGTCCAAGTTCAAATGCTTGACCGCTACTCTTGAGGATGTTGCCCGTCAGAAGGCCATTCTGGCTCAGAATCATAAATGGAGTGATATTGAAAACCTTCCCAAACAGGACAAACTTGTATTCGAAACATGGAATGCCATCCCCAACACTTATATAAACATGAAAAAGTATGCATTTGGAGTCCTGTCGATCTTCGGCTCCACATATGTATGTGAGCAGGTCTTCTCCAACATGAACTATATTAAAAACAAACATCGATCACGCCTCACAGATGACAGCTTGCAAGCCTGTGTGAAAATGAAGGTGACGTCTTACAGCCCTGATGTGCAGACACTGTGCACTGAGGTTCAGGAGCAAAAATCCCATTAACCAGGTAATTTAGCTATTAATTTGCAAAAATATATTTTACATTGTTAAGTGAAAAAGTCCTTTTTTTATTCAGATTGACAGCTGACTGCACGATCCTGTATATAGCAATAAGGTAAGAAACAATATATGCAGTGTTATATTTGTTTTAAATGTTGCAATGGTTTTGCGGCTCCCAGTTTATTTTTTCCTTCGGAAACGGGTCCAAGTGGCTCTTTATGTCTTAAAGGTTGCAGACCCCTGCCCTAGACCAACGAGCCAGC
Source organism: Lampetra fluviatilis (assembly GCF_964198595.1). Classification (NCBI taxonomy): domain Eukaryota; kingdom Metazoa; phylum Chordata; class Hyperoartia; order Petromyzontiformes; family Petromyzontidae; genus Lampetra; species Lampetra fluviatilis. The sequence continues at coordinate 3,280,708 of NC_136330.1, forward strand.
CACACATGGCACTCCACGCTGTGGGTCTTGTAGGACTTCAACTAATGAATAAGAGAGAAAAAAAGTGCCACTTCACAACAGAAGCCAACCTCGCATTGTGGCAACAGCCTGCGTTTGCCCCTTTCTGCATTTTTTTTACTGATTGAAACAAAAATTGCAAATTTGGTTGAGATATTCGCGACACGTTCTTTTTCTTTAGGGGCCGTCCATAAATGACGTAACGCCCCTAGGAGGGGGGTCAGACATTTGTATATTCGTTACAGCCTTCATTATTACAAAATATTACATCAATATAACCGCAATGCACTTTACTGTACATTGTTTAGAACTTTACGTCATTTGGAAAAAGGAAAAAAAAGGTAAAAAATAAGTATATTTTCCCTGGGCTCGTCCGGGATTTGAACCCGGGACCTCTCGCACCCTAAGCGAGAATCATACCCCTAGACCAACGAGCCAGCCACTCACACACCCACAGCCACGTGTCCACAATCTGAGGCTACAGCATCAGGCACATGTGGCTGGCTTTTGAAAAGGACAGTTCACATTGCCAAAACGTTTCTTTGCTAGAACAGCACTGAGACACAAAGTGGAATTTACTTAAAATCTTCTGTTTTGGAGGCGATAGCTTGGGAGCAAAAGCATTGACCTTGTACCACTGAAAAAATCTGAGTTTGAATCTGGGTAACCGCACATTCAATCATTCAATTGGTTTCCCGAGTGTCACAAGTTGATGGTATCAGCCTGGTCACAATTGACTGCACAAAAAAAACATCACATTTAATCTCTACGGTCACCTTATTTGGCTGCATTCAAGCATTGGGAATTTACAAAAATGTATTTGATCATCGTGCAAGGAAACATCCTTTGCAGTTAAAATGTATTTATATAAATAAATTAAGATAACTTTCCAGGGCTCGTCCGGGATTTGAACCCGGGACCTCTCGCACCCTAAGCGAGAATCATACCCCGAGACCAACGAGCCAGCCGTTAAAACCATGCAAAAAGGCACAAGGAAAACATTGCTCATTTGGGATTTTCACTAAATTTGTATACGTTACAGCCTTCATTATTAATACATTTTAACATTAAAATAACCTTCGATTTAAATCTTTCGTGACTGCAAGGAAAAAAACAATAAAATAATAAAAATAAAACAATAAAATTCTCACGACGTTTCGATTGCAACACAAGCTTGTGTTGCAATCAACACAAGCTTGTGTTGCAATCAAAACGTTTTATTGATGTATTTGTATTCTTTTATTATTTCCCTTCTTCGTGACTTTACCGAAGGAACCAATAATATTAATACAACCGCAATGCACTTTACTGTACATTGTTTAGAACTTTACGTTATTTGGAAATGGTAAAAAGAAAGTCACAAAAAAGGATATTTTCCCTGGGCTCGTCCGGGATTTGAACCCGGGACCTCTCGCACCCGAAGCGAGAATCATACCCCTAGACCAACGAGCCAGCCATTAGAAATATGCAAGTAAATGATATCAGCCACGTCACTAAAACAAAAGGCACATGTTAATTTTAGATTTTCACTACATTTGTATACGTTGCAGCCTTCATTACTAAAAAAAAAACATAATATTAATATAACCGCAATGAACTTTACTGTACATTGTTTAGAACTTTACGTTATTTGGAAATAGGTAGCAGTGTAAAATGCCTGGATGTCACACGTGGCAGTATGGCAAGCCTCTCAAGGCTTCACACAAATGTGCTTAAGAAAATAAAAACCCCACGGGAAACAACGTCAAAAAACAAGTTAAAGAATTTCGATTTAAAGCTTTCGAGACTGCAGGGATTCATCTTCTTGGTTCTTTCGGTAAAGTCACGTAGAAGAGAAATAATAAAATAATAAAAATAAAACATAATAACATTTATTCTCACGACGTTTCGGCCACAACGCAAGCAGCCGTCCTCAGGTGAAGAACTGTCGGAAAGACAGCGTCTGAAACATTCAGACGCTGTCTTTCCGACAGACCTGTTCTGACTTTACCGACTTTACCGAAAGAACCAAGAAGAAGTTAAAGAAAATAACTTTTTTTCAAGTTCATGACCTATGTGTAAAGCAATTCACAATATTGTATCAGCTGTATGCAAAACACTAAATTAGCATACACTTCACGGCACTTAAGCGACTGTGCAATTCCTGAATTATAAGCATCTTATAAAAATATTTAAAAAATGGAAAAGTCAGGGCTCGTCCGGGATTTGAACCCGGGACCTCTCGCACCCTAAGCGAGAATCATACCCCTAGACCAACGAGCCGCATGGTGTTAGTTGAGGTCTAGAAAGCAGTCATCAGGAAACTGGGTTCTCCGATGTAGGCACTCTGCCACTATCAGCCTGGTCGACAAAATGACCACACACAACAACAAAAACTCATTACGCGTATTGTGCATTTTCGCCAAATCTGGTTGCCTTACAGCTGCACTGCAAATTTTTTTTACAACAAATACATTACGAAGATGTTGACTTTTGCAGAAGCTACGCATTTTTTTTCGGTTAAATGTGGAACTTCAATGAATTTTAATTTAAAGTAAACACTTTTATAGTCTAGATCTAGTACGGGGAATCAATGACACAATTTAAATAACGATGTCACTGCCCTCTCGTGGACAAATGCACTAATCTTATGGACGAAGACATCATTTGTCTTCTTTCGTATGGCATGTTTGGGGATTGCAACAGATAACAAATTGATGTCAAGATTTGATATTCCATCCAACTGCTGCAGGAGTGGCCACGTGGATCTGTTTCAGATCGCCGTCGAATGATCAGATCGCGCGGTCGTTCACGATAACGCCGTCGTTACAAAACGAGCAAAAAAAACACTTAAAACGGACACACAAGTCGAGTTAAACCGAAAAAAATTCTCAACTTTTAATCGGCGACTTGCTTCACGTAAACACAAAAAACCCACCCATCAACTCCGAGATGAGCCTCCCATGAGCAGTGCAGTAAAGCTGAAGGCACAGCTCGGTAAGGTGGTTGGGGGGGGGGCTTGATTAATTTGAAATGCTGACTGACAAAAGGAAGAAAGCGGAGGCCGCTTTTTGATGCCTTCCTCCTGCTGCTGCGTACAAAAACACAATTGTCATCGACTGCCTCCCAACACGGGGGGGGGTGTAGGGGGGGGGGGGTGTAGGGGAGGTGTGGGGGGGTGTGGGGGGGCGGTGTAGGGGGGGTGTATGGGGGGTGTAGGGGGGGTATAGGGGGTGTAGGGGGGGTGTGGGGGGGGGTGTAGGGGGGGGTATAGGGGGGGTGTGGGGGGGGTGTAGGGGGGGTGTGGGGGGGGTGTAGGGGGGGTGTAGGGGGGGTGTAGGGGGGGGGTATAGGGGGGGTATGGGGGGTGTATGGGGGCGGTGTAGGGAGGGTGTAGGGGGGGTGTAGGGGGCGGTGTAGGGAGGAAGGGGGTGTAGGGGGGGTGTAGGGGGGTGTCGGGGGGATGTAGGGGGGGGATGTAAGGGGGGGTGTAGGGGGGGTGTGTAGGTGAGGGTATAGGGTCAGTCGCGTTGTGTTTTGTTTACAAGTGGAATGTGTTGCGTAGTTTGGTGTGGTTTTTAATGTACGTTTAATTTTTCACTTTCTTTTTAATGTTTGCGTCGCGTTTCGTGTCGCGCTGAGATTGGTTCCCTGGATGGGTTTTTTTGTTCACCCTGGTTTCTGTGAAAAAAAAAATTACTCATGATCTCTATGAGCCCTTCGCGAGTTTATTCATAATATAAATAATAGAGTTTAAATATAAAGGCAATCTGTCTATCGAAAACGTCATGGTGATTGGTGAAATGAAAGGCAATTCAATCCGTGTATTTTTCAACTCAGACGACGTTTCCTTTTCATGACAATTCCTTTAACCTACATTTTCAAACGTCTACGGCGGCGTAGTGGGTAGCGTGATGCCCTGTGAACGCGGCAACCTAAGTTCCATGGGAACCTCATTTGCCAGTAAAAATATGATAATTGGTTTTTTACCCTTCTATCTGGCAACAAAACTGACACCTTTTTACAAGGAGTCATGTTTGCATAGACCGCAATACCTGCAGTCATAATACAAACAAAAGACATAACTCTGGTAATGTGCACTGTCCTTAAAGTTGATTGGTCAGCACCCGAGACAGCTTTCCTTCGAGCCTAGTCTCACATGGGTTGGACCAGATGACGCAAACATGACTCCTTGTAAAAAGGTGTCAGTTTTGTTGCCAGATAGAAGGGTAAAAAAACAATTATCAACCTAAGTTCCATTCCTTTCCATGGGTAACATCAGTGCCGAGTGTTTACGGCATCAGTCCTGGGCTTCTCCTACGTCGAGTAGGTATTTAAATCAGTACCTTTGGCTGCTGCAGCTCCTTACTATTAAAATTCCTTCCCTTTATTACTGCTAACCCTACTTCCTCCCTTTGTTGCTGCTAATCCTACATAATGCACGGGCATAATATGACTTTGAGACCCCCCCCCACCTCCTACGCATTCCACAAGTAGTGACTAATCCCATATCTGCATTTGCCATAAATATGCTAAATTCCTCTGTTGATATGCAAATTCCCTTGTCAAGGCACCCTTCCTCCTCTAACCCAGCTTAAATATACGCTGCCAAGCTTGGTGGTGTTCATTCAGACGCTGTCTTTCCGACAGACCTGTTCTTCACATGAGCATGGCTGCTTGCGTTGTGGCCGAAACGTCGTGGGAATTGTATTTTATTATGTTTTATTTTTATTAATTTATTACTTCCCTTCTACGTGACTTTACCGAAAGAACCAAGAAGATGAATCTCTGCAGTCACGAAAGCTTTCAATCGAAATTTAGTACCTGGTGTGTCAACATCCGCACTGGGGAGACAAAAGCGGCCTTGAGTCCTGACTGCGTTCATTGGTGTTTGTTAACAAGCACTGACCCCAACAGTCAAGCTAGCCTACCATGGAGATCCTTGTTTTTGTGTGTTGTGACCAAGTTGCTTGGCCTGATATTTTCACAGTGAAATTACTGAAGTAGCAACTTTTCAATACCCGATAGAACTTGTACATCACACACACACACACCATATCTCTGCGAAACATTAAAATCCACAACACTAAAACAGCAGGTACACTGTGCAGCCTGATATATATTTTCCAGGAGGGTTGGCTGAAAGTGTGTTTAATACCCAACAGCTTCGATGCCTGTTTATAAGTTGGGGTGAAATGTTCTTTCAAACCTCTCGGGTGAACAGAACACAGAACGAATTAAGGAAATGCTCGTGTACCAGGAGGAGTGTGATGCCAAGTGTAGGTATAGTCAGCCGGGACTACAGCTGTCAACCGCTCTTGCGGTAACGGTGAGTGAGTCACCACAGCTTGGACGAGCTTCACCAAGGGGGCGAGCAGAAAGTGTGCAACAAAATGTGTCGCCGTGGATTCCAAATCTAACGGACTTGTCAATATTCATGAGCAATGCAATCAAACCAGATTAGAAAAAATAAATGTTTCAGGCAACTCGTAACGCGCCCTACCACGCAGTTTTCAATCGCGTGCGGTGGGATAGCATGCGGGCACACTCCCACCTCTGGTTAGGCTGCTGCAGCTCCTTACTATTAAAATTCCTTCCCTTTATTACTGCTAACCCTACTTCCTCCCTTTGTTGCTGCTAATCCTACATAATGCACGGGCATAATATGGCTTTCAGACTCCCCCCCCCACCTCCTACGCATTCCACAAGTAGTGACTAATCCCATATCTGCATTTTTTCATAAATATGCTAAATTCCTCTGTTAATATGCAAATTCTTTTGTCAAGGCGCCCTTCCTCCTCTAACCCAGCTTAAATATACGCTGCCAAGCCTGGTGGTGTTCATTCAGACGCTGTCTTTCCGACAGACCTGTTCTTCACCTGAGAACGGCTGCTTGCGTTGTGGCCGAAACGTCGTGAGAATTGTATTTTATTATGTTTTATTTTTATTCTTTTATTATTTCCCTTCTACGTGACTTTACCGAAAGAACCAAGAAGATGACTCCTGCCTCTTCCAAGACATCGGGGGCCAGAAATGGAAGAGTCGGGCAAAAATTCCCTCTAGAAAAGCTCTTCGGGAGCAGCGGTTCCCAACCTGTGGTCCGCGCAACGCCTGGCGATCCGCGAGGCCACTACTGCTGCTACTACTACAGGGGGATCCGTGGAGAAGAAAAATAATAATAACATCCTCATCTTCTTGGTTCTTTCGGTAAAGTCACGTAGAAGGGAAATAATAAAATAATAAAAATAAAACATAACAACATAATACAATATAAATATTTAAATAATACGCTTTTTACATTATAAAATACTATGTTAACTTTTTTTATTTTATTATTTCCCTTTTACGTGACTTTACCGAAAGAACCAAGAAGATGAGGATGTTATTATTGCGACCCTGGTGCGGCCGGGTACGGGTATGGGTAAGGAATCAAAACCCGTTTGCGACCTCTGGTGAACACCGCTCGTCTTAGAGCGTGACACCGACCTGAACGTGAGCACGGTGAGGGGCCGGTACGACTTGTGGCTGCTGTTGCTGCTTAGGCGCCCGCCCCAGAAGTCGTCTGTCCAAAGCGCCGACAGAGGGGTCTCGGGCTTGAGGTCCTGTCAAGAGCAGAATCCGAATCTTGATTTATCCTCGTGGAAACCGATGAGCCATGAAGCTCTTTTTCACAGATGTGCAGTCGGTGGGGCGGGTCGGCAGTGTTACAACAACAACACGAACAACGAAAGCAGTGGAGAAGGGTTCGCGACGGACTCACTCAGAGACGGAGGTGAGGTTAAGGGCTTTAGCCGTTTATTAAGGGCTACACAACAATTCTAGATTTGAAGCTTTCGTGACTGCAAGGATTCATACTGTTAATTGTTTTTTTACCCTTTTATCTGGCAACAAAACTGACACCTTTTTTACGAGGAGTCATGTTTGCCCGTGTGTTGTGTAGCCTTAGGTTTTTTCGGAAAAAGTCACGTAGGTAAAAAAATATAAATAAAAATTACTAAAAGTCATAATAGAAATAAAAGTATTTTATTTTATTATTTTATTTTATGTCTATTATGACTTTTAGTAATTTTTTATTTAATTTTTTTACCTACGTGACTTTACCGAAAAAACCTAAGGCTACACAACACACGGGCAAACATGACTCCTCGTAAAAAAGGTGTCAGTTTTGTTGCCAGATAAAAGGGTAAAAAAACAATTATCATATTTTTCACTGGCAAATGAGGTACCAATAGTGCTTCTCACCTTGTTGCCCACAACAGCCTCCGAATCGTCGAAGACGAACGCGCCGTCGTAGCTGACGATGAAGGAGAGGGCGGCTGTGAGGGCTGCCAGGGCCCGAGCGAGCGAGGGAGGCATGGAGGGTACTGGTAGGGCAGCATCATCCAGATCCAACGAGGAGGCTCCCTGCGCCCTCTCTCCTCCATCCTGTGCCATCGCTTGCGAGGCCTGCGGTCAACATAGCAGGCGTGTATACGGTGCATTGGTTCGTTAACCAAAGTTGATTCTCATTCATAATAGAGGGGGGGGGGGTTTGGGTTAGATTGCGTAAATGTGTCGTTAAACCACCCGACACAGCCGATTAGTAAGGTTTGTCACGGAAATAAAACATGACAATTCGTTACTAGTTTATCAGATCTGCCTTGTGTTCACGAACACGGTCCGAGACATGTCGCTTAGTTTCCCCAATGCAACTGCTGCCGCAGACACAGCTTAGTTTGTAGACGCTGGGATATTGCATGTCAGGAATCTTGTCCTTCACAGATCTCTATGTGTCTCTATGGGTCTCTATGTGTCTCTATGGGCTTACTGCATGGTCCATCGCTCGAGTTGTATGGCCACAATCACTCTACCGTGGCTTGTCTTTAACGCATCTCTCTATGGGCCTCTATGTGTCTCTAGGTGTCTCTAGGTGTCTCTATGTGTCTCTATGGGTCTCTATGGGTCTCTATGGGTCTCTAAGTGTCTCTGTGGGTTTAACTGCATGGTCCATAGCTCGAGTTGCATGGCCACAATCACTCTACCGTGGCGTGTCTTTAATGTAGCTCTTGATGGGTCTCTGTGGGTCTCTGTGGGTCTCTATGTGTCTCTGTGGGTTTACTCTTATCTTTAACGTATATCTCTATGGGTCTCTACGTGTCTATATGTGTCTCTGTGGGTTTACTGCATGGCCCATAGCTTGGGTTGCAACTTTGGCGGCCTCGGCTTTTGCCTTCTCACTTCTCAAAGCCGCCGACATCGCCCGCAGAGGGCGCCCTGACACCGCTTGCAGCCCCGCGCGCGACATCGGCGCACGGACGCCGTGGTTCGTGTACAGTCTAGCCATCCACCGCTCACCACAACAACAACACCAACAACACAACAACAACAACAGCACGCAGGCCGCTTTCCCTCCATGCAACCGAATGAAACCTTTCTCCTGACACCACCACAAAGCGTCCATTCGCTTTCGTTCCCGTCGAACGGCGAAGACGCGTTGTGTAATCCGAGGCCGTGGCGCCACCACCACCACCAACACACCACACAACCACCACTCACTTCTCTCTCACAACTTATCCGCAAGGCCTCTCTCCACATCGCCAGGCAAAGGGGTCTCTCGAGGCTTAGGGGACCGACACCCTAAGAACGAGGGAGGGAGGAGGAAGGCGGAAAGATGTTTTTTTTTTACCTTCGCGGTTCGAGCTCCTTCGCACGTCAAAGCCGCCTGTGCATCACCGTGGCATTCACCGCCTTCGAACCCCTCGCAAAGTAAAAGCGGCGCAGGGCGACACGGCGAGATGTGTGTGACGATGGCGCAGGGAGAGATGGGAGAGCGGGCAGCCGCTACCGCTACCGCTGCTGCTGCTGATTCTTGGTGGGATTTACCCAGCAGGCGTGGGAGCAGGCGCGCGGGGCATGCCGGGAATGTTCTAAAGCTAGTTACCTAGCCACAACCACGGCAACCACCCACCCACTCAACACCATAACCACCACCCACCAACAACCATAACCACCCACTACAACAACCACCATAACCACCACCCACCCACTCACCCCCACCCACCACAACAACCACCACCCACCCACTCAACACCATAACCAACAACCACCACCCACCCACCACAACAACCACCACCCACCACCACCCACTCACCACCATAACCACCACACCACAACAACCACCATCCACCACCACCACCCACAACAACAACCACCACACACCACCACCCACCCACTCACCCCCACCCACCACAACAACCACCCACTCACCACCATAACCACCACTCACCAACAACCACCATCCACCACCTCCACCACCCACCACAACAACCACCCACCACAACAACCACCACCCACTCACCACCATAACCACCACTCACCAACAACCACCATCCACCACCTCCACCACCCACCACAACAACCACCACACATCACCACCCACCCACTCACCACCACCCACCACCACCCATCGACCACAACAACCACCACACACCACCCACCCACTCACCACCATAACCACTAACAACCACCGACCACAACAACCACCACACACCACCACCACCCATCCCCAACACCCACCTCCACCACCCATCACAACAACCATCACACACCACCACCACAACACATGACCCACCACCACCCACCACTACCTACCCACCACTACAAACCCTTCCTGAAGGAGGCCTCCAAATTGACTTACGTAAGAAATATTTTAAATATCGATTTGTGGGGTGGGGTGCGGTGGGTGGGGGGTTATGGATAAATATTGTTGTTGCAATGTTTAAGCTCACGCTTTATGCACATAATATTGGTGGTGTCTGTTAAAGGGTGATGATCCCATACCTGTCGAACCCTTATCAGTGCCTGACTTTATAACAGACCAACTCAGACCTTATTGGTCACCCCGTGCCCTTATAAATCTCAACGTTCATCTCCTACAAAGTCCCATCACGAGGGAGAAACACAAACAAATAGACAAAAAAACATGAATTTGTGCCCGTATTGAAACGGCTGTACACAGTATGGACCTAAAAACTAAATTTCTCTGTACAAGAATTCGGGGTAAACCGTATGGGTTGACAGCTATAGGCTTTATGCACGACACATTGGTGTGTGTTATAGGGTTGATGATCCAATTTATAGAAGTCCCAATTAAATTACAATAAATTTCGAGTTAAAGCTTTCGTGACTGCAGGGATTCATCTTCTTGGTTCTTTCGGTAAAGTCACGTAGAAGGTGAAATAATAAAATAAAAAAAATAAAAACATAATAAAAATAACATTTCGATTTAAAGCTTTCGTGACTGCAGGGATTCATCTTCTTGGTTCTTTCGGTAAAGTCACGTAGAAGGGAAATAATAAAATAAAGCATGTTAAATTATTTATTATTTCCCTTTTATGTGACTTTACCGAAAGAACCAAGATTAAAAATAACAATAGTGGAGGAATTGTATGGGTAATTTAATATTTCACAAGGCTTCAATGGCTCTTAAGAGCTATCTCCCACCCATCTCAATCCCTGCGCACTTGCTGAAACGTGTTTACTCGTTCCTCGAATTAAATCTTCTGTAAAAATTAAATCTAATTTAATCCAGAAAAGCCTCCGTTGAGTCTCAGGACTGATTTCAGGACGTGGGGGACGTTTGGACACGTGGCAGCAGAGTGCTGTACAATTAAAAAGTACAATTTTGTACTCTTAGGTTTTTTCGGTAAAGTCACGTAGGGCAAAACACAAGTAAATAATAAAACAATAGAAATAATACTAAAAATAGCAGAATTTCTGAGCGCTTATTTTATTTATTTTATTACCTATATTATCTTATTATTTACTTATTTTTCCCCTACGTGACTTTACCGAAAAAACCTAAGAGTATGCATCATTGCAGTCACGAAAGCTTCAAATCTAGAATTAAGTACAATTTATGCCATTTTATCTTGGAAAGGGACCGAAGAAACCCCTTCTATTCGATGGAATATGGACACAATTATTTACCATGTAAGTGTTGTGATATTGCAATCGTGACCGAGATTTTGCAACAGTTAATTGAATCGCCTCTGGAGTGTGTGGGGTGTTGGATGTCACAGAAGGGCCATTACCCAAAACGTCTATTTTTTTCTTTTTTTTCTTTTAACGCCACACAGACGCACGCCTCGATGACTCGACGTTTTATTGTTCGTGTTGTTAATCGTGCCTTTGCACCGCTGCCAACGCAGCATCTTTAACGCCCATTAATCGATAACGAAACGTCGCCTCTGACCGAAGAAAATGCCACGACACCTGAAAGGTGAAATCACACTGCAAGAGACGAGAATCGGCGAACGAAAGGGTGAATTAACGCAACGCTGATAATTGTTTTTTAACCCTTCCACCTGGCAAGAAAAGTGACACCTTTGCATAGACCACAATACCTGAAGCCATAATGCAAACAAAAAACACAACTCTGATAATGTGCACTGTCCTTGAAGTTGATTGGTCCACACCCTAGACAGCTTTCCTTAGAGCCTAGTCTCACATGGGTTGGACCAGATGACGCCAAAAAGCGCACAACTCAAAGACAATGCACCATCAGAGTATGCGAGCTCGGGGTAAGCATTTACACCATTGGAACCTCATTTTGCCAGTAAAAAATATGATAATAAATTTTTTACCCTTCTATCTGGCAACAAAAGGTGTCAGTTTTGTTGCCAGATAGAAGGGTAAAAAACCAATTATCATATTTTTTAATCCTTTATATTAAGTTCACTTGCTTGCTTGTGTGCTTGCGTGCTTGCTTGCTTGCTTACGACCGTGCAAATCTTTCGGTCGTTTTTAACCCACTTCCCGTGATCCAATCGAGCTGACATTTTGCACACAGACTCGTTGTGCGTGACAATTAATTTTCGTGAATTTTTTTTTCCAAAATGTTACACTGTTTAGGGAAAATTTTTAAAATATTTAATTACCAAATGCTTAATAGTGGCAGACAATCATCTGACCCATAGGTGGCAGCCATCTCAAGCCAGAGAACGAGAGGACTCTAGCCGCCACGCATATAAAGGATTTATAGTGAAAAACTTTGTTTTTACGGGTTAATTTTTTTACTGGCATATGAGGTTCCAATGGTGTTAACGCAACGCTGTTAAGTCGAATTAAACACGAAGCGAGTGGGGGTGGTGGGGGTGGTGGTGGGGGTGGTGGTGGTGGCCTGGGCATGACCGGGGCAAGTCGCAGCTTGCAGGGATGGTGGGGCCGGCGGTCGAGATCAAGGATAATTGAAGTGGGGGGGGGACACACGACGAGTGATGAGCACATGGCGTCACAAAAAGTCAAACCCTCCCCACCCTCAAATATGACGTCACAAAGCTCTGCCCCCCCAAAAAAATATATTTCCATTTTGAAAATAAAACATGCTTCAAATCGCTTCAAACTATTGTCATTGTAGTGCGTATGTAATGTGGCGCTGCACTCTGATGTTGTGGGGTAAAATATTTATTAAAAGTATCTTTAATTAAGTAGAACGTGTTGTCTATATTTATTTAAAGTTGCGCATTTTGATGTGACGTCACATTTCTCAACCCCCCCCCCTCATCACACATCGTCACAACTGTCTGACCCCCCCTCCCCCCTAGGTGCGTGACGTCATTTATGGACGGCCCCTTTCGAGTGGTAAGAGTTTCATTCATGGGCGGTTCGTGGTTGCCGAGATATAGCGATTTCAAATCGGATTCATCTTTTTCAAACACGCTGTATATCCCACGATGATGATCATTTAGGATTCAAAATAACCCCCTCCTCCACTACCAATTCCAAATAAACTCCCACCTCCCCCTTGGCAGGGCTCCTCAGTGGTACAGTCCGGCGGTGTCCCTGTCACCCCCCTTGGCAGGGCTCCTCAGTGGTACAGTCCGGCGGGGTCCCTGTCACCCCCCCCCCCCCCCTTGGCAGGTCTCATCAGTGGTACAGACCGGGGGGGTCCCTGTCACCCCCCACTTGGCAGGTCCCATCAGTGGTACAGTCCGGGGGGGGTCCCTGTCACCACCCCCTTGGCAGGTCTCATCAGTGGTACAGTCCGGTGGGGGTCCCTGTCACCCCCCCCCTTGGCAGGTCCCATCAGTGGTACAGTCCGGGGGGGTCCCTGTCACCACCCCCTTGGCAGGTCTCATCAGTGGTACAGTCCGGGGGGGTCCCTGTCACCACCCCCCCCCTGGCAGGTCTCATCAGTGGTACAGTCCGGTGGGGTCCCTGTCACCCCCCCCCCTTGGCAGGTCCCATCAGTGGTACAGACCGGTGGGGTCCCTGTCACCCCCCCCCCCCCCTTGGCAGGTCCCATCAGTGGTACAGTCCGGCGGGGTCCCTGTCACCCCCCCCTTGGCAGGTCTCATCAGTGGTACAGTCCGGCGGGGTCCCTGTCACCACCCCCCCCTGGCAGGTCTCATCAGTGGTACAGTCCGGCGGGGTCCCTGTCACCACCCCCCCCTGGCAGGTCTCATCAGTGGTACAGTCCGGCGGGGTCCCTGTCACCACCCCCCCCTGGCAGGTCTCATCAGTGGTACGGTCCGGGGGGGTCCTGTCACCCCCCCCCCCCTGGCAGGGCTCCTCAGTGGTACAGTCCGGGGGGGGTCCCTGTCACCACCCCTGCGCGACGGAGGCGATGGACGAGTCCACGTGGGTATCCCGGCATGCATCGCTTCGGCGGCGGCGGGGCGAGGCCTTTGTGCTGCTGTGGGAGTAGCCGCAGCAGTAGCAGCGCCGGGCAGCAGCTGCAGCAGTGATAGCAGAAGAAGCAACAGGAGCGGTCATTGCTGAGACGCAGCAGCAGCAGCAACCGCAGCAGGAGCGGTCATTGCTCAGACGAGCAGCCGAGGAGGGCAGCAGCAGCAGCGGGCAGCCGAGGAGGCAGCAGCAGGGGGCAGCAGCAACAGGAGCGGCAGCGGTCATTGCTCAGACGAGCAGCAGAGAGGAGCAGCCGGGCAGCAGCAGTAGCAGCAGTCTGTGTAGAGACTGCAGCAGCAGCACCAACAACAACATCACCAACAACAACATCAACAACAACAGGAGCAGCAGCAGCAGGGAGGAGGAGGAGCAGCAGAGGAGGAGGTGTGGGGGTGGTGATGAGGGGAGGGGAGTCGCTGCCGCGGCGGGAGGAGCGATAGCGATTAGGGAGGAGCGAGGAGGGAGGTGGAGGAGGGAGGAGCGAGGAGGGAGGTGGAGGAGGAGGGAGGAGGAGCGAACGAGGTTTTGTGAATCGCGGATCAAATCGGTAGCGGCAGTGGGAGCCGCGAGCAAAGGCGAGCAGCTCGGGGAACCAGAGCCCAGCAGCAGCAGTAGCAGCAGCAGTAGCAGCAAGCAGCAGCAGTAGCAGCAGCAGTAGCACTAGCAGCAGCAGCAGCAAGCAGCAGCAAGGAGCAGCAGCAGGGAGCATCGTCTGGAGGGGCAACAGGAGGGAGCCAGGTTGGGTGGCTTCTGGGGACAGCGGTGAGGAGGAGGATCGGGAGGAAACGGCGGGGGAGGGGGGTGAAGAGCTCCGAGTTGGTGAGCATCAAACAGGAGCAGCAGCAGGAGGAGCAGCAGGAGGAGGGGCAGCAGCAGCAGGAGGAGGGGCAGCAGGAGGAGGAGGGGCACGAGGAGGAGGGGCAGCAGCAGCAGGAGGAGGAGAAGGAGGGGCACGAGCAGCAGCAGGAGGAGGGGCAGCAGGAGGAGGAGGGGCACGAGGAGGAGGGGCAGCAGGAGGAGGAGAAGGAGGGGCACGAGCAGCAGCAGGAGGAGGGGCAGCAGGAGGAGGAGGGGCAGCAGGAGGAGGAGGAGGGAGTCTACGCGCCGCTGGAGCGGCATGCGCCTCCGAGCTGCCGGTGCTCGTCTCGGGTCGGCGCGTCCGCAGCCCCGAGGGAGAGGATTGAGAGAGGAGCTCGCAGACTCTGACCCCTTGAAGCAGCAGCAGTAGCTGTAGCAGCAGCAGCAGTAGTAGCAGCAGCAGTAGCAGCAGCAGGCGAAGAGCTGCAGGAGAGGAGCGATGGCGAGCGAGAGCGCCCCAGCGAGAAGCCTGGATGACATCGACCTGGCAGCGCTCAGGGTGCGTAGCATCAGCATCATCAGCAGCATCAACAGCATCATGATCATCATCAGCATCATGATCATCATCAGCATCATGATCATCATCATGATCATCATCAGCATCATGATCATCATCATGATCATCATCATCATGATCATCATCATGATCATCATCATGATGAGCACCATGATCATGATGAGCATCATGATCATCATCATGATGAGCATCATGATCATCATCATGATGAGCATCGTGATCATCATCATGATGAGCATCGTGATCATCATCAGCATCGTGATCATCATCAGCATCGTGATCATCAGCATCGTGATCATCATCATCATCGTGATCATCATCATCATCGTGATCATCATCAGCTTCGTGATCATCATGATCATCATCAGCATCATCATGATAATCATCCGCATCATCATCAGCATCATGATCAGCATCAGCATCCTGGTCGTCATCAGCACCATCATGAGAATAGCATCAACGTTATCATCATCAGCAGCAGCAGCGTTATCATCATCACCACCACCACCATCGTTCATCAGCAACACACACTCACCATCACCCATTCCATTCGTATGATTCCACGACTCGTAGTGGTCGATTGACAATAACGATTCATCCATTACCACACACCCACCCACCCACCACCGGTATATCTCGTCGTCGTTATCATCATGATCATCATCATCATGATCATCATCATGATCATCATCATGATGAGCACCATGATCATGATGAGCATCATGATCATCATCATGATGAGCATCATGATCATCATCATGATGAGCATCGTGATCATCATCATGATGAGCATCGTGATCATCATCAGCATCGTGATCATCATCAGCATCGTGATCATCAGCATCGTGATCATCATCATCATCGTGATCATCAGCATCGTGATCATCATCAGCATCATGATCATCATGATCATCATCAGCATCATCATGATAATCATCCGCATCATCATCAGCATCATGATCAGCATCAGCATCCTGGTCGTCATCAGCACCATCATGAGAATAGCATCAACGTTATCATCATCAGCAGCAGCAGCGTTATCATCACCACCACCACCATCGTTCATCAGCAACACACACTCATCATCACCCATTCCATTCGTATGATTCCACGACTCGTAGTGGTCGATTGACAATAACGATTCATCCATTACCACACACCCACCCACCCACCACCGGTATATCTCGTCGTCGTTACGGATAACACCGATTGTATTGTTAGAGGGGGTCCTTGTTTAATCTTTAGACACGAGCCCTACAGTCGGAGTGCTGCCACGTGTGTGCTTAGTGTGTGCGCACTGTATTCTAGACACGCCGTGTACTGTGTGTGAGATTGTGTGTGTGTTTGACGTGCAAGTACCCGCTTGTGTCGTGTTTTACAGCGTGTATACGGTAGGGTGTACACGTGTGTGGTCTGTACTGTGTGCATGTGATAGTCTGCACATAGTGTGTACATGTGTGTAGTTTGTACTGTGTACACGGTAGGGTCTACACACACGGTATATGTGTACACGTGTGTGTGGGCTGTACTGTGTGTATAGGGTAGACTGCACAGTACGTGTGTACACGTGTGTGAATTGTACTGTGTATACGGTAGGGTCTACACACGGTATGTGTGTACACGTGTGTGGTCTGTACTGTGTGTATACGGTAGGGTCTACACACACGGTATATGTGTACACGTGTGTGTGGGCTGTACTGTGTGTATAGGGTATGTGTGTACGTGTGTGGTCTGTACTGTGTGTATGTTATAGTGTGTACACGTGTGTTATCTGTACTGTGTGTATACGGTAGGGTCTACACACACGGTATATGTGTACACGTGTGTGTGGGCTGTACTGTGTGTATAGGGTATGTGTGTACGTGTGTGGTCTGTACTGTGTGTATGTTATAGTGTGTACACGTGTGTTATCTGTACTGTGTGTATACGGTAGGGTCTACACACGGTATGTGTGTACACGTGTGTGGTCTGTACTGTGTGTGTGTCTACGGTGGAGTCTGCACACAGTACGTGTGGAGTGTCAACGAGTGTCTTTGGTGCTGTACATGCTGGCGTCTGCCTACAGTACACGTGTTATACTGTACTGTGCTGTACACGTGGAGTGTTGTACACGCTTGGGTTGTACTGCACTGGCTCGCTAACTCGCCCACTCATTCACTCGCCCGCTCATTCACTCGCCCGCTCATTCACTCGCCCGCTCATTCACTCGCCCGCTCATTCACTCGCCCGCTCATTCACTCGCCCGCTCATTCACTCGCCCGCTCATTCACTCGCCCGCTCATTCACTCGCCCGCTCATTCACTCGCCCGCTCATTCACTCGCCCGCTCATTCACTCGCCCGCTCATTCACTCGCCCGCTCATTCACTCGCCCGCTCATTCACTCGCCCGCTCATTCACTCGCCCGCTCATTCACTCGCCCGCTCATTCACTCGCCCGCTCATTCACTCGCCCGCTCATTCACTCGCCCGCTCATTCACTCGCCCGCTCATTCACTCGCCCGCTCATTCACTCGCCCGCTCATTCACTCGCCCGCTCATTCACTCGCCCGCTCATTCACTCGCCCGCTCATTCACTCGCCCGCTCATTCACTCGCCCGCTCATTCACTCGCCCGCTCATTCACTCGCCCGCTCATTCACTCGCCCGCTCATTCACTCGCCCGCTCATTCACTCGCCCGCTCATTCACTCGCCCGCTCATTCACTCGCCCGCTCATTCACTCGCCCGCTCATTCACTCGCCCGCTCATTCACTCGCCCGCTCATTCACTCGCCCGCTCATTCACTCGCCCGCTCATTCACTCGCCCGCTCATTCACTCGCCCGCTCATTCACTCGCCCGCTCATTCACTCGCCCGCTCATTCACTCGCCCGCTCATTCACTCGCCCGCTCATTCACTCGCCCGCTCATTCACTCGCCCGCTCATTCACTCGCCCGCTCATTCACTCGCCCGCTCATTCACTCGCCCGCTCATTCACTCGCCCGCTCATTCACTCGCCCGCTCATTCACTCGCCCGCTCATTCACTCGCCCGCTCATTCACTCGCCCGCTCATTCACTCGCCCGCTCATTCACTCGCCCGCTCATTCACTCGCCCGCTCATTCACTCGCCCGCTCATTCACTCGCCCGCTCATTCACTCGCCCGCTCATTCACTCGCCCGCTCATTCACTCGCCCGCTCATTCACTCGCCCGCTCATTCACTCGCCCGCTCATTCACTCGCCCGCTCATTCACTCGCCCGCTCATTCACTCGCCCGCTCATTCACTCGCCCGCTCATTCACTCGCCCGCTCATTCACTCGCCCGCTCATTCACTCGCCCGCTCATTCACTCGCCCGCTCATTCACTCGCCCGCTCATTCACTCGCCCGCTCATTCACTCGCCCGCTCATTCACTCGCCCGCTCATTCACTCGCCCGCTCATTCACTCGCCCGCTCATTCACTCGCCCGCTCATTCACTCGCCCGCTCATTCACTCGCCCGCTCATTCACTCGCCCGCTCATTCACTCGCCCGCTCATTCACTCGCCCGCTCATTCACTCGCCCGCTCATTCACTCGCCCGCTCATTCACTCGCCCGCTCATTCACTCGCCCGCTCATTCACTCGCCCGCTCATTCACTCGCCCGCTCATTCACTCGCCCGCTCATTCACTCGCCCGCTCATTCACTCGCCCGCTCATTCACTCGCCCGCTCATTCACTCGCCCGCTCATTCACTCGCCCGCTCATTCACTCGCCCGCTCATTCACTCGCCCGCTCATTCACTCGCCCGCTCATTCACTCGCCCGCTCATTCACTCGCCCGCTCATTCACTCGCCCGCTCATTCACTCGCCCGCTCATTCACTCGCCCGCTCATTCACTCGCCCGCTCATTCACTCGCCCGCTCATTCACTCGCCCGCTCATTCACTCGCCCGCTCATTCACTCGCCCGCTCATTCACTCGCCCGCTCATTCACTCGCCCGCTCATTCACTCGCCCGCTCATTCACTCGCCCGCTCATTCACTCGCCCGCTCATTCACTCGCCCGCTCATTCACTCGCCCGC
Source organism: Lampetra fluviatilis (assembly GCF_964198595.1). Classification (NCBI taxonomy): domain Eukaryota; kingdom Metazoa; phylum Chordata; class Hyperoartia; order Petromyzontiformes; family Petromyzontidae; genus Lampetra; species Lampetra fluviatilis. Next base: position 3,299,786 of record NC_136330.1, read on the forward strand.
TCATTCACTCGCCCGCTCATTCACTCGCCCGCTCATTCACTCGCCCGCTCATTCACTCGCCCGCTCATTCACTCGCCCGCTCATTCACTCGCCCGCTCATTCACTCGCCCGCTCATTCACTCGCCCGCTCATTCACTCGCCCGCTCATTCACTCGCCCGCTCATTCACTCGCCCGCTCATTCACTCGCCCGCTCATTCACTCGCCCGCTCATTCACTCGCCCGCTCATTCACTCGCCCGCTCATTCACTCGCCCGCTCATTCACTCGCCCGCTCATTCACTCGCCCGCTCATTCACTCGCCCGCTCATTCACTCGCCCGCTCATTCACTCGCCCGCTCATTCACTCGCCCGCTCATTCACTCGCCCGCTCATTCACTCGCCCGCTCATTCACTCGCCCGCTCATTCACTCGCCCGCTCATTCACTCGCCCGCTCATTCACTCGCCCGCTCATTCACTCGCCCGCTCATTCACTCGCCCGCTCATTCACTCGCCCGCTCATTCACTCGCCCGCTCATTCACTCGCCCGCTCATTCACTCGCCCGCTCATTCACTCGCCCGCTCATTCACTCGCCCGCTCATTCACTCGCCCGCTCATTCACTCGCCCGCTCATTCACTCGCCCGCTCATTCACTCGCCCGCTCATTCACTCGCCCGCTCATTCACTCGCCCGCTCATTCACTCGCCCGCTCATTCACTCGCCCGCTCATTCACTCGCCCGCTCATTCACTCGCCCGCTCATTCACTCGCCCGCTCATTCACTCGCCCGCTCATTCACTCGCCCGCTCATTCACTCGCCCGCTCATTCACTCGCCCGCTCATTCACTCGCCCGCTCATTCACTCGCCCGCTCATTCACTCGCCCGCTCATTCACTCGCCCGCTCATTCACTCGCCCGCTCATTCACTCGCCCGCTCATTCACTCGCCCGCTCATTCACTCGCCCGCTCATTCACTCGCCCGCTCATTCACTCGCCCGCTCATTCACTCGCCCGCTCATTCACTCGCCCGCTCATTCACTCGCCCGCTCATTCACTCGCCCGCTCATTCACTCGCCCGCTCATTCACTCGCCCGCTCATTCACTCGCCCGCTCATTCACTCGCCCGCTCATTCACTCGCCCGCTCATTCACTCGCCCGCTCATTCACTCGCCCGCTCATTCACTCGCCCGCTCATTCACTCGCCCGCTCGCCCACTCGCCCGCTCGCCCACTCGCCCACTCATTCACTCGCCCACTCACCCACTCGCCCACTCACCCACTCGCTCACTCACCCACTCATTTATCCATCCACTCACCACACTGCTGGTCACAACACACTGGCTCGCTCACCACTCATTCACTCGCCCACTCACTCACTCGCCCACTCACCCACTCGCCCACTCACCCACTCGCCCACTCACCCACTCGCTCACTCACCCACTCGCTCACTCACCCACTCGCTCACTCACCCACTCGCTCACTCACCCACTCGCTCACTCAACCACTCGCTCACTCACCCACTCGCTCACTCACCCACTCGCTCACTCACCCACTCGTTCACTCATTCACTCACCCACTCACCCACTCGTTCACTCACCCACTCGCTCACTCACCCACTCATCCATCCACTCACCACACTGCAGGTCACAATGCTTCTCATCTGCCTCTCACTGCCCCACTTTGGAATTCCTTCCCATCGTCTCTTTTCCCCAAGAAAAACGTGTTACAACTCTTATCCGATGACCACTACGACAGTGCTGTTTGTTGCTAGCTGTTTGAAGTGTTGCTCCTTTAGGCCTTTGCTCGGTAACTGTATATTTTTTTTAATACAAGCCTCTCTACATGCCGTAGAACGAGTGTTGTTTAAGCCACTTCAATACAGACACTGCATTGTGAATGTGTGATAAGAGCAATATCCCATGATCGGAGATCTCCTGGAATGTGCCCTATCTTGTCCGATGTCAGAAGCTAAGCAGGCCATGAGCGTGGCTAGTGATTGGATGGGCGGCCGTCATGCACACAGCATGCAGGGCTACGTCGTGGGCAGTGTGGCAAAATCCACTGTCCAGTTCACCATGGGAGTCCAGTTCACCATAGGAGCCCAGTTCACCGTGGAAGTCCAGTTTATCATGGAAGTTCAGTTTACCATGGAAGTCCAGTTTACCATGGAAGTCCAGTTTACCTTGGGAGTACAGTTTACCATGGGAGTCCAGTTTACCATGGGAGTCCAGTTTACCATGGGAGTCCAGTTTACCATGGGAGTCCAGTTTACCATGGGAGTCCAGTTGACCATGGGAGTCCAGTTCACCATGGAAGTCCAGTTTACCATGGGAGCCCAGTTCACCATGGATGTCCAGTTTACCATGGGAGTCCAGTTTACCATGGGAGTCCAGTTTACCATGGGAGTCCAGTTCACCATGGGAGCCCAGTTTACCATGGGAGCCCAGTTCACCATGGGAGCCCAGTTCACCATGGAAGCCCAGTTTACCATGGGAGTCCAGTTGACCATGGGAGTCCAGTTTACCATGGAAGCCCAGTTCACCATGGGAGTCCAGTTCACCATGGAAGCCCAGTTTACCATGAGCAGGGGTCGACAACCTGCAGCTCTGGAGCCGCGTGCCGATTCTTTAAGGACCACTTCCCGTGACGTTATTAAGGACCCACCACCATCTCGTAATCACCACGGTGCGGTGCGGCTCTTGATGTATTGAGGGGTTTTTAATGTTTACTGCCGAATTCGATGAAAAGATAAATGTCTGCTCTTGTTATTTGGCTTGTCTAGCATGTGACAAGCCACTGTGTGGCTGTCCCGGTAAACGACATGTTGTGACCCTCTTCTGGTATCTGAAGCCTTAAGGGGTTTTGTTTTATCCTGGTCAGTACTTGCATGGGAAATTGCCTGGGTCCATTCCCTATTCGTAGCGGGGTTGAGCCGTGAGGTGGCCTGGAAGATCGCTTTTGTAGCATTGGGGTTCTTGAATCCATCTGTGTGGAAATTTCAGTATGAACCCAACCACCCCTCCACCTCCCAAAAAAAATATACGTGTGCACGGTTTTTCTCTGGCTTTTCCGGTTTACTATCGCAAGCCAAACAAACTCTCGTGAACGTAAGTGACCCCCCAACCCACGGCGATGACTTAATTGGCTAAATGAAGGGCATCGTTGTTAGACGCATAACGCCTGTACATTGTAAAGCATGGGAGGGTCCGCGACGTGTATGTACGTTGAACTTCTTTTTTCACCGTACGTAGCCAACCGTGCGAATCGGAGGTGCGGTGGAAGGACACCACAACTATTCGCAATTGGGCTTGGCCCAGGACATGTCGCTCAAGAAGGTGGTGAATTTTAACAATGTAGGAGCAGCGAAAGGTTGGAACTCGCCGGACTCAACGCCGACGGTAGTCAAGGAGCAGGCCGGCGGGTCGACCGTCGCATCGCGGGATCGTGAGAGGTGGTGACGGCTTGTGGGGGATGGGGGGGGGGGATGAGGCCTTCATCCAGCAGTGGATGTTGACCCTGACCGGTGGTTGAATTGCGTCTACGGTGCGCACATGTCTACGAGTGCAACGTGCAAAAACGGTGACCTCAACAACGCGAATATTAATCTGTGCGACCTTATCTGTCTCGCGCAGGAACCTGCCGGCATCTTCGAATTGGTGGAGGTCGTTGGCAATGGGACGTACGGACAGGTGTACAAGGTGAGCACAAGGGCTCGGTTACCACCGGAGTGTTGACTCGTTGCTGGGGCGGTCCCCTCCCTGTTGCTTGGGGCCACTCTCGAAATGGTCTCTGGGCGGCGGGCCGGGCGGAGCCGTCGCGTGTGCAGACGGCAGAGGTCGCAAACGGGTTTTGATTCCTTACCCGTACCCGGCCGCACCAGGGTCGCAAATGGGTACCCGTACCCTACCCGTACCCGTACCCTACCCGAAATGAGTGACAAACGGTTACTCACCAGTGACTCACGGCCTACCCGTACCCGTACCCGGCCGCACCAGGGTCGCAAACGCGTACCCGTACCTGGCCAGGTACGGGTAGCCAGGTATCGGGTAGGGTACGGGTATCGGGTACCCGGTTGCGACCTCTGGCAGGCGGTGCAACTGCCCCGAGGTCGGAGGGACACAAGCGCCGGTTCACGGAGAGGAGGGTCACATCAGACGGGGGATGCCCCCCCCCCCCATCACACAGAGGGTGCCCCTGTGCCCACTCCTAACCCCCCCCTTGCATCCCTTGTACCAGGACCCATGTTATCATGGGCCGGTTTGAACTTACATGCTTCGTCTATTTTACTTACTTAATTTTAGCAATTTTCTTTCCTTCCCTATTCTGCTTATTGTGGTAACTTTCTGACCCGCGCCCACTGGACATCTGACAAAGAGCTTTATAGCTTTTCGGATTTCTCCAGTATGAAAGATTCTGCTTCTGAACTGCACTACTGTGCCAACTGCCCCTGTGTGGGTCTCGGTTACGAACGCTGAACCCTATGAACCCTAGTGGTGACTTGGTCTGGTTGTGCGAGTCCCATCGGACGTTGACACTTAACCTTGAGCATCCTTCCAGGAGCTTTTGTCAACCTCGAGTCAAAACGCTGCTTGCTTAAAATGAAATTGACCAAACATGCAATGACCCTCGCTAAACCCTTAAACTTGATTCTGAGCCTCTACGAGTAAATCAAGTGTATACATTATTTCAGCAGTTCTAAGCTGGTATACGAGCCCAGCCTCTGATGACACTTGCCACGCGTCTTTGCATCACGCTGGCGGGGAGGAATGCAAAAGGCAACTTGTGGCACGGGCACACCCACTTGAGATCCGAGTAGCCGTGCGGCGCTCGCATCCCCGTGGCGATTCGCTGCTTGCTCTCTCGAGTCTCGGCAGACATCGCCACTTCACCTCGAGGATCCCACTCGGCACGCTTGCTGCCTGGGATTGTGCTCGTACCCAGCCCGCGACCACGTGTCGACGTGTCGCGGCGCCCGACCGACACGACGTGCGGCCGCGGCACGACCGCCGTGGACTGTTGTTGGCGGCGGCGGGGCCGTGCCCACGTTTGGCGCGCGGGTCCGCGTGTTCACCTGCGCGCAAGCACGGGAAGGTGTGGGGGGGGGGCGGTCACCGTACCGCCGGTTGAGTCACGCAGGATCTCGCGCGGGGCAGGGGCACTCGTCCGTGCGACGACGACGCGGAGAGCCGCGGAGAGGTCTCCTCTCGACCGGCGGAGCTGACTCACCGCTCAAGAGGGGCGTGTGCGATTTATTTTTTACACCTCCCCCCCCCGTGTTTACTTTTGGGCTCCTCTCTCGCTGGCGGAGGAGGGCGGCGGTTCGTGGTCGGCGAAACGCGCTGCGGTCGGTGACTCGCGCCGAGTTGTGAATCGCCGCGAGCGCTCGAAGTCGCCGTCGGTTGCGACAGCGCGCAAAGCGGAGCGCGAGTGAGTGTGTGTGTGTGTTACAAGCTCCGTGTCGGGGTTACTGCGTTCTGCGTTCGCCCCGTACCGTCGTGCAAGACAACGCACCGTGCTGCGTAATGGGGCGCTGTGCCAGTAATGGTTCGCGCGCTGGACTCGTAATCTAGAGAGGGTGCCCCGGTTCGATTTGATTTCCCGGCGCGTGGCAGTCGACAGGGTGCCGCGGGTTCGTTACACATCCCTCCCTACCGGGCGCCTCCGTCCACCCGGTGGCGTGAATGGGTGCAACCCTCTGGCAAGTTGTTCGGCAGGTCGAGAGCGTGGCGGTGGGGTAAAGTGTGGGTACACTCCCACCTCTGCGGAGGCGTTTGGCCAGCATTGAAGAGCAGGCGAAACTACTCCCACGGTGGAGGCTTTTGCTGGAACCAGTGGAATGCACATTTCACGTGCTTGGGTTGGTAGGGCCCTGCTGGAAAGGGGTATTAACACTCGAAGAGGATTTCCTCGGAAAATCATTGGCGGTATTATTATCGTTGCAATTTTATAACTTGAAAGAAGTCATATCTTCAATCGAAGCACTTTCTTGTTGCCGATTCTACAAAAGCCTTCGCATACGGACGCACGCTAACTGTCCTATATTTGCCGCTCGTAATCCCTATACTTTTTTCAACGAGATTACATACTTTGCCGTCATTTTCCCAGTTGGGGGAGTATGAAAGGGACGGGTATTAATTTCATATCTCCACGTGCAAGGGACAATCTGTGGCTGCGATCCAGCCCTGGCCGGCGCCGTCACACGCGCGCTCCGCGTCAACGGTGTTCACCAGCGTTAACTTGGCAGTCCTTTTGTCAATCCTCTGCCGGGTGAGGGCTTTGGCACAAAGCGTTGTCAGGCGTCGTCGTGGGGGTTTATCTTCTTGGTTCTTTCGATAAAGTCACGTAGAAGGGAAATAATACAATAATAAAAATTCAACATAATAAAATCATTCTCACGACGTTTCGGCCACAACGCAAGCAGCCGTCTTCAGGTGAAGACTCTGTCTTCTCGACAGACCTGTTCTTCACTTGTCGTCTCGACAGACCTGTTCTTCACCTGAGGACGGCTGCTTGCGTTGTGGCCGAAACGTCGTGAGAATTGTATTTTATAATGTTTTATTTTTATTATTTTATTATTTCCCTTCTACGTGACCTTTACCGAAAGAACCAAGGAGATGAATCCCTGCAGTCACGAAAGCTTTAAATCGAAATATCGTGGGGGTTTGTTTGATCTCTGCTTGCTGGCGAAGGTGGTGGGTCAGTGAATGGGGGGGGAGCCCAGTGCAGATAATTACTCGCCGCCGGTTTTAGCCGTGGCCCGGTATCGAACTCGGCTCACCGGTTTTGAGAACCGAGTATGAAATAACTCTTGAGTCGATACTCTTAGCTTTTTTCGGTAAAGTCACGTAGGTAAAAAATAGCAAATAATTAAATTATAATACATGAAAATAAATCGATTAAATCGCGACGTTTCGGAGGCAACACAAGCTTCCTTCATCAGGTGTAAAAAGGCACAGCAAAATACTGTAGTTATTTTAGTTATTGTAAAATAACTAGTTATTTTAGTTATTGTAGTTATTTTGCTGTGCCTTTTTACACCTGATGAAGGAAGCTTGTGTTGCCTCCGAAACGTCGTGATTTAATTGATTTATTTTCATTTATTATTTTATTTTTACCTACGTGACTTTACCGAAAAAACCGAAGAGTATGAATCCTTGCAGTCACGAAAGTTTCAAATCTATAAAAAAAAAAACTCAATATAACAGTTGTCGGTGCAGTGACTTAATGAGGGCAAACCCAGCCTGCGATTGCCTTGGTTTGAACAAAAGCCATTTTGATATTTGAATGAAAAGTACCCATTTAGTGACAGTAAGTATTAGCGGGGTTCTGCGACCGCATTGCCACGTCTATTAATACGAGCTCACGATGCACGCATGGAGGGAGTGGTGCGCGTACGAATACGTGGATTTGGATGAGCGTGTGATGGGTTCGCATGATACCGGCAGTTAAATTTCGATTTAAAGCTTTCGTGACTGCAGGGATTCATCTTCTTGGTTCTTTCCAAGAAGATGATACCGGCAGCCACTAGAGGCTGCTACATTTACCGCATTGGAGTATTTAATGAAATAAAAAATTTGACTGCGTTGGCATTGGTTAATAAACGCTCGGCACATTTGCCAACATTTCGGGCAATGCTCCTTGATAGCAGGCATACAAAATCGAATCTCCCAGTGGGGGGAAATGGAATCTTATTTCCCGTCGTTCTTAGTTCGTTCGGCGTGCGCGACGTATTCGCGCACGCCGAGTAAAATGGGGATGTGACGTCAGGTGTGCCGTTCAGTGCGATGACGTCACGTCTCCTAGGGTACTTAAGGGAGACCCCGTGACGTAAGCGGGGTCACTATAGGAACGGGTAGAGTAAGAAGGGTGAAGAGGGAACCAGGGGTAGAGAGAGGGATCGAATAGGGAGTCTGGGGAGAAGCTGGTGGTAGCCGTAGAGGTGCTTCTCTCTCCGCTCGGTGGAGTCGGCAGAGTCCACGATCCGACACGAGAGAGAGAGACCGGAGCTAGCCGGCAGGGACCCGGACTCAGAGTAGGACCCCCCTAGCCCCTGGGAGTTGTGTGCTGTGTGTTATTGATAAGCTTTAATAAACCCTGGCGGAAGCCCTTAACTTACCTCCGTCTACGAGTACGTCCGTCGGAACTTCTCTACACATGCACACAATCGCGCGGTTGCGCCAAGAGACCGCATGCGCGGTACCGCGTACCGTCCGGCGTGATGCACCCGCGTGCGCGTACGGAGTTGAGTTTACGAGAGGGTACAACAATACGTTGGGTAACATTTGTGGCGTCGGTGGTGGCCTTGCGTATTTTCAAACAACAGATTTCGATCTGCGTTCGAAAACGGGCGGATGTTGTTTACATTCCTATCCCTCTGTGTTCGCTTTAAGTTCGATGATCCGGTAAAAAAAACAAGATTTAACTTGCGCTTTCGGTGGGTTGTAATTTCACATTGGTAATTTGTTTCACGTTGTACCGCGCTGCTCTGTTTACGCTCTCTATCTATTAGACTCGCGCAGAGACCCATAGACTCACACAGAGACCCATAGACTCACACAGAGACCCATAGACTCACACAGAGACCCATAGACTCACACAGAGACCCACAGACTCGCACAGAGACCCACAGACTCGCACAGAGACCCACAGACTCACGCTCTCTATCTGTGAGAGAGGACTCGGAAGCGCGAGGAACCACACAGACAAGTGCTAATGGCAGCCCCGCAGTCAGGTGGAGACAAACTCCACACCCCAAGTTCTGCGGTCCTCTATATATTAAGTGTTGTTTTTTGGCATTCCCCCGCATGGTTGGCTACTTACGGTACGAAAGAAGTTCAACATACATCTAATCACGCAGAGACCCATAGACTCGCGCAGAGAGCCATAGACTCACGCAGAGACCCATAGACTCACGCAGAGACCCATAGACTCACGCAGAGAGCCATAGACTCACGCAGAGAGCCATAGACTCACACGGAGACCCATAGACTCACACGGAGACCCATAGACTCACACGGAGACCCATAGACTCACACGACGATTGTCGATTCTTCGATGATTTGGACGAGATCTCGGTAGCAGCTCTGTAATGTCCGATTCCGCTGTGCAAGAGTTCGCGCCGAACGGGATTCGTCTTCGCTTGACACCGATAGCACAGCGGAGGAAACTGGAGAAAAAATTAACCCGTAAAAACAAAGTTTTTCACTCTAAATCCTTTATATGCGTGGCGGCTAGAGTCCTCTCGTCCTCTGGCTTGAGATGGCTACCACCTATGGGTCAGATGATTGTCTGCCAGCATTAAGCAATTGGTAATTAAATATTTATTTATTTTTCCCTAAACAGTGTAAAATTTTGGAAAAAAATTTTCACGAAAATTGTCACGCACAACGAGTCTGTGTGCAAAATGTCAGCTCGATTGGATCACGGGAAGTAGGTTAAAAAAACGACCAAAAGATTTGCACGGTCCTAAGCAAGCAAGCAAGCGAACTTAATATAAAGGATTAAAAAAAAAAGACGAAGCAAGTTGGATGCTTGAGCTCGCGATACGCGCACTCAATCGCGTGCGTTGGAATCGATGTTTCCCCGTTCGTATTTACGATGGATGTAAATGGGTTCTCGTCACTGTTACGGCCGTTAGAAGGGACACTACCATTCGCCGCGAGGTGTTAAAAAGTCGGTTCTGGAATCGATGAAATCCTTTATTTTGTCCAATGGGCATTGTATGAACATTGCTGTTTAAAATCAATGTTCGTATAAAGGATGCATTAATTTTCGTGCTACCGCTTGGGTCATCAACCCTTAATAGAAATGTCACTTTGTGATGAATAAGAATTGCACGGCTCAATCGATTACAATAACATTAGTACGCCTGTTTACCAAAACAAGCCCAAGTAAACACGTTTGTCGCAGTCGGGGGGGCGATACTGCTGTGTGTGTGTGTGTGCGATCCAAATCGAGTAATACTGTATGCAGGTAAAATGCTTTCGGCATTGTGGATATTTCTGGGCACGAACACTTCTTACGTCGTTCCGTTCCGTTTCAGCTATGGGCAGAAGCTGCGGTGAGCCCCCGCAGGTAAACCCCACGCAGACCAGGTGGGGGGAGGAACACGCAAACTCCACGTGGATAGGTGCGACCCTTCCCCCCCAGGGATGGGAATGTAACCCTGGCGCTACTTTGCTGCGAGGCGCCGAGTGTTGCCACTGTGCCACGCCGCCCATGAGCTAAACCCTCCTCGCTTTGGCTCATCGAGCTGTCTGACTCGTAAATAGCCACGCACGACGGCGAGCTGATCGGCAAGCTGATCGACGCACGAAACGAGCCCTCACCCCGCTTGTGCTTTTATATATTTATAGTGTTACGTTGCTGGCGGTAGTGTAGCGGTTAGCGCGTTGCGCTATGAACCTGGGGACCCGGGTTCGATTCCCGCTCACGGCTAACACCAGTGATGATTATCTGAACCGGTCCTGGGCCTCCCCTAGGTCGACTCAGCCTTAAATGAGTACCTGGTGCGGTGTGTAAACATCGCCACTGGGGAGACAAAGGCGGTCGGGCGTGGTGCTGGCCACCCACCCCCCTCGTGTACCGTTCCGGCCTTCATAGGTGCTCGCTAACAGCACTTGCCCCTACAGCCTGTCAAGGCTACACGGGGGATCTTTGTCTTTGTTTTTTTAACTGCGAGTCAAGGGAGTGGTGGTGGGGAATAAATAAATAGTCTGGGGGGGGGGGGGGAGTTTCAACGTAACTCCTTGCCACCCTCCCCTCCACCTCCCCTCCCTCTGCACGAGCAGACCCCCTGCATGCAGCTTTGGCAGAAGCCCTTGCAGGCGGATGTGTTGGAGCTCGAACTGGAAATGCCGGCCCCCCCCCTCCCTTGTCATGGGATGCCCCTGGAGAAGAGAGCCAAGATAGGACGATAATAGAGAGGGCAAGAGAGAGACGTTGGGGGGGGGGGAGGGGGTTTTGTTGGGTGCCACTACCTCGCCTGGTATGCAGCAGGTCGTGGGTTCGATCCCGACCCTGACGCCTGCCGAATATTTGGAGTTTGCGTGTTTTCCCGGTGGTCAAGCGGATTTTTCTCCCCGGGTTCTCCGTGTTTTTCCCTCCACATTTGGAATCGACATTGCGCGTTTGGAGTATTTGATTACTTTTCGATTTAAAGCTTTCGTGACTGCAGGGATTCATCTTCTTGGTTCTGTCGGTAAAGTCACGTAGAAGGGAAATAATAAAATAAAACAATTTAAACATAATTAAATAATTCTCACGACGTTTCGGCCACAACGCAAGCAGCCGTCCTCAGGTGAAGAACAGGTCTGTCAGAAAGACAGCATCTGAATGAGTTTGCGTGTTTTCCCTGTGGTCAGTTCATTCAGACGCTGTCTTTCTGACAGACCTGTTCTTCACCTGAGGATGGCTGCTTGCGTTGTGGCCGAAACGTCGTGAGAATTATTTTATTATGTTTTATTTTTATTATTTTATTATTTCCATTCTACGTGACTTTACCGAAAGAACCAAGAAGATTAATCCCTGCAGTCACGAAAGCTTCAAATCGAGATCATCCACTTCTCGTTGAGCTATCATTTGTGGCCGAATCGCTTCTGAAAAGTGCTACATTGGTCGGTGGGCCTTACCTGGTGAAATAAAAAACATTTGGAGAGGGTTTGAGTCGAGCTCAGGGATGCTTGGGGCCCCGTGACGTCACGTCATTAGGCCAATGGCCTGGGGGGGCCGGCGCGTTCATGCAGACGTTCGTGGTTTGAATCCAGCGGCAGCCCCGGTTATCACTGCGGTGTGTGTGTCGTAACCGTTAAAACCGCCCAGTCTCCTGCCCAGTGGGACGTTAAAGATCCCGTGACGTGCTTCGCAAGAGTAGGCCGTTGTGTGCCGGCGTCCGAGTTTGCCAAATTTGTTAAAATGACACCGCCAAAATGACTATACGTAGTAATCATGGGGCGGAGGCGGTTGTAAAGATGGTGAGCACGGCACGCAGAGATCCGAGCGAAGATCGGAGGAAAAGTCGTTGCGAGCGAGGGGCCCAGGCAGCGAAAGACGGGTGACGAAGCGGGGGGGGGGTGGACGTCTTGCTGTGCTTGACAGTTGCACGTGTCCGCATGAGTACGCGGAGATACGGGGGGGGAGGAGATGAAGGGTCGGAGGATTTTGGAGACAGGTGCCGGTTACGACAGAAGGCGGAGGAAGGGGTGGTATCTTTAGTCTTTCCCCACCCACCCCCCTCCAGCTGAGCTGTTTGTCTTGGGCATTGTCGGTTCTGTGCTTCGAGTTTTGAATCATATTGACGATTTCACTTCATCCCCCACCCCCCCCCCCCCGCGAGGTTTGCTTGCCCTCGCACGGTCTGCCGGGCGGAGGTTTTTGCTGCCACGTGCCGCTTGACAACTCTCGTAACACCCGGGCCCAGGTGTAATTCTCTACCAAATCGATGGACGGCTTGATAGGCCCATTGCTCAGGCTCTAGTTCCCACTACCACCACCACTATTGTGTCACGGGTAAAGCAAACACAAATCTGGGGGGGGTGGCGGGGGAGATAAAGTCCACGAAACAATCTCGTCTGTCATCTGCTATCTGCTCCACCAAGCACTGTCTGGGGCAGTGGTTCTTAACCTTGAGTGCGGCCTTACACCACTTTGGTTATCAATCGTAAAAAAATTTAGTGCAAATTTCGATTTAAAGCTTTCGTGACTGCAGGGATTCATCTTCTTGGTTCTTTCGGTAAAGTCACGTAGAAGGGAAGTAATAAAATAATAAAAATAAAACACAATGAAATACAATTCTCACGACGTTTCGGCCACAACGCAAGCAGCCGTCCTCAGGTGAAGAACAGGGCTGTCGGAAAGACCGCGTCTGAATCACCTGAGGACGGCTGCTTGCGTTTTTAATCGCACCGTCACCATTGTGTAGGTCCCGCGAGCGACATAGCGCCTCCGCGAATGCAGACGGAGCCTTCAAACGCGGCGTCCCCTCTCCCGCGTTTTCCTTCCCGCGAACAACCGAGCGGCGGCGATGGCGGCATCTCCTCTCTCCGTCGTCGGTTCAGCAGGTGTGGGGCCCCTGTCGGGAGTTGCCCCTCCGGCCTCCGGCAGCGGGGGCCGCCGTGCGTCCCCCGCCCGCGTGTCGTGCTCCCCCCGCCGCCGCTGCGGGCCGTAGTGGCAGTGGCGAGCGGAGCCCGGCTGTCGAGGCTTTCCGCTCGCTCGATCGTCTTCGCAGCACGAGGTTCAGGAGGGGAAACGGCGATGGCCGCGCTGCTCGCCGGCGCTCGCAGCAGGTGGAAAGTTTCCACCGTTGTTGCCCGTCCCCCAGTGGTTTCTTAATTCCTCTTAGTTGAAAGAAGTGCATTTCTAGAGACGTAACAATGCTTCTTATTCTGTTTTATGATTGGCTTTCATTTGGGTCGCGTAGTTGCGTAATGTAAAATATATATTTTTTTAAGGATAGCCCTCCAATTTCTTGGTTCTTTTGGTAAAGTCACCTAGATAGAAAAAATAATATTAATAATAATACAATTAAATTTAAGTAAAATGTTGCTTTTCAAATACATTTTTTATTTGTAATTATATTTAACAAATGTTTTTTTATTGTGGTTTTTTGCTTTTATTATGTTAAATTTTAGAATTTTTATTTTTATTATAAAAAAATTGTTATTTGAATTTAATTTTAGTATTTTTTTTTTTATTTACGTGACTTTACCGAAAGAACCAAGAATATGAATTCCTGCAGTCGTGAAAGTGTTAAATCAAAATTTATATCCCTCCACGCCAGCTTCCAGAGCCAATTGTCACGTTACCGCGGCGGGGCGGGGGGGGCCGGTAGGGAAATACGCGCCAAGCGCTTTGCTTCTTAAGCAAACCGGAGGAAAGTTTAAAAAGCGACGCAAAATCTGGGAATTGGTTTCCTCCCACACGAAGCCAAACTCCCGCGAGAGGCAGAACTGGCCAAACGAACCCCTCGGTGCTCTCCCGGATAGAGCCCCTTAATATTCCGTCGGGGTCAAACGGGAATTTGATGGCAGACCTTTTGTCATTGGCGCGTGTGATCTTTGAGATTTCGGTAGCGAGCGAGGCTGTGCTCGTTGCGTTGGTGCGGCAACTTTGACGGTGGGTTAACAATGTGGTTCAAGTTTGGGTAGCTGTTAAAGCATACGACGTTTCGATTGCAACACAAGCAATCGTCATCAGGTATAAATGAAATAGAAACACAAATCTAGTATACTTAGAAATGTAATGTAATACAACAGAGAGTCGGATAACATAACAGTCAACACCCTACCTGGTTGATTACGTTCTTCCTGAGAATGCTAAATTTGAGAGAGGGATAAAACACAGAACCAGAGACCTATAGACAGACATATAAGCAGACAGATATCACAGAGATACATAGAGAGAGACAAACATAGGCACATAGAAAGAACCAAAGAGTAATTCCTGCCGTCACGAAAGCTCCAAATTAAGTTCGCTGTGAAAGCGTTTTGGCTCGTGCGACAAATACTAAATTGGTTTGAACGTAAAAGCGGCAGTGGCATGGCTCGCGAGAGGATGGCGTTTGTGTTGAAATATTGTGGCGTGTATAACCGTATAAATGAATCTAAATATATGTTGCCCGCATTTGTTACAAGTATAAATCACCTCCGTTAAATGCCCAGAGGACAAACACAAAATAAACTTCCACCCAGGCCCCCACCGGTGTCTCTCTGCCGGATTTTACGAGCGTCTATTTAGGTCGGATTCCCTCGGGGTGGGGAAGAAACGAGTCATCATCGCGAGTCGGACAGTAAACGTGCCGTCAAGCTAAATTATCCGCTAGCAGTGCATGTTCCTCGCTAGCACGGCTCTCCTTTAATGTTGCTTCGATTTCTGGGGCTTAAGACCCGCGATGGTTTATTTTTAAATCCTTTATATTAAGTTCACTTGCTTGCTTGCTTGCGCGCTTACGACCGTGCAAATCTTTCGGTCGTTTTTTAACCCACTTCCCGTGATCCAATCGAGCTGACATTTTTGCACGCAGACTCGTTGTGCGTGACAATTTATTTTCGTGAAAAAAAAATTCTCTAAAATTTGACACTTTTAGGGAAATTTTTTTTTCATATTTAATTTAAAATACCAATGTGATAAAAATGAAACTCTTACTCAAGAAAAACATAAATGAATAATAAAATAAAACCGATGCCACGCATATAAAGGATTTATAGTGAAAAACGTTGTTTTTACGAGTTAATTTTTTAGCAAGGCTTGGTGGCAGCAGCGGTGGTTTATCCCACCCCCCCCCCCCCAATTGTGATTCCGACCTGCGGCGTGTCGGCGTGTCGTGCCACGAAACGACATTGTCAACTCGGATCTCTCGCAGAGACGGCGCTTCAAGCGACCTCCGGGTTCCGTCGCAGGGTTTTAGAGGCGGGCGGCACTCCTCCGGCTGCTCTCTGCGTGGGAGTAATGTTCGTCGCTCGACACTCGAACCGATATTTAATTGTTAGAGCTGGGATTGAGTCCAAGATAAAGTGCGGGACCAAACGTGGATAATACCTTAGCGTATTGTTAGGTTTTTTCGGTAAAGTCACGTAGGTAAAAAAATTTTAATTGATAAAAGTAAAATTAAAATAAAATAAAAAAGACGAAGCTTGTTTTGCCTCCAAAACGTCGTGATTTTTATTTTATTTTTATTTTACTTTTATTAATTTTAATTTTTTGCCTACGTGAATTTACCGAAAAAAACCTAAGAATATGAATCCTTGCAGTCACGAAAGCTTCAAATCTAGAATTAATACCTTAGCGGTGGGGTGTGTTTTTTTTGTTCGTGTGTCCAGTACCTTGGTGTGACACTCCAGCGGGATCGTGCATCGGTGCAGTCTTATCAATGTACGAGCGGTCTCCGGTTTGCGACGGTCCGATTTTTACGGCCGATCCACATTTACGACATGTACGTAACGCCGCCACCAACGGATCGATTTGCGGCGTGGAGACCTGATTTGCGATCGCATCTTCCGCCTGGTTTCCGACGTGACGTGGCGCGGAGCCTTTTGTTATTCCTCTAGTGTTTCTATTCTGGATGATGATTACCGATTTAAACCCCGTTAGAAACGGTGGACAAAGGGAAAAATAAACACGCCGAAAAGTGGTGTTTCTATTGTTTTCTAATGCGTCTGTGGGAATATGAGACTCCGATTTTACGACGCCAGGTTCCTCTGGAACGCATTTCGACGTCGTAAAGAAGCGGGGGACCGCGACAGATTTTTTGTCGCGTTCCATTTTTTGTCGCACTCCATTTTTTGTCGCGCCCGGGCGAGCGGTTGCTGGTTGTTTTTATGAAACGCGCAAAATCGCAAAGCCGGTCCATCTACCGACGTCTCCTTTATCCCCTCGTTTGGCGATCATTAAACGTAAGAACGCGCTTAAATAAAGTAGGCCTTTTCTAAATAACCTACAGATGTAGGAAAACAGATGCCACCGTCGAATTCAAGAAAAGTCGGTCACCCATGTGGGCCACCACTTATGGACCCCATGTGTTGGGCAGAATTTAGTTAAAAAAAATAATAGCAAAGTACAGTCGCGCCCTCGGCTCATCATTTCGCAGAGGGGTGGGGAATCCTTTCCAAAGCAAAGGCCGAATTGGAATCTCAACACCCCTTTGGCTTTCACCCCCTACAAAACAATACAAAGACAAAGATCCCCCGTATAGCCTTAACAGACTGTAGGGGCAAGTGCTGTTAGCGAGCACCTATAAAGGCCCACGAACGGGTGGGTGGCCAGCAACCAAGCCCGGCCGCCTTTGTCTCCCTAGTGGCGATGTTTTTACGCACTGCACCAGGTACTCATTTGAGGCTGAGTCGACCTAGGGGAGGCCCAGGACCGGTTAAAAATAATCGTCACTGGTGTTGGAAGCGTTAGCGAGGAAGCGTGGTGGTGACTGCCTTCGCTCAAGGGGGATTCGAGAGGGATGCTGCGGCGGGATGAGTTGGGGTGGTGGTGGGGGGGTGCGGACAATCCGCGGGTGGTCACAAGTGGTTGAAAATCCCCACGCACAACCCCGTTGCCACTTTCCTGGTGGGTGCATCCTGTTTGCGTGCGAGTCACGGGACGATGGGAGAGCCGGGAGGGATGTGGGGTTGTGGTTCCTGGGGGGGGGGTGGGGGTGGTGGGAAGGTTGTGGGGGAGAGAGCCTCCTTAGCCTGGGTCGGTTTGTGAATGAACATTGCATTGTCCGCGTGTATTGGGGGAGTGTGGGGAGCGGTGGCGCAGCGGTTAGCGCACTGCGCCGCAGACCAGACGGCCCCAGTTCGATTCCCGCTCGCAGCCAACGTTGGGGACGAATACCTGCACCGGTTTTGGAACTCCCCTAGGTCGTCTCAGCCTTAAACGAGTACCCGGTGCGGTTTGTAAACTTTAGCATTGCGGAGACAAAGGCGGTCGGGCGTGATTCTGGCCCACTCTATACCACCTCGTGTGCCTTGCCGGCCTTCATAGGTGCTCGCGAACTGCACTTGCCCCAACAGCCTGTTACAGGCTATACAGAGGATCTTTGTTTTTACTGTGGAGAGCCATGTATGCATGTTGAACTTCTTTTGCACCATACGTAGCCACCCGTGCTAATCGGAGATGTGGCTGAAGGACAACACACTTAACGCAAAAAGCAGTTCAGAAGGAAATTAATTTTCAATCTACGGTCGATAAAAAAAACTCGTGGTAGTGTAGCGACGAGCGCGCTGTGCTGTGCGGGGGTGGGGGAGGGATCTTCGTCTTGATTTTGTATTGGGCAGTGTGGAACGTGGACTGCATTACAGCAACACTTGGGCCGGCTAGAAACATGAATTCATTCAGGCTGGCCTGCTTTGCAATCCATCCTGGGTTCCTCAACATCCGATTTTCGTGCAGTGCCGGCCACACCACCAGCCCCCCCTCCCCCCCCCGGCATTCAACAGCCCTTGCCCCAACAGTTTATAGAGGCCGTACGGGGAGGGAGGGGTCTTTGTCTTTGTGTGTGTGTGTGTTGTAATCGAGTCAACCAGCAATCCATCTGGCTTATCCGATCGTCCTGTCTGCAAGCCTCCTGGCCAGCCATATGCGTCTTCTCATTCCGTCTGCCGTCGTGGCGATCTGTCCGCTAAGTAACCCACGCCTCGTGTTACCAAGGCCGTCAACCGGCAGGTTTACGTCCTGCTTATTGGGCGCCACGGTGGCCAGGAGATGTTAACTACCTCGCCTTGTATGCAGGAGGTCGTGGGTTCAATCCCGACCCTGATGCCTGCTGCTGTATATTTGGAGTTTGCATGGTGGTGAGATGTGAACTACCTCGCCTTGTATGCAGGAGGTCGTGGGTTCAATCCCGACCCTGATGCCTGCTGTATATTTGGAGTTTGCGTGTCTCTCTCCGCGCGCTCACGTCGATTTTTTTCTCCGAGTCCTCCGGTTTTTCCTCCACATTTCGAATCGACGCACGCTTGGAGTATTTGGATGCTACGATAAATTTCCACGCAAGTCACATCCTCGCGGCGTCGGCCACATGAATAAATAAATTGAAATCTATCGAGAGGTGTGGCTGGCTGACTCGGAGGTCCGAGCCATGAGCCGGCACCGCTGAGATCCTGGCTTCGAGTTCGTGGATTCAGGATCTGTGTGGGCCAGAGGAATCTCCGAGGTGGCTCTCTGCGATGTCCGTAATTAAGCGTTCATTGTCGGTAATCCACGTAACTCAAAAGCGCTCGCCTCGCTTCTTTGCGCACTCGTCAGCTTTTGGCAAGGCCTTCATCGAGCGGTGGATGGGTCATGGCGGGCGATGACGATTTGCGTTACAATCACGAGCGGCGGGGAGGTGATGGTTGCATGGCGTAGAGAGTGAAACCACGCTTCGTTTGTGCTGCTGCGGTTGTGCATTTTTAGCGCTCGTCTCGAATATATTCTCAGCGCGCGAAACAAAACATCCTTGGCCTTGACTCGCCACGTCTCCTGGGTCACGTTCGCCTTGCCGCAGGAGTAAACAAGTTTTGCTCATTAAGAGCAGAAAACAACACGAGCTCCCGTTCGGTCGGCCAAGTCTCCTCGTTTTTTTTTGTTTTTCCACGAGCACTCCTCGTAAGCAGGGCATGGGTTGGATTCCCCGCTACGCCGCCCGTTAGCCGCCGCGTTATTTGCTTGCTGCTTTAAATTTCTCCACGTTCGTAGCGTTTTTATGAAAAGGAACGATATAGGTCAGTGGGCCTTGCCTGGTAAAGTCAAAAATTGTTTAGTTGTCATTTCTTTTTTTGGTTCTTTCGGTAAAGTCACGTAGAATGGAAATAATAAAATAATAAAAATAAAACATAATAAAATAATTCTCACGACGTTTCGGCCACAACGCAAGCAGCCGTCCTCAGGTGAAGAACAGGGCTGTCGTCTCAACAGACCTGTTCTTCACCTGTCTTCTCGACAGACCTGTTCTTCACCTGAGGACGGCTGCTTGCGTTGTGGCCGAAACGTCGTGAGAATTATTTTATTATGTTTAATTTTTATTATTTTATTATTTCTATTCTACGTGACTTTACCGAAAGAACCAAGAAGATGAATCCCTGCAGTCACGAAAGCTTTAAATCGAAATTTAGTTGTCACTTATTTATTCATTGTGATTTGCTTAACTTTCCCATACTTTGCGCTCCTAATAGTTTTTTTCTTCTTCTATATATTGTTTGTTGTTGTAACTTTCTGACTCGGGCCGCTTACTGGACATCTGTGAAAAAAGAGCTCGCATAGCTCGTCGTAAATCTCGAGGATAAATGAAAGATTCCGGTTCTCACGTTGTCGGCGTGCCTCTCCGTCTCCTCGTCCCCCGGCGCTTCCACGTCTACCTCCTCCCGTGCGGTGTTCCTCCTCTTGCAACAGGTCGGCTTCCCGGCCCGCGCTCGGCGATTCTCTCTCTTTCTTGGCTTGTCTGAGATGGGCCGCCCCCTGATGACCCTCCTTCCCCCTATTCGCCGTCTCGTCACTCGTAAGCCCACGCTCGGCTCCGACTCGGCACGGCTGGCTACGTATGCTGCGAAAGAAGTTCGGCGTACGTGCGGGGTAAAGGTGCAGCCCTGCAATTACGTGGCTCGCACCACCGCTGGCGGAAGGGGCTCCGCTAGAGAGCTTTAGAGAACCACCTGGGAATGTTTTGGCCTTGCCTTCCACACTGGCTGGACGTTTTTGAAGAGGTGGGAGTCCCCACACTTTACCCCACCCCCGTCCGACTCGCTGCGGTTGTGTGCCCATTCGTACTGCTTCGCGGAAGAGAGAGGCGCGGTGGTGGGTGGTGGGATTTAAGAAACTCGCCCCGCTGTTTAAACTGCCGCGCCGGAGAGACGGAATTGAACCGGCGACCTCTGGCTTGCAGGCCCAGTGTTGCGAACCCTCGTGACACCACAGTAGCGTTCTCAAGCACACAAGTTCTGTCAAACGTTAGGTTT
Organism: Lampetra fluviatilis; assembly: GCF_964198595.1. Classification (NCBI taxonomy): domain Eukaryota; kingdom Metazoa; phylum Chordata; class Hyperoartia; order Petromyzontiformes; family Petromyzontidae; genus Lampetra; species Lampetra fluviatilis. Next base: position 3,320,185 of record NC_136330.1, read on the forward strand.
TCGTCGCGCTTCAGAAAAGTGTGGGGCGACAGCGCCTTCTGTTAACGGGTGGCTTGGCCATTTCAGACAGATGCCATATGTCACGATAAGGAGCGGGGCAACAGGGCTCATGGGAGTTGTTGTGGTGGTGATGCTGGTGGTGGTGGAGGGCGGGGGGGGGGTGGTGGGTCAGTGGAGATGAGCATCACCGCATGACCTTTGACACGGGTGGGCTGCAGGGACCCAACCTCTGAGCAATCCCATAATGCTCGCCTAACCCCTGACCTTTGCTACCCCCACGTCACACTCGTGCCCTATCCACAACAACTGCCGCTCTTAGCCGGGCGGGTGGTGGCTACGCACGTGGCCTGTGTAATCCAGCACTTCTCCTTGCTTGCAAAGGCAGAAGCGTGAGCGTTGACTCCCCTCCACTCGTCCTGTCTGTACGGCTAAGTGTTGCCCTGCGGGTGTTGTGGGTACTTTGTCCGTGTGCCCATACTGGCCAACCAGATGTCTTGGAATATGTGGCAGCACCTGCACAAGGTCACAGGTGGCACGAGATGTACAGACTGGATAATATGTACGTTTTAAAATAGGCTTGACGATGGCGTAAGAGACGGTAACAGACAGATGTGGCGCACTGCTCGAGCGTACTGGCACGACAAGACAGAGGAAAGTGACATGTGCAGTGGACACCTATCTGCCCATGGATCGTGATGATGATGAAGATGAAATAATCTAAAAAGGAGGGCACTGAAAGCGTCGGCGATTCGAGAGCATGGCCGGTGGGGGGGGAGAGGAGACACGGATGCCGCACGGCGCGCCGACGGTGACCTTGAATTTTGGGGACGACGGTGCGGTGTGGTCGCGCTGTCGTCACCGCCCCCACGGTCCTGCAGCCGTGCGACGCAAACGGGGCGGGCGGATGTTACGCGTGCGTGATAGGGCCAGTCCTCCCGAGAGCCGCGCTCCTTCCCGTGTCCAGCGATTGACAGGGTGGAGAGGGGGGCGGTAATGTCGTTCGTTATGGAAGGTGCGTGCCGGTCCAGCGGAGAGGTTTCTGGCCATCGATTTAAAAAAATTTTTTTTTAACCACTTTGGCCACCAGCATTTAAAAAAGAAAATCGATCCCGTTTGGCATCGCAAATTAAACTGGAGCATTAATTATAGATTTGAAGCTTTCGTGACTGCAAGGATTCATACTCTTAGGTTTTTTCGGTAAAGTCAAGTAGGTAGAAAATTTAAATTAATAATTTGTTTTATTTTGCTTTTTTTATTTAAATTAATAATTAGTTTTATTTTACTTTTATTAATTTAATTTTTTTTACCTACGTGACTTTACCGAAATAACCTAAGAGTATAAACTGGAGCAGTTTCTCTCCATTTTAATTCATCGGCGCTCGTGGGGATTCGGCGTCGGGTCGGCGGTGCCACCACGACGGTTTGCGCGTGAAGTATCCGACGCTCGAAGCGTCCGCCTTGCCTCGATCCGTACGTTGGTCACCGAGACGCCTCCGGCTGTTACGTACATATGTACGTATGTTGAACTCCTTCTGCGCACCGTACATGCACAGCTGAACTCCTTTCCTGTAGCTGGGATTCCACGTGTCGGGGGGGGGGGCAGCTGTGAAATCCGGGTTGAACAACGTCATCACCAAAACCCTGTTTTGTTACGCTTTTGCCAACCGAGCTTGAAACCGTTTGATGCATTAGCCCTGCCCGTCCGTTTCTCTGTCTGTGTCTCTATCTGCCCCTGGATGTATATTGCACTATTTCGCAACATACTTAGCCAACTGTGCTTATCGCAGGTGCCGGGGGATGGACAACAAACTAAACATAAACTGAAGTTCTAAAGAAATGAGATTTCAAGCTGGATGGAAAAGTGCATAGCTCCAGTGGCTTCCTAATATCAGAAGGAAGAACGTTCCAGACGGCCGTAGAAGCGCATCTGAAAGCGCCGCGCGATGCAGCGACCGTCATTTGTTCGATGGCCAGAGGTGGGACAAAGTCATTGTTATGCAAGTCCAAGTCGAGTCGCAAGTCATCAAATTCATGACTCGAGTCTGACTCGAGTCCAAGTCACATGACTCGAGTCCACATCTCATAGGTGGGACAAAGTCATTGTTATGCAAGTCCAAGTCGAGTCGCAAGTCATCAAATTCATGACTCGAGTCTGACTCGAGTCCAAGTCACATGACTCGAGTCCACACCTCTGTCGATGGCTATCCAAAAGCTGCTGCGAGGATGAAAATAGCTCTCGTAATGATGATCTAAGGGTGAACAAATCTTTAGTTTGTGTCGCTATTACTGACGCATCCAAGAGAAAATTGACCACGTTGATTGAAGGGTTGCCGACAAACCTGCACACTGAACTCGTGTTCAATCTCCTCGCAGTGTTTCCAACGTGAGCAAAACTTTACGTGAAAGTTGTGTTACTTACTCTGCTGAAAGCCGGGCCAAACTGATCAAGGCATTGCCAAAAAGCTGGACATAAAATCATGCAAAAACGACTATTTGCAAATGTGACAAAACACAATTTGCCACGGCAGCTGCAATCGTCAGCCTTCGTCTTGCTCGTGACATAATCGAATACCTCCGATGATGGATGCTCGTTGGCTACGGTTCCACAATCCACGCGTGTGCATTATTTTGTATTCCTTATTTTCTTTCCAAGCTGTTTTTGTTTGCGAATTAAACCGAATGCAAACTTTAAACAAACTTTTGCGGGGGAATAAAAAAAAATCCGCCTTACACATTGCTTGCCCGAGGCGTGTTTCCATTGGCGTTTTCATTCTTTGTTTGATATGTCTTTTATTTTGTTGGCATTTCTTGGGAGGGAGGAATTCACATCTCTTCAGAGACTGGCGAGCACAGCGAGCGGCGCGATTTCCCACGGCTGAGAACGCCGTCAACGCGATGACTAAAAGCCTTTGTCAAAAAAAATCTACGACCTGGATTCGATTTCCGTCGTCACCGCCAGCGTCGTTAACAGCAGCTGTGATATCCACTGCTGGATGAAGGCCACCCTAAGTTGTCATCATCTCTCACGTATGTTGAACTTCTTTGGCACCCTACGTAGCCAACCGTGCCAATCGGAGATGCGAGGGAAGGACAACGAATGAAACACAAAAAGCAGTTCTTTATAAAACACATTCCTGCTGCGGAGGGAGCTGGTAGGAACGTTGGGTTGCTCGGTCAATGGCCGGGGTCAACGGCGGCGTGGTGTATCCCGCAAATATGCCCGACTGTGAGGGCGGGCACAAGCCGGCGTGAGTAGGTTAAACGTTGAGTTTTATAAGGGCACCACGGGGTGACCAGCCCCTCCCCACCCAACCCCTCCCAGCCCCATCCTCCCCACCCAGCCCCTCCCCACCCTCCCCTCCCCACCCAGCCCCTCCCAGCCCCACCCAGCCCCTCCCCACCCAGCCCCTCCCTGCACGACGAACGGACGGACACAATTATCCCCTGCGGGCTGGCGTAACCAGAGGTTCCTACTAGTAGAAAATTTCATTCTAGATTTAAAAGTGGATAGCCTCCAGTGGCTTCCTAATATCGGAACGGGGAAAGGGTTAAGTGGCGGTGGCCCAAAGAGCACTGGTCTCGTCGCACGCTGCGTGCCCGATGGTTCGCTGCGTGCGCGAGCTCCATTCATTCTCAAGTAGCGGAGTCGTGCCTGAGGGTCGGGGGGTCATGAGAAAGAGCCAAGAGCATTAACATTGATGCCATTGCTGGATTGGGTTTTGTTTAGCAAATCTGTTGTTTCTCCGTTTTAAATGTAAGCAGAAAAGGCACCAAAATGATGCAAATAAACGACTCGGTGCTTGTGTTTTTGATTTTATGATTTAATTATCTGAACATTGAGCCGAGAACACAACATTTTGGATTGTCCGATATATTTATTTTTTCTGTTTTTGGATTGATCTGAAAATGGGATGCCACAGGAAGTGATGTCACTCCCATCGTGTCACGTCCGCTCTGTCTGTTCCTGCCAAAGCTGTGTCACGTGGCACGAGATAAGAAAAATGAGTATCTCACATTAAAGATCGCCAAAAAAAATCTGAATAAAGGTCCAAAATTGATTTACAAATCCGAAAATTTAATTTTTACTAATTATATTAACTCATTTTCTTGGTTCTTTCGGTAAAGTCACGTAGAAGGGAAGTAATAAAATAATAAAAATAAAACATAATAAAATAATTCTCACGACGTTTCCGCCACAACGCAAGCCGCCGTCCTCAGGTGAAGACCAGGTCTGTCGGAAAGACAGCGTCGAAACGTCGTGAGAATTATTTTATTACATTTTATTTTTATTATTTTATTACTTCCTTTCTACGTGACTTTACCGAAAGAACCAAGAAGATGAATCCCTGCAGTCACGAAAGCTTTAAATCGAAATAAAAACTCATCCTTACTAGAGATTGGAGTGACCATCCGGACCGACTGGCTTGCTGCTTACACACACACACACGTATATTTAATTAATTTCAGATGTGCTAACGGACACCTAAGAGCGCTAAGTGTCTCTGCAATGGAACGTGTGTGTGCGCACGCTTCACCGCCCTGGCAGTCGAGGTTATTTTTATCCGCGGCCGCCCTTCTAATTACGCCGCCCGCACCTTTGGGAGTTCCTCGGCCACATTTGCGACTCTTGCTAATTGCCGCGTGGAGCGATTGCGGAATGATGCCCCCCCCATCCCCCCCCCCATCCCCCCCATCCTCCCACTCTAAGAGCCGTGGTCTGTATGATAATGCGAAGGTCGCCACCCTCCCCACTAGTAGGTCAGCTCGACTCGTAGCGACGGCCCAATTTTTTTGTGCTGATCCCCTTATGAGCTCTTTTGTTTTTCGGGTGCAGTGGCGACGAGCGGAGGGCATCGTCTCTGCGCTACGAACCTGCTGACCCGAGTTTGATTCCCAGCCGTATTTTCACACCGGCGATGCTGGTCTCTATGCCTCCGTTTGAACCCCCCCCCGCCCTTCCCCGCGTGGGTATGTGGCGATGGCGTGATGGACGCGGTGTTTTTGCTGGCGCGCGCGTGTGCGCGCCCCGGTACGAACACGCAGACCCGAGTTCGATTCCCGGCCGCGGCTAATAACATCGGTGGTATCGGAACCGGTGCTTGGACCGCCCCCCCCCCCGCCCCATCCCCATGGCGAATCCGCACCTGACTGGCGTGGTGAAATATGGTCAAGCAACCCCTACGACCGACGCGGCGTAGGGAGGGCCCGTCATTGACCAGCGGTAGTGGAATTGGCAAGGGCCTGCAATGAGAATCGCAATGTTTATTTTTACTACAGGAGGAATCCTATGAGCTATAAAGCTTTTTCACAGATGTAACGTGCACCTACTGGACACCAACAAACAACACACGAACACGATAGCAGTGCAAAGTACACGGCGGGTAAACAAATCGTCCAAACACATACAAATACAACGAAACCATCCCTATAATTTTCCCCTTTGTTTACAAAGCCCTTAGTTGGCTTGGGGTGGAAACCAAGAGTACTCGGGGAATGTACAAACATGCTACGGGAACTCGCCACCGCACCGTGGCGGCTGCGTAAACATTGTGGAAGTGGGTCAAAGATGAGCGGACATCTTGCAGCGCGTCTTGAATCGCGAAGGCGCTCCGTTTGTTGTTGTTGTTTTTAGCAATTTGCTGACCTGCCCCGCCTGGACGTGTGTGAAGAAGTGCTCCCATGGCTCATCGGATTCCTCCTCCTTCAGTCGAAGTCAGCGGTTCTTTACTTGCAGCCTTGCAACCCCTTTGGTTCTCGCTCGTAAAAAAAGTATAATGTTAATAAATGCGCAGGTTTCATGAAACAAAGTCGTTGTGCTTGCATTGCGCGTGCGGAATTTGTGTTTTTGGTGATTTGCCTTCGAAAAAAGTCTCGCCGTGTCTCGCGCCCTCCAGAAAGGGCATCTCGTGCCCCCCAGGAAGGGAATCTCTTGCCCCCCAGGACGTGCGGTTAAGAACCACTGCTCTGAATCAAGATTCTAAATTCCGATTCCGTTGAGACCCCCGCAGGGAGGTGTGGGCGAGGGCACGGCTTGGACGACGCCTCCACGCTCGTGCGCGTAGCGCGCCGGTCATCTCTCGGTTGACTCCCCTCTAGGTTGACTCGGCCTTAAACGAGTGTCCCGGTGCGGTGGCGATGTTTACACACCGGGGAGACGTCGGCCCACCTCGGCATTCGTCGATGCTGGCTGCTCGCTGAATCGCGCTTGCTCCGAAAGTCTGTGAAGGAGGGGGGGGGAGCCGGTGGGGGGGGTGGGGGGGGGGGTCTTTGTGTGTGTGTGTGGCGTGCGTGGACACGCGTAGCCGCGTGCGCGTGAGAGTCGCTTGCCCGTGTGTTGGGTGGCCCGGAGCTATGCGGCGAGACCAGTGCCGGTGCGCGTGCTGTCTGCCGGCTGGCAGCAGCAGCAGCAGCAGGTGATTCATGAGGGCCGCACGTTCGTGCGTGCGCGTTCGTGCGTGCGCGTTCGTGCGTGCGCGTTCGTGCGTGCGCGTTCCTGCGTGCGCGTTCCTGCGTGCGCGTTCGTGCGTGCGCGTTCGTGCGTGCGCGTTCGTGCGTGCGCGTTTGTGCGTGCGCGTTCGTTTGCATTAGCTCACTAGATTTGCGGCAGATGAACGCGCACGGCGAAGGGGAGGGAAGCGGGGCTGTGCGTGCGTGCGTGAGCGCACGTGTTGGATACGTGGGGAGTGTGGAGCGGCAGTGGTGCGTGCGGTTAACGCCGCTGCGCATCGGAAACCCGGCCGCCCGATTCCCGCTCACGGCCAGCACCAGTGACGATTATCGGAACTGGTTCTGGGCCTCCCCTAAGTTAACTCGGCCTGAAATGAGTACCTTGGATGATGCACGAACATCACCACTCGGGAGACAAAACCTTTTACAAGGAATCATGTCTGCATTAACCACAATACTTGTGGTCAGAATGCCAACAAAAAACATACTCTGATAACATATGCATTGTCTTTGAAACTGATTGGTCCACACCAGAGGCAGCTTTCTTTTGAGCCTAGTCTCAAAACGGTGTTAGACCAGCGGACGTCAACATGCGTGGTTAATGCAGACGTGATTCTTTGTAAAAAGTTTAAGTTTGGTGTTTTAACATCTCAACACAGCTGTTTTGTTGCCAGACAGAAAACCTATTCTCAGAAGTCACGTGGTTTATGGGAGGCTTGAGCTGGTTTAGACCGAGAGATGGATTCTCACAAACAATGGCCAATTGACATTGGCTTGTTACGGGTCGTGGCGGTCCGTGGGTGTTTCATTTAAAATCTTGCATTTGTAATTATCCAGATTCGTGTGGTGCACGCATCGCGCAACACCGCACACTTGTGATCGCCGGTCATCTCAACCGCTTCTTGCGTCATGGGACCTCCTTTGCCAGTACCAAAATATACTAATAGGGTTTTTCCCCTTTTTTCTGGCAACAAAACTGACACCTTTAGTATATTTTGGTACTGGCAAAGGAGGTCCCATGATGTGGCCGCTCACCCCGAGCTCTCATTACTCTGGTAGTGCGTTGTCTTTGAACTGTGCGCCTTTTGGCGTCATCTGGTCGAACACCATATGAGACTAGGCTCTAAAGAAAGCTGTCTCTGGTGTGGACCAATCAGTTTCAAAGACAATGCATAAATTATCAGAGTATTGTTTTTTGTTTGCATTTGACTGCAAGTATTGTGGTTAATGTAAGCATGATTCCTTGCAAAAGGTGTCCGTTTTGTTGCCAGAAGAAAGGGGAAAAGCCTATTAGTACGCTTCTTACGTGTCGTCATCTCTCGGGCTTCTTGTTTTTTGTAAAGCACGTAATATGGAAACTTCAAATGGCGTTTTCTCAAAGAGGCATTAGCACCGGCAGATTTGGTTTTTCCATGAGCTACAGCATGGATTATATTTGTCGTCCTTTGGTGCCGTAATTATAGTGGAATGCCTTGTAGTTTAAAAGGAATTTTTGATGTATAGTATACGTTGCATGTGCTTAACACGAGCAGATTTAGCAGAAGGGGGAGGTCCCTTGACTGCCACAGACATGGGTCTGTGTGTGCGCACGTGTGTGTGTGTGGGGAGCGGTGGTGTAGCAGTTAGCGCGCTGCGCTATGAACCCGGCGACCCGTGTTCGATACCCGCTCATTGCCAACACCAGTGGCGATTATCTTAACTGGTCCTGGGCCTCCCCTAGGTCGACTCGGCGATGTGTAAACATCGTCACTGTGGAGACAAAGGTGGTCGGGCGTGGTGTTTGCCATCCACCCCCTCGTGTGCCGTGCCGGCCCTTATAGGTGCTCGCTAACAGCACTTGCCCCAACAGCCTGTTCAGGCTATACGGGGGATCTTTGGCTTTTTGTGGTGGTGGGGGTGGGTGGTGGTACAGCAGTCGGCACACTGCGCTACGAACCCAGCGATCCAAGTTCCATTCCCGCTGGTGGCCAACACTAATGTTGTCTGAACCGGTCCTGGGCCTCCCCTAGGTCGACTCAGCCTCAAATGAGGACCTGGTGCGATGTGTAAACATCGCCACTGGGGCAGACAAAGTTAGGCCCGGCCATGTACCGTGCTGGCCCTTCATAGGTGCTGCTATTCGCTGACAGCACTTGCCCCTACAGTTTCTTGCGGCTATGGCTTGCCCCTGCAGTTTGTTGAGGCTATACAGGGGGGGGGGGGTCTTTGTCTTTGTGTTTCCGTCCGCTTTTGTTGATCGTTTTTGTTGTTGTGATCCTTGTAACAGGACCCCCCAGACATGCAGCCGGCCAGCGCTTGAATGCATCTCTGTTTGCTGTAATTAGCATTGTGCGAGAGTGGGGCTATTGTTTAGCCTGCGTCCACGGCCCAAATTCCAAATTGATTAAAAAGTACCAGTCCGGACAATAATAGTGAAGAATCGCCGCATCGCGCCGACTGCGGAGGTGGAATCGTGGATCTGTTAAAGGGTTTTCGCCCGGTTAAATTTAAATTTTTCATAAAAAAGCACAGTTGAAGGTAACCCACGCTTGAACCCATCTATACGCGGCATTATCACATCACAGGGTCGTGAGCGATGATGGTGTGTTGACTTCTTTTTGAGGGGTGGGAAGGCCTTCATCCAGCAGCGGATGGAACGTGGCTGATGATTGCGATGATTGTGATGATCAGATTTGATGGCTCGTACCTTGCAAAGGGGGAGACTTGAGGATGCGGGAGACTTTTTGCCAATGGGTGAATTTTTTTTCAAATTGATTCATTTGTTCTCACCCAGGTCCATACGACAAGTCGTAATGGGAGCGGCTGAGCTTCGTGATGAAACCCGGGGGGGTGGGGGCTCACGCACGAGATTCGGTTTAAAAAATTGACCTTTTGTTGCATGACCTCAGGGGCAACTTTTTGGATCGTGCAACGGGGGTCACGGAGCCACACGGATCTCCTCTTGGGCAGGCCTCCTTCCCCCCCCACCCCGCTCTGCATGAGAGCTGTGGTGGTCACACCAGGCCACAGGCACTGAGACTCCCATTGTGTTTAAACAATGCCATTCTGTGGTGTTGTGGTTGTTTGTGTGTGTGTGGGTGCACCACTGCTGGGTAGCGTAGCGGCTAGCTCGCGCAGCGCTACGAAACTCGGGGACCCGAGTTCGATTACCGCTCACGGTCAACGCCAGTGGCTATTATCTCAACCGGTTCTCCGGGACTCGCCTAGGTCGACTCGGCCTCAAATGAGTACCCGGTGCGGTGTGTAAACATCACCACTGGGGCAACAAAGGTGGCTGGGCGTGGTGTTGGCCACCCACCTCCTCGCGTGCTGTGCCTGCCTTCATAGGTGCTCGCTAACAGCGCTCTCTCCAACAGTCTTGTACAGGCTACACGTGGGGGGATCTTTGTCTTTGTGTGCACCGCTGTGGTGGTTAGCTCGCTCCGCTCTACGAAAACACGGGGACCCGAGGGTTCGATTCCCGCTCACGGCACGGGCACGCGGGTGCACGTGCGCGCACACCACGGCGCGTGACCGTGCGCGCACCGGATGGAAACTGGCGACGGCATGAGAAAAAAATCTACGCGTGAATCGATAACGCCGTCTTTGAAAAAAAAGGCACACCACGAAGGTCCGTTGCCCGAGACGTCACCGATTTAGATTCTTTTCGGAGAAGTGTTATTAGTCATTGTCGAGTCGTTTCGTTGGTTGTGCGTGTGCGCCACTGTCAAAGCAACAGCAGCAGCATCTGCATCACCAAATTATTTACTTTAACCATAAATGTTGTGGTGTGTGTGTGTGTACAAGCAAAACGACTGATTGACTATTGTTTCAGACCATTGGCCTGATTGAGCCAGCTCTGTGTAATTGGGGTGCCATGGTGGTGACGAGATGTTAACTACCTCGCCTGGTAGTTAACTCCCAAGCCTGGTAGGAGGTTGTCGTTTCGATCCCGACCCCGACGCCTGCTGTATATTTGGAGTTTGCATGCGTCTCTCTCTCTCTGCCCGTGGTCGCATGGATTTTCCTCCGGGTCCCCCCAATTTTTCCCCTCCACATTTCGAATCAACATCACGCTTTTAGAGTATTTGGCTGCAGCTGCTGCTGCTATAAATTATCACGTGATGATGATAAGCCACTTCGGTGAGCTGTCGTTTGTGGTCGCCAGGTCGCTACGTAGCTCCGTAGGCAATAACTTGTAAAAAAAAGATTAGAAATTTGTCTGACACCCCATTTCGTTGTTTTTTTAAAACAGAGTTCGTCCTCTCCCTCCTCCACCTCCTCCTGTGCGCTTGGGGGTTGGTCTTCTGCGGGAGCTTAGGGTTACCGCCAGCAATAAAAGGAATCCCGTAACCACGGCGGAGAACATTAGCCGGGTGTGTGTTCTGTGTTGGAGGCAGCAGCGGTTCTAATTATAAAGTACAGTACCGACGTCGCATATCCCGGCCCTCTGGAGAAGCGGGGAAGTTATCGGAATACGGGGCACGCATGGACGGACTTGTGAACTCCGGTTTATGCGACGCGGGCCAACACGGCATCCGTACTGGGGAAACAAAGGCGGTCGGGCGTAAATCCTGGCCGCAACCGGATGTCCCTCGTGCCGACCCTTAATAGGTGCTCGCTAACAGCACTTGCTCCCAACCGTCCGTGTGTGGTGCGATGCAGGGGAGCTTTGTCCAAGTTTTGGTTTTATCGCCCTAAGCTGAAGAAGTTGTGTAGTTGTAATTCTTACAAAAGTGTGGATTTTAGCCCTTTTTTTGTAATGGACAACCCTGTACACTCTTGCGTATGGGTATCTGTGTGAGTCTGTGGGTCTCTGTGTGAGTCTATGGGTCTCTGTGAGTCTATGGGTCTCTGTGTGAGTCTGTGGGTCTCTGTGTGAGTCTATGGGTCTTTGTGTGAGTCTGTGGGTCTCTGTGTGAGTCTGTGGGTCTCTGTGTGAGTCTGTGGGTCTCTGTGTGAGTCTGTGGGTCTCTGTGTGAGTCTGTTGGTCTCTGTGTGAGTCTGTGGGTCTCTGTGTGAGTCTGTGGGTCTCTGTGAGTCTATGGGTCTCTGTGTGATTCTCGGTGTGAGTCTGTGGGTCTCTGTGAGTCTATGGGTCTCTGTGTGAGTCTGTGGCTCTCTGCGTGAGTCTATGGGTCTCTGCGCGAGTCTGTGGGTCTCTGTGTGAGTCTGTGGGTCTCTGTGTGAGTCTGTGGGTCTCTACGTGAGTCTGTGGGTCTCTACGTGAGTCTATGGCTCTTTGCGCGAGTCTATGTAAGTATGTTGAACTTCTTTCGCACCCTACGTAGCCAACCATGGGATAACGTTTGGTGCCCGTGGCATTGCAACATGAACACACTCGAAAATAATAATCGGCTTTAATAGCTCGGTTTGAGCAGTTATATCTACGGGACCTTTTTGCCAATATCTGTTGTTGGTTTTCAACGCGCGTAGATACCACAACAGGCTTGGCTGTAATTCGTTGTGGCTGGCGCTGCTTGGGGTCGTCCCATCGTCCGTAATGTTCGGGCCGAGCGGAAACGGACGATCCACGGTTGGCTAAGTACGGTGCGAAAGAAGTTCAACACACACGCACGTGCGTGCGTGGGATGAAGAACCCGTGCTCAGCAGAGGTCGCAACCGGGTACCCGATACCCGTACCCTACCCGATACCCGGCTACCCGTACCCGGCCGGGTACGGGTAGCCGTTTGCGACCCTGGTGAGTAACCGTTTGTCACTCATTTCGGGTAGGGTACGGGTAGGGAACGGCTACCCGTACCCGTCCGGGTACGGGTACCCATTTGCGACCCTGGTGCAGCCGGGTACGGGTAAGGAATCAAAACCCGTTTGCGACCTCTGGCGCTCAGGCCTGCCTGCGTGCGTGCGGTGCGGCTTGCGATGATGATGACGACGACGGCGGTGGGGATGATGGTGACCGTAGCTCCCGCCCCCCCCTCCTTCCAACGTGTGGAACGTGAACATTTTCATAGACGAACCCCCCCCCACTTACCCCACCCGCCGGTTCTTACTTTGAACAACAACAACGCGGGGTAGCAGAGAGAGAGAGACGCACGAAAAAAAACCCTCCAGCACGGCGGGCATCCAATCGCGTGGCCGGGACTGCCCCCCCCCCGAGGTGGTTCCATTCATCTTCGGCAATCGAGACACGGGCGCCCCCCCCCCACCATTGGTCAAGTCGGGGCCTGACATCATCGCTGCGCCGCATGGATACACGGAGCAATCTCTCGTTTCTTTTTGGTTGGCTCTCCGAGTATTTCCTCCCCCCCCACCACAACCACCACCACTCTCTCTCTCCATCTTTGGCTTTCTCCCCCCCCCCCTCCGATCTCAACAACTCCCCCACTTCCAGCTCGGCCTCTCTCCCCCCCAACCTCGCAGCGTCCCTACCTTAACCCCGCCTCTACTACCACCACCATCATCACCAACCCTCAACCCGTATAGCCTTAACAGACTCATAAATCAACGTTTTTGGGTTTAGATCGCGTTATTTATAAATGTGTCGTAACCCTCCACCACCCGACACGGCCAATCAGTAAAAAAGTGAGTCACGTTGACAAAAGACAAATAGTTCACTGCTTTAGCCCACCGGTGTGTTGAAGCGTGAAACCACAACATTTACAATTTTTTAGTAGCACGACGTTTCGCTGGTAATTGCATCCAGCATCATCGGGCAATTCGCCACATTGGCCGTGTCGGGTGGCGGAGGGTTACGACACATTTATAAATAACGCGATCTAAACCCAAAAACGTTGATTATGAATAATATTGGTCGCGAAAGCCTGCTACGTGTTAACCTTAACAGACTGTTTGGGCAAGTGCTGCCGACAGCGACGCAACAGCTGTGAAGGCCGGCACCACGCCCGGCCCGCCTTTCGTCTCAACCAGTGGCGATGTTTGACGCACGCCGCAACAGCCGCTTGCTCAAGGCCGAGTCGACCTACGCGCGGCCCAGGGACCGGTTTAGATTACCGTCAACGGTGTTGGTGACCGCGAGAGCGGGAATCGAACTCGTGGGTCGCCGGGTTCGTTCGTGGCGCAGAGCGGTGCTGCTGCTACACAAGCGCTCGCCAACATCCCCATCACCAGCACCACGTCCAACTCCCATCCCTCCTCCCCCCTCCTCTTTGCTAGAAGTCAGTTGGCACGCCACGTTTGCAGGCGGCGGCGGCGGCGACTCTGCTAAATCTGGGTCACATTCCACTGGCCCCAGCGCGTGTTGCCATCTCTCCTCTCTCTCGCTTTCTCCGCATCCCGGGGGGGGCGTGGGGGGGTGCTCTGCCGTTGCAGTTTCCAGCGACGTGCAGCAGTTTTCAACCTCGAGGCGGAACAACGCACAGATCGCTTCGTTGAACAGTACACATGCAACGCACGTGTCAAAGTGTTAATAGCTCGTGTTGAGCAGTTCTATCTCTGGGACTTTTTTGTGCCAATATCTGAGTTGGCGTCTGAGTGTGTTGGAATCTACAGGACATTTTTGCCAATACAGTATCTGAGTTGGCGTCTGTGAGTGTGTTGGAATCTACTGAACACTTTGTGCCAATATCTGTGTTTGGTGTCTGTGAGTGTGTTGGTATCTACGGAACCCTTTGTGCCAATATCTGAGTTGGTGTCTGTGAGTGTTTTGGAATCTACAGGACATATTTGCCAATATCTGAGTTGGTGTCTGTGAGTGTGTTGGTGTCTGTGAGTGTGTTGGTATCTACGGAACCCTTTGTGCCAATATCTGAGTTGGTGTCTATGAGTGTGTTGGAATCTACTGAACACTTTGTGCCAATATCTGAGTTGGTGTCTGTGAGTGTGTTGGTGTCTGTGAGTGTGTTGGTATCTACGGAACCCTTTGTGCCAATATCTGAGTTGGTGTCTATGAGTGTGTTGGAATCTACTGAACACTTTGTGCCAATATCTGAGTTGGTGTCTGTGAGTGTGTTGGTGTCTGTGAGTGTGTTGGTATCTACGGAACCCTTTGTGCCAATATCTGTGTTGGTATCTGTGAGTGTTTTGGAATCTACAGGACATTTTTGCCAATATCTGAGTTGGTGTCTGTGAGTGTGTTGGTATCTACTGAACACTTTGTGCCAATATCTGAGTTGGTGTCTGTGAGTGTGTTGGTATCTATGGAACCCTTTGTGCCAATATCTGAGTTGGTGTCTGTGAGTGTTTTGGAATCTACAGGACCTTTTTTCCAATATCTGAGTTGGTATCTGTGAGTGTGTTGGAATCTACAGGACCTTTTTCCAATATCTGTGTTGGTATCATTCATGCTTCTTCTTCTCTGCAGAGAAACTGAACAATGTTTTACTGTTACCAGGTAAGGCGGTGTAGCTTATTTTTCAGAAGCAACCTGGCTACCACAAATGATAGCTCAACGAAGTGGTGTGGCTTGTCATGTGGCACGTTTATAAATGCGGAGGCAAAAAAACGGAGGACCCGGAGGAAAAAACCAACGCGACCACGGGGAGAACACGCAAAGGACGTGATTTAATCTGGTTGTTTTCATTTATTTGATTAGATTTTTTACCTACGTGACTTTACCAAAAAAAAACAAAGAGTAAGAACACGCAAACTCCAAATATACAGGCGTCGGGATCGAACCCACGTTCTCCTGAATACCAGGCGAGGTAGTTAACGTCTCCTCGCCACCGTGGCACCCAGAGAATCTGGAGCAACTTGCGTGATAGTTTGGTGAGTGTTTCGTTTTGTTGCCCGTTGGATTTCGTGCCTTGGTGAGGGCAGGCGGCATAGACGTTGCAGCACGGTACAGTACGGCAATGTATTTTGCCGCACCAAACTCTACCACCCACAACGTAGCCCATCGTCAAGCGGCCCACAACGCCCGTTGAAGCCGTGGCGGTTGCCCATCGCAAGCGCTATCGAGACAACAACCTTTGCTTGGCTTTTGACACGTGACGAGATGGAGGCGGGGGGGGGGGGCGGCGCGCGATCTCACGGATGATGCGGTCGGTCGTCGTCGTCGGCGAGCCGTTTACAGATCCAGTTTCCGCCTAAGAGGCACCGCCGGACGGGGTGGCGGCACAGCCCCGTCGCAGCTCCCTTGCCGACCCTTGTAACGGCCAAGGTGTGATGCATCGGTACGTCCACCTTACCTGACCCCCCCCCCCACCGACCAGGGCCGATAACGATGCTGCAATCGCAACGCTGCTGCCGTCGATAAGGCCCCCACGCACTCTGCCGTTGGTAACTCGACCCACGAGCGACTGAGCAACAGGAGGAGGCACGCACAGGTGCATGCGCGGCCCTTCCAATATCCCATCCTTCATATCTGACCTGATCTGACCGAGACGAAGAAGGTTGCGGTGGCCGAAAATGCATTCGTAAAACGAAGGCGGTTGCAACGTGCGCATGCCAGAGGTCGCAAACGGGTTTTGATTCCTTACCCGTACCCGTACCCGGCCGCACTAGGGTCGCAAATGGGTATCCGTACCCTTACCCGGCCGGGTACGGGTACCCGTTCCCTACCCGTACCCGTACCCTACCCGAAATGAGTGACAAACGGTTACTCACCAGTGACTCACGGCCTACCCGTACCCGGCCGCACCAGGGTCGCAAACGGCTACCCGTACCTAGCCGGGTATCGGGTAGGGTACGGGTATCGGGTACCCGGTTGCGACCTCTGGCGCATGCGTTTACGCGCCCGCTCGCTTCATCGTGCGCTTATTCCGCCGTCGTTCCGCCATCCAGCGTCCGTATCCCAACTGGCACGCGTCGCAATCATCCCCCGACCCCCCCCCCCCCCCCCCAATTTAATTCTCACGCTAACTGGGCCACGTCCGCTTCCTCATTAACGCGTATACGGATGCCTTAAAGTCGTCGCACGGTACGGGGGGAGGACCTTTTGTGGTGTCAGTTCCCCACTGGATATTTCTCAGAGAGCCGGGACGAGCGAATGTGTCTGTTCACTAATCCATCGCTCTTTGCCAACACGACAGGGGCTGGTGGGGCGTGGGTCATCGGAGGGGGACCGCGTGTGCGTGCGTGTACGTGTGTGTGTACGTACGTGCGTGTGTGTGTGCTGAGGGGAGTGGGGAGCGGTAGTGTAGCTGTTAAGCGCGCTGCACCACGAACCTGGCAACCCGGGTTCGATTCCCGCTCACGGCCGACACCAGCGACGATTATTTGAACCGGTCCTGGGCCTCGCCTAGGTCGACTCGGCCTCAAATGGTGTGTAAACATCGCCACTGGTGAGACGAAGGCGGCCGGGCATGGTGCTGGCCACCCACCCCCTCGTGTGCCGTGCCGGCCTTCACAGGTGCTCGCTAACAGCACTTGCCCCAACAGTCTGTTCCATGCTATGCAAAGGGGATCTTTGTCTTTCCTGTGAGGAGCTGCAATGTTGAACTTCTTTCGCACCGTCCCTAGACACCCGCGCTAATCGGAGGTGCGGGTGAAGGACAACAAACTAAACACAAAGAGCACTTCAAAAGAAATTCGTTTTCCCTCTAAGATTTAAAAAAATGCTCGCGGTAGTGGAGCGACCTAGCTATGAAGCTGGTGACCCGAGTTGGATTCCCACTCACGGCCACCACCACCAGTGACGATTGCCTGAACTCCCCTAGGTAGATCAATGGGTGTAACTGATGCTGTGTTTAAACATCGCCACTAGGCTTTGTTTAATCTTCATTTGAAGCTTTCGTGACTGCAGGAATCCATACTCTTTGGTTCTTTCGGTAAAGTCACGTGCAGTAATCTGGCGGGTTAAAGTGCCTCCGCATATTTACCAAGAGGCCTTTTTTTAGCCCTGCCTTTGTGTCTGTAAGTTTTGGCCAAACTCACGGAGGCGATTTGTTTTTTTTAATCAGCTTGCCCTGGGGTCATAGTCCCTGGCAAGTTACTGTCAGTGGTCAAAGTCTCCTCGGTTGATGTTCGCTTATCGCAGATCATTCATTGACAGATGACTCAAATAAAACATATGTGTGCGTGTGTGTGTGTAGTAGGGCTGTAACGATTAATCGATAGAGTTTATTAACGCTGACGAACCCAGCGACCCAAGTTCGATTCTGGTCCTGGGCCTCCCCCGCCCGGTTCGGGGCTTCCCCTAAGTCGACTCGGCCTCAAATGAGTCCCTGGTGCGGTGTGTATTAAACATCGCCACTGGGGAGACAAAGGTGGCCGGGCGTGGTTCCGGCCACCCACCCCCACGTGTGTTCGTGCCGGTCTTCAACAACGTCCTCCTTAACAACACTTGCCCCAACGTGTCTGCGCAGGCTATAGGGGGAATCTTTGTCTTTGTATCGGCGCACTGCCCATTGATCAGTGACTAATGGGGAGTGGTGGTGGTGGCGGTGGTGGGGGAGGATCTCTGCCTTATCCTTCACGTGAAGGCTGCCGTTGTTTGCAGCTCAGTCTGCTGGCAACATCCCACAAAGCTCGCGTTGTCGCAAGGCTGCCTCGCCCATTGATGGGGGGGGGGGCCGATGTGGAGGCCGTTTGTGCGAAGGTGCGGATTCTAAGTGGAGCTGATTGGACTTGCTGATGACCGGTACTAGCGATGGTGTCAGGATCTGCCTCTGTGGAGGAGGCAGTCGCCCTCCTGGCGACAACGGCGGGTGGAGGAGCGACGCTCGCAGCAATAAGCGCAGCGCTAGAACGCAGCAAGTTGGCACAGTTGGGGGGGGGGGGATACAGGTGGTGCATCTACCAGTCATCTCGGTCAGGAAACCCATGGCACCTGGGTCTGTTCCCCGTGACCTCCTGCCAGCGAAGTGGGCCTTCGACAATTCACGTGGCCTCAAAGTGAAATCTAGCCTGGCACAAGCGCCGTGGTGGACTTCGCCGTTTAAGTGGAGCGGTGCACATGCGTGCGTGCTTTGGCAACGTTTCCCTCCGTGTTGCAACCAAAAGCGATGGCAAACGCAACCCTACGACAAATCTACATGGCAATCCGATGTCGTGACGTTTGGGTCCGGCCAGCGTTTTGTTGTACGTGTGTTTGTTGAACTTATTTTACACCGTGCATTGCCAACCGAGCTAATCGGGGCGTGCGGATGGGGGACGACATCAAACTAAAACACAAAAATCAGTTCTTAAGAACAAAAAGCAGCGGCAAGGGTTTTCAGCGAGCACATGTTACTGTGTTTTATTTTACCAGATGAAGCTCGCCGAGCTATTAGCTCTGTTTCAGAAGCGACCTTGCCACATATATCGGCGTGTTTGACTTTCTCGGAATGTAAAAATAAGTCTGAGAATGGCCGTGGCGTTTTACGCAACTTTGTTAAACATTCGCCGATGATGAGAATTTTGCTCCCCCCCCCCTCCCCCCCGTTGCACTTACAACGAACTCCATATCGCTCGTCAAATTCTACGTACACGTTTATCCACTGCTGGGATGAGAGCGATTTCCCCCACCACCACCACCACGCGCCGTGCGGGTGATGGGAGATGACCGGCCATACTTCACCACGCTGGTCAGTGCCGGGAGGCAGCGGGTGCAGGCGCGGTGTCTAGAGAGGTCCCGTGGCACAGTGATGGATGTTTGCCTCGCTGCCATTTGCTTTACAGAATCCGAATATGTATTTATACTGCAGGAGGAATCCGATGAGCTATGAAGCTATTTTTGCACAGACGTCCAACAGGGACACGGGGTAAGAACGTGACAACAACAAACGATTCAAAAACATGACTGGTGTGCAAAGTACAAGAAAGGTAAACAGATCACCCAGACAAATAAACATACAAATGAAACTAAACCAATCCCCATCCTACCAGGCAAATGCACACTGAGGCATTAACTTATTTTCAGCAGCAACCTGGCAATCACAAATTATAGCCCAACAAAGAGGCTTATCATTTGGACATTTATAGCAGGCGAATGCATTTAAATAATCTCAATGCAGCGGAATTGGATTGCCAGTTGGCCTTCTCCCATCTTTTTTTTCGTATGGATTAATAGCAGCAGGTTAAAGATGTAATTTTAGATGTTGGGGTTATCCACTCAGTCGGTGTGTTCAGAAGCAGAGTGGACCCCTCCGTCCATTCCTCCTTTCAAGGAGTTCAGACAGCAGCAGCAGCAACAGCGGAGTAATTTAACTTGCGCCGGGTCGATGGTTTGGGATTCGTGGCAGGCCGCCGATTCTTCGATGCAGCCCTTTTCGTGGCATCGGGTGGCTCGCATCGACCGCGCGGGGCCCGGTCCCGTTTCGGTTTGATGGTCCACCCTTGGGCGGCGTGGAAGGGTTGGAACCGCGGAGATTCGACCGGTCGCGTCGCCGTACGAGATGTTTATTTTGATGTTTGTGTTTGATGTTTGATCTCGGTCCCCAGTCCAGACCTTCGCTTCGTCTCTCCCCCCGGTAGCGACCGCTGGCGTTTACATTTTAAGGCTGCCCCCCTCGGTCGCTCGTTCTGGGTCGGTCCGCTTTGCTTGCTTGGCACCTTACCACTAATACACAACGCTCGCGCGCGCACACGGCACACAAAAACACACGCACACTGAAGGCCTAGTCGGTGGCGGTGCAGCCTGGGGTGTTCCGTCTTTGCAAACATAAAGAGGGCCTGGCTTGTTTATAGCGGGGCCATTGTACAGTTGGGAAGTGGGGGTTGTCCTGCGGCTGTTTGCTCAGCAGCCCATTGGGAGATAGCGATACACAATCTAGCGTGCTGCTGCTGCTGCCCGCTGCTTGTTTATTGTTCTGTGTGCGGCACAACTTGTTGGTCAGGATTTAAATGATTTAAAAAAAAACCCACTTTGCAAATCTCTTGACTTTACATCATCAAAGGAAAGCATAAGGGGCGCCGCGATAGTGAGATGTTAACTACCTCGCTTGGTATGCAGGAAGTCGTGGGTTCCATTCCGACCCTGACGCCTGCTGCTGTATATTTGGAGTTTGTGTGTGTTTCTCACTTTGCTCCCGTGACCGCGTGGATTTTTCTCCGGGTCCTCCGATGTTTTTTTCTCTCCACGTTTAGAATCTCTACGTGAATCTACGTGACTTTACCGAAAGAACCAAGAATGCTATGAGACCTCCTTTACCAGTGGCAAAATATAATAGTAGGTTTTTACCCTTTCAACTGTTTGCAATAACCACAACACAAGCAGTCAAAATGCAAACAAAAAGAAACAACTCTGATGATGATAATGATATGCACTGTCCTTGAAGTTGATTGGTCCACACCCGAGACAGCTTTTCTTAGAGCCTAGTCTCCATTGGTGTTGGACCAGATGACGCCAAAGGCGTACAATCAATGTCAAGGACAGTGCATATCATTATCATCATCAGAGTTGTTTCTTTTTGTTTGCATTTTGACTGCTTGTGTTATGGTTATTGCAAACATGATGCCTTGTATAAAGGTGTCAGTTTTGTACCAGTTGAAAGGGTAAAAACCTACTACTATACTAGAACCAAGAATATTTAGAATCGACGTCGCGCGTTTCGAGTGTTTGGCCATTGCTATAAATTTTCATCCGATGATGATAATGATGATGAGCCACTTCGTTCACCTATCATTTGTGATGGCCATGTAGCTCAATTTCAAGGACGGTGCATACATTATCAGAGTTGTTTTTTTGTTTGCATTCCTACCGCAGGTATTGTGGTCAATGCAAACATGACTCCTTGTAAAAAAAAGGTGTCCGTTTTGTTGCCAGATAAAAGGGTAAAAAAAAAACAATTATTAAGTAAAACCGTTGAAAAACAACCCAACTCCAGCAATGCCCAATCTACAACTACCAAGAAGGAGACATCACGGGGGTGATGCACTACTCTCCGCTTGCTCCTGACGCAGGTTTGCTGGCTCCACCACTTGAATGTGAGATTGTAGTTGGTGTAGCTCTTCATCTACGTCGGCAGCCGCACGGCAAGAAGAATAAGTAATATTTTAAAACAATATTCTTAGGTTTTTTCGGTAAAGTCACGTAGGTGAAAAATGTAAATTAATTAAAAAAAAAACCTAAGAATATGAATCCTTGCAGTCACGAAAGCTTCAAATCTAGAATTTTAAAACAACTTTTTTAAAAGCACGCTTTAATGAAATGTACCGTACTAGCAAAGAAAGAACTCCACGACTCCAGGAAGTGGCCCCAAAGCTTGCCATAACGTAAGGGACCGTGGGCAATTGCAGCCAACGTCAGTTTACCGTGGACAATTAGAGCCAAGCCGAAACATAACATCTAAAAAATAATGTTTAAAAATATATATTTTTTATTTTTTTATGATAGAATATAGTATTGTCATCAGTATGACATAAGTGTACCAAGTTTGCAGTCGATACCACATTGGGAAGTGGGTTAAAATTGAGTTACAAGATTTGAGGATACCTCAACAACAACGACAGAGTGAGTGAGTTCATATAAAGCGTGTAAAATTCGTGAATGGTTTCCTGTGGACGTATTGAATGAATCACCCTCATTGGATGGCTGCAGCTATGTACCTGGTTACCACTTGGGAATACATTACCAAGTGCTGGAGGTATGAGATACATGGCGGTATTACGGCGACGGATTCCTCAATCCGTCTGTGCTTTGGGCTTTTGAAGGGGTTTGCGGCGATGGCCGATGGACGAGACTGGTGAGGGAACGGCAGTCGAAGGAGGGAATTGGTGCGAGGGGACGGAGATGGAGCGGCGATCTTGAGTCCGATGTGTAGGAGTGAGGGATGGTGATGGTACGGGGGAAAACACTTATCCAGCAGTGGATGAACCATGCCATCAGCTGCTTCTGATGATGATGATTACTCCAATATCTGGTCAAGACTTGGTGTTTTCGTACATCCCTTGACAATGTGTCACGTATCTTTTAAAAGGAAATTGCAAGAAAGATAGAAATAGCATTTTCTATTAAAAAAAATTACCGTACTTACCGGAAAAAATCTTGAGCAACCCCTTTAACAACAGTTATTGATGACTAAGATTTTAGCTGGGGGGCTGTGTGGGTGTTGGAGGAGGTGTTGAGTGGGGAGCGGTAGTGTAGCGGTTAGCGCGCTGCGCTATGAACCCAGCGACACGGGTTCGATTCCCGCTCACGGCCAACACCAGTGACGATTATCTGAACCGGTCCCGGGCCTCCCCTAGGTCGACTCAGCCTCAAATGAGTACCTGATGCGGTGTGTAAACATTGTGCCACTAGGGAGACAAAGGCGGTCGGGCGTGGTGCTGGCCACCCACCCCCTCGTGTACCGTTCTGGCCTTCATAGGTGCTCGCTAACAGCACTTGCCCCTACAGTCTGTTAAGGCTATACAGGGGATCTTTGTCTTTGTTGAGTCCCCCTCCCACCCCCGTGCTCCCCCTGAGATCCCCGGGGACCCCCCCCCCCCCCCAGGACATTCCAGGGAGGGGATATTTCAGGCGACAAAAACCTCGGCACCGCGGGCGGGCGGGCGAGCGATCCGGGCAGTCGGATGGAAGCGATGGCGTTGGAAGCGATTTGGCGTTGGTAGCGCCGGGCAGGAGACGTGTCCGTGCGGTTTCCCCCGGTGCCCTCCGATCGTGCCGCGTGCAGGAAGGGCCGATTGTCAGCGAGCGGAGGCCCTCTTGAGGAAGGATGTCGACGCACCGGCCAGATGCTGACTCGTCACGATCGCGTCCGCCACCCCCACACCTCCCCAAACAAAGACAAAGATCCCCCGTGTAGCCTTAACAGCAAGTGCTGTTAGCGAGTAGCACCTACGAAGGCCGGCACGGCACACGAGGGGCTGGCCGGCACCACGCCCGGCCGCCTTCGTGTTCCCGGTGGCGATGTTTACTACACACCGCACCGGGTACTCATTTGAGGCCGAGTCGACCGAGGGGAGGCCCAGGTCCGGTTCAGATAATCGTCACCGGTGTTGGCCGTGAACGGGAATGGAATTCGGGTCGCCGGGTTCGTAGCGCGGCGCGCAAACCGTTGCGCTACGGCTCCCTTGCGCGCACGTATAGCTGTGCGTGGGGGCCCTATTGTTGTGTTTTGTTATTGTAATGTTGTTTCCTTGAAAAGCCTGGCGATATTTTTGGGTTGTAAAACGACAAACAATCCGTGTCCTTTTTTGTGCGGCGATGGTGGGTGGTGGTGGTGGTGGTGATGATGATGATGTAATCCACTGCGATGATGAGTTATATCGTGCGTGCGTGTGGCCAGGTCGCCTAGCTCGATGCACTTCACCTGGGTAAATAAACGTAGTGCAGTTCCTATTGGGCATTTCTCTCGAACCATTGTTCCACCCCCTGCCCGCCCACGCGTATTGTATCACCCACCTGGTGACCAAAGTAAACACTCACCTCTGGCTCACGATCATTAACGTCGATTCTATGCGCAGCATCAACCCGATTCGTTAATAACGACGACGGCAACTTCCACGCTGCCGTTACCAGCGCGTTACCAGCGCGTTACCAGCGCGTTACCAGCGCGTTACCAGCGCGTTACCAGCGCGTTACCAGCGCGTTACCAGCGCGTTACCAGCGCGCGTAAACCATTTTCGCCGTGACATTTCCCCCCCCCCCCCCCCCCGAATCGCCCAGGGAGGGTGAAGGGAAGTTTCACCGGCTGCTCCTCGTGTGGGTGGAATCTCGTTGACCCGCTCGCAAAACAGAAGGCAGCCAAACTCCGTTCGGAGGCCACCCGGGGGAGGCATTCAATGCCGTAATTGGCCACCCGCTGTACAGGTGACACGCAGGTGGTGACTGCCTTGGGGGGGGGGGAGCGGGGGGGTGTGTCGCTGCCCGGCGCGTTGAGCTGCCGGGAGGGGGGGGAGTGCCGGAACGGCGTCTTGGTAAACGCGGGGCGAACGAACGAAGAGCCGCCGGCCTGCCCCGTGACGGCTGGTCAATGGTTGCAGCTTGCCACGAGGACCCAGCCCTTCTCCCTATCCCCCCCACCTCAGCCTTCTGCCCGCGCCCCCCCACCTACACCACCACCTACCCCACCGCCTACCCCCCCGCCTACCCCACCACCCACCCCACCACCCACCCCACAACCCACCCCACCACCTACCCCACCACCTACCCCACCACCTACCCCCCCGCCTACCCCACCACCTACCCCACCGCCTACCCCACCGCCTACCCCACCGCCTACCCCCCCGCCTACCCCACCGCCTACCCCACCGCCTACCCCACCGCCTACCCCACCGCCTACCCCACCGCCCACCCCACCACCCACCCCACCACCTACCCCACCACCTACCCCACCACCCACCCCACCACCCACCCCACCACCTACCCCACCACCTACCCCACCGCCACCCTCACAGCTGATTCCACGTTAAGACGTTACCTCCTGCACCACACTGCTCGTTGCGAGGTTCCACCTGCACCGCGCCGTTCGGCAGCTGCTGGTGGTGGCCGTGCTGCCGTGCACCTGCTCACGGGGCCACGGCGGCCGCCGCGTGACACGCGGCAGACGCGCTCCTCATTCATATTTAATCCGGAGCGCAGTTTTCTCCCCGTCAGACGCCCCGCAATGACACGGCGACGTCGACCCGCATCGCCCTTCGTGGTGGTGCGCGCAGCACGGCGCGCGGCGCGAACGGTCGCGACGGCGCCGCTTCGCACAGCGGGGCCGTTCCATCATTGTCCCCGACGTTGCCGTCCGCGATTGTGGCGCTCCGCTAAACGCATCGGGAGCTCTACACGAGTTCTGCAGAGAGAGAGAGATGAAGTGACGGGAGAGAATGTGATGAGATGAAGTGTTCGGATGTACGTAGCCAACCTTGCTAAACTATGGGTCTCTGTGTGAGTCTGTGGGTCTCTGTGTGAGTCTGTGGGTCTCTGTGTGAGTCTGTGGGTCTCTGTGTGAGTCTGTGGGTCTCTGTGTGAGTCTGTGGGTCTCTGTGTGAGTTTATGGGTCTCTGTGTGAGTCTGTGGGTCTCTGTGTGAGTCTATGGGTCTGTATGAGTCTATGGGTCTCTTTGTGAGTCTGTGGGTCTCTGTGTGAGTCTATGGGTCTGTATGAGTCTGTGGGTCTCTGTGTGAGTCTGTGGGTCTCTGTGTGAGTCTGTGGGTCTCTGTGAGTCTATGGGTCTCTGTGTGAGTCTATGGGTCTCTTTGTGAGCCTGTGTGTTTCTGTGTGAGTCTGTGGGTCTCTGTGTGAGTCTGTGGGTCTCTGTGTGAGTCTGTGGGTCTCTGTGTGAGTCTGTGGGTCTCTGTGTGAGTCTGTGGGTCTCTGTGTGAGTCTATGGGTCTGTATGAGTCTATGGGTCTCTTTGTGAGTCTGTGGGTCTCTGTGTGAGTCTATGGGTCTCTGTGTGAGTCTGTGGGTCTCTGTGTGAGTTTGTGGGTCTCTGTGTGAGTCTGTGGGTCTCTGTGTGAGTCTGTGGGTCTCTGTGTGAGTCTGTGGGTCTCTGTGTGAGTCTGTGGGTCTCTGTGTGAGTCTGTGGGTCTCTGTGTGAGTCTGTGGGTCTCTGTGTGAGTTTATGGGTCTCTGTGTGAGTCTGTGGGTCTCTGTGTGAGTCTATGGGTCTGTATGAGTCTATGGGTCTCTTTGTGAGTCTGTGGGTCTCTGTGTGAGTCTATGGGTCTGTATGAGTCTGTGGGTCTCTGTGTGAGTCTGTGGGTCTCTGTGTGAGTCTGTGGGTCTCTGTGAGTCTATGGGTCTCTGTGTGAGTCTATGGGTCTCTTTGTGAGCCTGTGTGTTTCTGTGTGAGTCTGTGGGTCTCTGTGTGAGTCTGTGGGTCTCTGTGTGAGTTTGTGGGTCTCTGTGTGAGTCTGTGGGTCTCTGTGTGAGTCTGTGGGTCTCTGTGTGAGTCTGTGGGTCTCTGTGTGAGTCTGTGGGTCTCTGTGTGAGTCTGTGGGTCTCTGTGTGAGTCTATGGGTCTGTATGAGTCTATGGGTCTCTTTGTGAGTCTGTGTGTCTCTCTGTGAGTCTGTGGGTCTCTGTGTGAGTCTATGGGTCTCTGTGTGAGTCTGTGGGTCTCTTTGTGAGTCTGTGGGTCTCTGTGTGAGTCTGTGGGTCTCTGTGTGAGTCTGTGGGTCTCTGTGAGTGTTTCTTTCGCACCGTATGTCTTCAACTGTCCTAATCGGAGGCAAAGTAGTGATGAGATAATATTCATGTATTTAATACCTACGTATGGTGCGAAAGAAGTTCATATAAAGACAAAGATTCCTCCGTGTAGCCTTAAACAACCTGTTGGGGCAAGTGCTGTGAGCGAGTAGCACCTGTGAAGGCCGACACAGCCACACGAAGGGGGTGGGTGGCCAGCACCACGCCAGGCCGCCTTTGTCTCCCCAGTGACGATGTTTACTACACAACACACCAGGTACTCATTTTAGGATGAGTCAACCTAGGGGAGGCCCAGGACCTGTTCAGATTATCGTCACCGGTGTTGGTAGCTGTTTGCGGGAATCGAACTGGGGTCGTCGGGTTCGTAGCGCAGCAGCGCTCTAACCGCTGCACCACCGCTCCCGACTCTCTCTTTCTCACATGCGTGGTGGGTGGCTTGCGAAACCTCGGACGTCGTGGCGAACGACCAGCGGCGGCACGACGCGGAAGCGCACTGCTGAGAGGCCTCGCTTTGGCCCGTCAACCCCATCTGCCGCGTAGTGTAATTGTGCCGCCGTTGAGGGGGGGGGGGGGGGTCGGAGGGGGGTGGCCAGGGGTGGGGGGGGGCCACTGGCTTACGCCGCCCGAATTAAAAAGCCGCTCAAAGCTCTCGTGGCCGCTATCGCAACGGCACCTCTCCGCCACCGCCGGTAACAGATGGCCAAGTCTGGTAAGTAGGAACAGGCGGGCAGATAACGTCGCCACTACACCACCCCCCCCCTTCATCCACTAAGTGGCGGTGACGTCACCACGACGCTTGTGCCAGGCCAAGTGCACCTTGAGGCCACGTGAAGTGTCGAACGCCCGCTGGCAGGAGGTCACGGGGCAGACCCAGCAGGTGCCACGGGTCGACTGACTGAGATGACCGAGATGACTGAGATGACCGAGATGACTGGCTGATGCACCACCTGTGCCCACTATTGTGCCAACTTTCTGTGCTTTAGCCACCCGGCGCTCCGCTCGTTGTTGTGAGCGTCGCTCCTCCGCCCTCCGTTGTTGTTGGAGGGCGACTGCCTCCAACTGCCCAGCAGCAGCGTCATTCACGAGCCTCCTCCACTGAAAGGCTCCCCCCCCCACCACACACATACACACACGAACCTTCCCCAACCCCTTGAGCCCACCAAAACTGGTGTTTTTTTAATGAATTGTATACACTTTATTAACGTAGTGACTTTAAAAACAACTTGACATTTTAGGATGTCACCACCACCACCACCACCTGCCCACCCCCCAGTATTTAAATTCTAGAGCCTTGATATTATCGTCGGCCTGTGTATTCATTTCTAAATACACGTCGTGATGATTGCTCCTGTTGTTGATGTTATTATGTTTTATGGGCACGCACCCTGACCTCTCTTCTCACTGGGGCCCACCACCCCCCCCCGTTCCCACCACCCTCCCTCCCACCACGCCCCCTCGCACCCCCCCCCCACTCTCACCCCCCCCCTCTCACCCCCACGTCGCCCCTGTGTCCATCACGGCAGGTGCGGCAAAGTGGAGGTGGCCCGTCGCCCATCCATAATGGATGCGGTGACACCGCTGGGCGCCAGTGGGGGGGGGGGGGGGGTAGGTGGCGGGTGGTGGTGGTGCTGGTGGGGGGGTGGTAGGTGGTGGTGGTGGTGGGGGGGTGGTAGGTGGCGGTTGGTGGTGGTGGGGGGGTGAAAGTTTTACGAATTAGAGCAACATCCTTGAGAATACAGCCTGGCTTCTAGCAGCAACAGCAGCATCAGCAACAACATAAATGGGGGGGGGGGGGGGGTTGGGGAAGTAAATTATGTGTTTGTTTTCGTTCGAAGTATTGGGGTGGTAAAAGTGTGGGCACTCCCACTTGTTCCTCGACGTCTGGCAGGTCGTGGAAGAGTAGGCCAAACATATCCTCCAGGTTGGCTAGAGCACCGCCTGGTTTGGGGGGAGGGCCTTCCGCCAGCTAAGCGGTGCACGGCTGAAGCAAGTGCAGGGCTGCACCTTTTTTTTACCTTCTCCCGACTCTATCCCCAATCGCGCTGTCGGCTCCTCGCCACGAGTTGGAGGAATCTCCCCCCCCCCACCGGATCTCTCTCTCTCTTTGGAGCGACCCCTTCCACGGCAGCGGGATGTCGAAGAGCCGCCGCCGAGATTCCCGTAAAGTGACCTCTGAACCACGGGGGGGGTAGAGGGGGTGGGGGCAGCACTTTTCACCGCCCGCGCCGCGTCTGAGGGTGGTGTCCGTCGCGTCACAGTCGGACCGATTTCGAATTCTCAGAGGTGGAGTTGGGATAAGTATTAAGGGCAGGACAAAATTTTACAATGAGATTTTTTTTAGGTTTTTTCGGTAAAGTCACGTAGGTAAAAAATTAAAATTAATAAAAGTAAAATAAAAATAAAATAAAAAATCACGACGTTTCGGAGGCAACACAAGCCTCCGTCTTCAGGTGGAACCGTCACAGCATGATAGCTGTATCAAGTAAAGAACAATTCTAAGAGACGGAGGCTTGTGTTGCCTCCGAAACGTCGTGATTTTTTATTTTTATTTTATTAATTAATTTTTTTTACCTACGTGACTTTACCGAAAAAACCTAAGAATATGAATCCTTGCAGTCACGAAAGCTTCAAATCTAGGATTAGATTTTTTTTTTGGTGTGTGTGCGCATTCATCGGTGACCGAGCTGAGACCATCATCTCGCAGACACTTTAGAAACTGGTTTTTAATGCACGGGCAGCTGAAAACCTGGATTCAAAGCCCAGGTGCTCTTTCGTCTTGAGATGCGAGTCCGGCTTTTCCCAACCACCCGCAACTCCGCTGCCGTCAGCGTCTTCGTATCGTCCGCGGTAGTTCATCGTTTAGGGCGTTGCGGCGCGCGGCGCGGGCGGGGTGGGGGGGTGGTGGTTCACCGTGGCTGTTCATCAGCGCGCGGATATTTTAACGATGCTGAGCACGCACGTGCGCCGCTTACCTACGAGCGCCGCGCGCGTGCGAGAAAGCGCAGCGCCTGGTCAATGTTTGCCGTAAATTTTTCCGACGGAAAAGGAATTTTAGATTTTTTTTTCTTTTCTTGTGCTCGAGCCGCCGTTTTACGACCACCGATCCGCTTTGGCCGTACGGGGCGTTGCTTCGAGAATGACGTTAATCTCTGCAACGATTGCAACGGAATAAAATAACTGTTCGGGGGATGTGGAAGTTTATTCGGTACCAAAAAAAAAAGGTTGTGTAGGCCCATGTAAGTTTGCTTGAGGGCCGGGGTGTTCGATTTTGACTTCGGTACTTTCAGCACACGTCCGCGCGCAAGAGATGGAACGCTGAATTCTGCCCCCTCCCCCCACGTGCGGGATGGATTGTCACATCGTGCGAGCGCGAGAGATGGCGACGACTTAGGGAGACCTTCATCTAGCAGTGCATAGACCACTAGATCGCAGCTTCTGATGATGGCTTTGTATTGGCCTAATTATGAGGGCTGAATGAGTGTATTTATTTATTATTAATCACTCGTAATAAAACACCGCATTCAATGTTTCACGCATCGATTGCCAGTGTTATTCATTTGCCCGATAAAACACTGTAATGAATGCCACCGTTATTTAATTACTTGATTATATTAAAACGTTAATTAATTGATTCAAAATCGGCGTGCAATGGAATGACTTGAATAATCGTTACGGCGGTAACACATTGAACCGATCTGTAAATCGCGGAAATCGTCCACGGGGGGGGTGGGGGTCATTTTTGTTACTGTATAATTACTGAAATGCGATTTTGAAATTGATTCGTTTGCTTCCCTAAATTCATACGGTGCAGAACACGAAGTGGAACGTACGCTTTCCATCTTGTCAAATCTGAAAGCGGTGGCTCGTCAATGATTTTGGGGCCAGACCGCGCAAGTGAAATGCCAACGGGTGCGGTACAGCAAGTAGTACATGCGAGTTGACACCGACACACATCTACTCTGAGCCTCGTAATGTTTTCCACGCAGCACCAAGGTCGCCGGTTCGATTCAAACTCCCCGGTGCGGCAGTCGAAACGATGGTGCGAGCTTCTCAAATCCCGCCCTGTCGAACCAGCGGTACGAACGGGTCCACCGCATCATGGGACCTCCATTGCCAGTACCAAAATATACTAACAGGGTTTTCCCCTTTTTTTTTGGCAACAAAACTGACACCTTTTGCAAGGAATCATGTTTACATTAACCACAATACTTGCAGTCAAATGCAAAAAAAACAATACTCTGATAATTTATGCATTGTCTTTGAAACTGATTGGTCCACACCAGAGACAGCTTTCTTTGGAGCCTAGTCTCATATGGTGTTCGACCAGATGACACCGCAGTTAGTCCATAGGCAGCTTGCTTGTGGTGGGGTAAAGTGTGAGTACTCCTGCCTCCTTCCATCTGGCCAGAGTGAAAAATAGGCCAAAGTATCTTCTATCCAGATGGACTCCCTGACCACCTTGCGATCCGCTAACTGTGGTGGACAGAGGCCCGGTGGAGGTTAGAAACTTGCATCGTCGTTTCACCATTGCACCCCACGGCAGCTGCCTGAGAGTCAGAGGTCGCAAACGGGTTTTGATTCCGTACCCGTACCCGGCCGCACCAGGGTCGCAAATGGGTACCCGTACCCGGCCGGGTACGCGTACCCGTTCCCTACCCGTACCCTACCCGAAATGAGTGACAAACGGTGACTCACCAGTGACTCACGGCCTACCCGTACCCGTACCCAGCCGCACCAGGGTCGCAAACGGGTACCCGTACCCGAACCCGGCTGGGTACGGGTAGCCGGGTATCGGGTACGGGTATCGGGTACCGGTTGCGACCTCTGCTGAGAATACGGGCGGCGGTGAGCCACGTGCAGCGTCCGGCGTTCCGAAATCGGGCAAGATGGAATCACTTTTCACCCGCGGAGTGGATTTGCAAGGTCTCCGAGTGTGTTAGCAACAATGCCGCGAGCATTGCTGCTGATGTATAGCACGTCGATTCTAAATGTGTAGGGGAAAACCGGAAGCCCCCGGAGCAAAATCCACGCGACCACGGCGATGGAGAGAGACACGCAAACTCCAAATATACAGCAGCAGGCGTCAGGGTCGGGATTGAACCCACGACTTCCTGCATAGCAGGCGAGGTAGTTAACATCTCGCGAGAGGCCTCGACAGGACGCGTCTACGTGGGCTTTTCCCTCCCATCAATATTTCATCGTTTGAATTATGCAGCGACGCGTTGGGGAATTCGTTGGGCCGCGGGTTTGTCGGCCGAGCGGCCGGCGTTCGTCGCGCGCACGCAAGGTTTTGTTTACGTCGTGTTTCGGAAAGCTCCTTCACCCCCCATACCCCCTCCACCACCTTGCTGCACAGTCCGCTGTTAACGGCGGTGGGGGGGGGTCAGCACCGCTGGACTCGGAGCCGGCGACCCACGGATCGCCGGCTCGTTCCCGTCCGCCGCCGTCATCGTCGTCCGACGCTGAAGGTTGAAACCACGGCGCTGCGTCTCTCTACCCCAGCGTGCACCGCAGACGCCACCGTGGCCGCCTCTGCCCACGCGACCGTGTGAATAGCCGACGGCGACGGCTCGGTGAGGTAAAGTTGTTGCGGGTGCGCCCACCTCTTACACCGACGCCCGGCCGGCGCGGAATCGTAGGCCGAAACAAACCGCCCTACAGACGCAGGGAGGTCCTTTCCGCCAACGGGGGCACGGGCGAGCAACCGCAGGGCCGCGCCTTTACCCTTCGCGAGATGGGGGCCGGGGGGGGACGTCGTCGTGCAGTTGAGGCGGTTGTTGTGAGGGGGGGGGGTGGTGGTGGCGGCGGCGGTGGTGGCGGTGTGTCGGAGGGTTTCTGATCGCCGGCGGCCTGGCAGGTGCCACGGGAGGGGGGAGGGGAGGCTCTCGCGCCGCGCGCGTTTGCAGAATCGTGCTCCGACTTGACTCTCGCTCCCTCTCACGCTGCTTAATTCGTGACGTGATTAACGAAGCTTCGTTATCGGTGATATTTTAATTGAATCGCAGCGCGCGCACGCGGGTACACGTACACGAACAGACGCTCGCTAATGCAGAAGGATTTTGCCTATCCAGTAGTAGTTGTGGCAGGTGGCTTCTGCAGGTGCTGTTTATCATCGGCCTTCTCAAGCCCCGCGATACAAGAATCCGCGCAGGACCCGCACACGATCCGATTCCATTGCTCCATCTCCTTAGGCGGTCGTCAATCCCGCATGCATATAGCCGTCCATTGGCTGCCACTCGCGTCACCGCTACCTCTCGGCCATCGGCCCATCATCCCTTCGAGCTACGACATGCCCTCTCTTTATAAACAGGAGCCCACGACAGAGAATGCGCACGACGGGTTGGGCAGAACACGATCCGCGAGCGAGCGAGCGACACACACGCCCAAGCGTCCCGGGCGCCCTCGGGATAGGGAGGGTGCTCGCGCGCGCGCCGCGTTCTCTAACCCGCCGCCTCATCTTCCTCTGCCTCTCGACGTCATTCTTAAAAGCGCAACTTTTAAAGTTTTTCTTTGCGGCTCAAATTCGTCGTCGCCGCCAACATCGACCGTGCGGCCGTGCGTCTATCTTCCCCCGTGTGGCTTTGTTTGCGGAGAAATCACTTTTGAGCCCCCGCGCCCCTCTGTCGATCCACCGCTGGGAAGAAGGGCTTCTCACCCCCTCTCGGTCAGCCTTTTGCCCTGAAGAAAAGGGCCATTGCCCGAAACGTCGCCTGTTGTAAATCCGTGTCCTTTGAAGGCCGCACACGGTGCCTCGGTGTGCGTATTTGAGACGGAGCGCACACAAGCTGTATTGTTCGTGTGTACCGTATGTACCGTATGTACCGTATGTACGTTGAACTTCTCTCGCGCCCTACGCAGCCAACCATGCTCACCGGAGGTGCGAATGCGTTGAGCTTGTTTTGATTGGCGAGGGTTGGTCACCGCGCGGTTGTGGGAGGCGTGGGTAGGGAACCAGCACCGATTCCGATACCGCTCGCCACCGATGTTTGCCGTGGCTGGGAATCAAACGCACGTTTGGGGTTTCACAGACGATGAGCTCCCCACTCTGCCCCCCCCCATCCCCGCCACAGGCCTTGTTAGCGAACGCCTATTGAGCGACACCGGCTCTGGGGCTTGGCGGATCGAGTGGCCTTGTGTGTGCCCGCGCGGGCCCCGTCTTCCGTTTGTCACTCCAGGGTCGATTTTTTTTTTTCCTGGTCGACTGGTGGGTGTCGGGGGGGCGGTCGTCTCGATCGTCGCACGTGTTTATTTTTCCGGCAGCCGTGTACCGGTACGCCTGCGACCAACCGTGACCCTGGAATGTGACCGATCTCGTCAGATCGAGTGCAGCTAAGCCGGTTTGAGCCCGGTCGCCGCTGGGGTTGGGTAGCGGCGGACGGTGCGTGGGGCTCCGGATTTGGAATATCTATTTCATGGTGGAGGAATCCGATGAGCTGTAAAGTTTTTAGTTTTTCCCGCAGATGTCCAGAACTTCACAGATGTCCACTTCTTGGGATACTCGTTGGAAACTGCTCCCAGCAGGGTCCATCCTTTGGGGGGGGGGGTGTGGGGGGGAGGGGCTCACGCCTTCAAACTAAACCCGAACTCTTAATCTAGCAGCGTGGCGTCGAAGCGCGTGCCCCCCCCCCCCCCCCCCCCCCCAAGCGCGGGGCCCAGGGCGGTCGCCCAGATTCGCCATACCCATAGGGGACGGCTCTGGATAGGGATAGAGGTCGGTGTAGTGATAGGGTAGGGGGGGGGGTAATTGTAGGGATAAGTGATAAGGGTGGCGATAGTGGCTGGGCCATCCATGTTGGGTGTGAGGGGGGCAGAGAGGTACCGACGTACAGGAGCCCACGGGGGGCGGTGGCGGCGTCGGCACGGCCGCGAATCTCTCGAGCGGTGGTCGGGTGTTTGGGGCAGCCGTTTTGTTTGTAGTTTCCCACGCAGATTACCGCTGAGAGTGCTGCGGGCTGGGCTGGGCTGGACGGAGAGAGATGGGGGGGGGGCGGTGGCAGAACCGGGCCCAGACCTGCCCCTTGATCGACCCATCCCTCTTCGGTGTTTTGGTTTTTTTTTTTTGCGGCTGGGTCCGCTCGACTCGGACGAAGAACGCCCCGCGGCTTGTCACGGGCCGGGTCGGCCGGTCGGTCGGTCGGTGGCACCGTGCCGGTCTCGCGATCTGGAGGTCCGCCGGTGCGATTCCAACTCCCCCCCCCACCCCTCCCCCGCCTGCGGCCTACTCAATAGCGGGGGCTCCTCCAAGCTGCCTCAAGTGGAGGCGCTGTCTGCCAGCATTGGCCGTGAGCGAGCAATTGCAGGGCTGTGCCTTTTTGTTGTTGTACAGCCGCCCCGGGCAGCTTGCGTATCGTCGGACGGAAATTTGTATTTTATTGTCGAAGTCCCATCTCGGATGGATTCTGGTTTCCCGCGTGCGTAGTGTTCTTGCGTTCGCGCCGTACATCGCCAAACCGTGCTGACCCCTGGGAGGGTTTCGTATGCAGGCACTCGGTTAAGGCGGAGCCGACTTGGGGGAAGCCCAGGACCGGTTCAGATATTCACCATCGGTATTGTTCCCGTCCGGGAATTGAACCCCGGATGGCCGCGCTGACCCCCCACGCCACCGCTCCACGCACCGTTCCCCCATACAAACTCGAACGCGCAGCTACGTGACCGGCTGATACGCAAATTACACCTAATGACGGCCGCATCTGGGCGGCATAAAATATGCAGCAATTGCGCGCGACGCCTCGTCTATTTCGATCAATCATTTTCAAAACGAGAGGAATGAGGTCATGGAAAATGTGCTCCAGTGGAACGCAATTAGATCGCCACGCCGCTGTTAAATACGAAAGGGGAAAGCGGTACGTGCGCGTATATATTCAGGTCGGCGTTAACATTTTCACGAAAGCCACGCACAACCTTGTTGACCAAACGGTGGGGGTTGGTTGCTTCGTATGACACGGCCAAACAACCCGGAGAAACTGCGTCGCGTTCCAAAGGCTCCATGCACACGGCTGTTGCATCTGCAGGTGGCCGCGTGCGCATGCTGCCTGTTGTTACGCGACCACTGTGGAGGCATCTTCTTGGTTCTTTCGGTAAAGTCACGTAGAATGGAAAGAATAAAATAATAAAAATAAAACATAATAAAATAATTCTCACGACGTTTCGGCCACAACGCAAGCAGCCGTCTTCAGGTGGAGACCAGTTCTGTCGAGAAGGCAGCGTCTGTGGAGGCGACGAGGGTTGGTGGGTCGCGCACGCAGCTTTTGTGAAATTCCCTTCCCATGGGCCTTGGAGGAGGTTGCCGTACCCTGGCTCGCCAGGACAAGGCAGTCCAGGGAAGGCCTCTACCTGACGAACGAGCTAAGTTCCAGACGTGTCTGTTCGTGAATTGATTTGTTCGTAATTCCAACTTTACTCCTGTCGATTCCAAACACGTTGTACGGCGTGTACACTAAACACGGGGAATGGCTTTAAAAGTTGGATAATCTCCTGCAGATGTAGATGCCACTGGTTCTTCACGTTCTGCAGATGTAGATGCCACTAGTTCTTCACGTTTTGCAGATGTAGATGCCACTGGTTCTTCACGTTCTGCAGATGTAGATGCCACTGGTTCTGCAGATGTAGATGCCACTGGTTCTTCACGTTCTGCAGATGTAGATGCCACTGGTTCTTCACGTTCTACAGATGTAGATGCCACTGGTTCTTCACGTTCTGCAAATGTAGATGCCACTGGTTCTTCACGTTCTGCAAATGTAGATGCCAGTGGTTCTTCACGTTCTGCAGATGTAGATGCCACTGGTTCTTCACGTTCTGCGTAAGTAGATGCCACTGGTTCTTCACGTTCTGCAGATGTAGATGCCACTGGTTCTTCACGTTCTGCAGATGTAGATGCCACTGGTTCTTCATGTTCTGCAAATGTAGATGCCACTGATTCTTCGTGTTTTGCAGATGTAGATGCCACTGGTTCTTCACGTTCTGCAGATGTAGATGCCACTGGTTCTTCACGTTCTGCAGATGTAGATGCCACCACCGGCATTCTATTGCGTGGCAGTTGAACTTCGATCTCTCAGTCCGAACAGGCAACTGGACATACGGACAGGTTCGTTCGTATCTCTGACAGTTCATAAGTCGAATGTTCGTAAGTAGAGCAGTTCCTGTGCAGCAAGTGGACTCATCGCCCTCTGGTTCCGTCTGTACGGCAACGGTATTGCCCCCGCTCGCGCGCGCGTGGGTTTTCTCCCACTTGTGTAAACGCTCTTTAGATCGCTACGGCGAGTGCGCGCCATCCACGCACACCCTGGCGGTATCGCTGCGATCCGCACCGCGTCTAAACTGCCGCCTTAACGTTCAATGGTGGCATCGTCCTCCCCCCCCCCTGCCCGTGCCGTACGAAAGAAGAATGCAGCACCCTCCTGACAAAGAGGCCCACGGCTCCGTGTGGATTTCCTGGATGAGTAAACTACTGTGAGCACACTCCTCCTCCTCTGTTCGATACGGTCGCCGCGATCGTTTTCGCACCATTCGCTCAGCTGTTGAGATAAGTGAACATCAGCAGATCTCCGCCGTTTTTTCTCCACGCGTAAAAAAAAAACATGCATTCATTCCGTCGGCCGGCTCGCGCTGCCGACCAGTTTTGAATCCAGCCGCCGCCGGTGCCACGTCACCCACGTAGCGACGCGCGGCCGACGGAGCTTTAGAGTTCCCCTGCGTATTTTCGAGAGCATTGCCCAAAGTGGGAGTGCCCTCTGAACGCATTGCTTGACGGTGAAGGTACAGGATGGACCCGCAAGGCAATTTTGGACAACAAAAAAAGGCAAACGGTGCGGAAACGGGACGACGCGTCGCAGCGCTGGTCGGCGACGTGAAGTTGCAAAACGCCGGTGATCCTTGGCTTCAATGCGTTGGGGTGGCACGCTTGACACGACACGGTGCCTTTGTACAAGGAAACGGATGTCTAGTGTCTCCCGATGACGACCTGTTTTTGTGGGTGGTGGGTCACCCATCAAAGCACGAGGCAAAGCTTAAAATCCAGCTTGGCTTTCAAGATCTGTTGGTGGGATTGGGTGCATTTCTGAGTGATTTGGTCATAGGAAATGCCTGGCGTGTTATTATATTCCCAATAAACTGGCATTCATGTCACCGTGTGTAATGTGTATGACTACGAACTGCTGGGCCACATCCTGGTGACTACGACAGTGCAGCAGCAAGTAGGTCGTTGTCCAATCTGTGTTACACATCGGCACCTCCGATTAGCATGGTTGGCCACATACGGTGCGAAGGAAGTTCAAGATTCATACAGAGACATAGCAACATCGCCCGCCCCGCCCCCCCCTGCTGTGGAAAGTTGGCTTTAGGTCTACTCTTCCCATTTGGTCCCCTACCTCTGGGCGCCACTCCAGTGCCCGCCACGACGGCCTGCCCTCCCCGCGCGATGCGTCCCACCCATCACAGCTCCCCCGTCGTTATTTACGTTATTTACATCGATGGAACGTCCTTGCCACGTTCTGGCGGGAACCTCCCCCGGTCGCTTATCCCCTCCCCCTCCCCCCTCGTGTCAGATTCCTAGCATTCTGTCCGCGTGGCGCTTAAATTCGGGCGGTCGGTAGCTTGTTTTTTTTTCCCCCAGCCGACTTTCGACAAAAAAGTCAACACCGACAGCAGTAGTCGTGGTCCTCGGTGATGCGCGTGGATCGGGAACCCACGGCGCACGCGGCTCTTTGAAGGACTGCTTCGTGGCGTTACGCGTTAAGGGCCACCCGTCTCGTGTTCCCGCGCGCGTGCATTGCGTCTCTGGAAATATCTAGGTGCTTTTTTTTTCTTTTCCCAAAGCGAATTCGGAAAAACAAAAAAAAATCTCTCCCCTAGTTACTCAGGTTGCCGCGACCCCCCCCCCCCTGGTAATGCGGATATCGGCGCGACCTCGCGGGCAGAAAGTTAAAAGTCGTAACGAAAAAATCACTGTTTTAGGATATCGCTGTGGGCTGCTGTTGAGTGTGGCGCAGCGCGTGTGCGTTCTCTCCCTGTCCATCTCGTCTTCTGTTTCAAGGAATGCACGTGCTTCCTTCCCTCGATCTCCCCCCCCACCCACCCTCCTGCTCCTACCTCCCTGTTTGGGCGAAGAAAAATAAAGTTGTGCTATTTTTACTCTAGGAAAATACCCCACCCCAACCAAGCCCACGCAAGGCCCCGGTAGACTTTGGCCAATTCACAAGACTCTTCTCGTCGCCGTGTGAAAGTAAACTAAACTATATAAACTGTTTTTGTTTTGCCAGGTAAAGCCCGCTGAGCCATGATGAGCGTTTGAAAGTTTTACGGTTCGGTGTCGCACATCCGACAACCCGCCGGGAGGATTGAGGTGTCAGCCAGGCGTAGTATGTGTGTGAAAGGGTCGTCTTCTCCGGATTTATCAAAGTTAGACCTACCCCGAAATATGCGTTTACATCGGTTTTAACCGTATTCTCCGCACTCTCCGAAAACTTGGAAGCATCGCAAGGCTCTGTGTTGCGTATCGATAACGTTACGCAAATCCGGTTACGCACACGTACCCCTATCGTGTGCAACCAGATGAAAGTGATGAGTTCAAATGGATTATAATACGATCATTAGATCATGTGAGAAGATCATCACGAAATATATTGTAAGCGGAATCTATCTTTTGTCGGGTAACCCATTTGCATTGGTGGCGAAAAAAAGTTATCGGACGATGAAAAATGTAATCGGCTTCACCCCAATTGCCGTAAAGGGTAAAAGCCTGTGACATTTTTTTTATCATCTTGATACCGGCGAAAAGGGTCCCCCGTAAGTTATCGGACATATAAACGCAAGCGCGCGGCTGCGTTAAAAGTAGGGAGGTTCGCAAACCGAACGGCGCTTTTAGCGGCGAGCGAATTGTGTTCAAGATAACGGTGAACGCAACCGAGCGTGAAGAGACGGTCGCGTTCGTCAACAGAAACGCGCCTAGTTGCACCACCGTGCGTTCATACGCACACGGGCGGTTAATCGGGCGTGGGGGCGTGTATCTGACGGACGGACGTGCGACCTTGTGGTGTTATAAGGTGGCCATGAAGGTTACGATCCACGATGAAAAGTAATCGGAGTTCGACGGCAGTTTGGAATCGCGCGGCCTGAAAAGTTGCCAACCGCATCGCTTTATTTGCTCGAGACAAAGCGTGTGCCAAAAATAAAAATCCGTGCGCCAAACTCCTGCGCCAACGCTCCATCCCTGCGTAGTGATCGACCCCGGAGGGGACGATTGGCTGAATCAACCCTCCCTCCGCCAACAAGGATTTGAACTCGCAGCCTGCAGATTGCGAGCGAGCATCTCCGTGCTACCGCAGAGCCAGCCGGCCTGATCCTGCACGATTATACCCCTACTCAGTGGGCGAGCGCTACACAGCTACTTGCCTATTAATCTGCGGGGATAAACAGCGGGGCGGTAGGGGCGGGTATCTGTGTGTGTCTTGTGTGCTGCACGCTTTGGCTAAAGGCCCGTTGATCACTGCGACTCCATTAACCTGCGTAAGACAGCTTTAATGACGCTGTGCCCTACAGATTGCAACCCCCCCCACCGACCCTCCTCCTCCGCATCTGCACCCCCCGCCCCCCCCAGTGAATGTGTCTGTCTTGTGCAGGCTCCCTAAGCCGCGTGCACAGGGGACCCGCCGGTTTCTGTCACTTGTTTGTTTGGTCGAAGAACGTCGTTGTGAGACTTGACGAATCCCTTAAGGCGGCGGTGGTGGTGGTTGTGGTGGTGGCTGCGGTGGTTGTGGTGGTGGTTGTGGTGGTGGTGGCGGCGGCACGCGGTCCTGTCGTCAGCTTTAACGGGGAGGCTTTCGCAACCAATATTATCCACACGCACCGGTTTGTGTCCAAGTGGTAACTAACTGGCGCATGTAGTTTACGTGGCGAACCTTGCTAAATTGGCCGCGTGGGGTTGATGGCGGCAGTGGGTTTTAACGACGCATTTATATTTACGCGACCTAACCCCACCCCCCCCCCCCCCAAAAAAAAACCTTTATAACGGTCCTCTGTTGTCGGTTTTCACGCGGGTGTCACTGTGTGAAGAGGTCCTCGGCGTTGGCAGCGCAGAGCGGTGGGAATGCGTGGGGGTGTGTGGGCTGCGATCGTTGGAAATGAGGAGGATGACGAGGAGGAGGAGGTGTCTTCAGTGGCTCGTAATCGGGGCGGGAAGTGCTCACGCCGGAGCGGTGTCGTCATTAAGCGGCTTCCGAGCCGCTTCGGTCCCCGCTCCGGGTCTTGAACATCGCCCCCGGTGGCTGCGGGGGGGGTGGGGGGGCCACATGGCACCCATCGCACGAGGCCGGCATCGTAACCGCCGTCGGGCGTCATCGTCAAGCCACGATCATCTCTCAGCCAACGTTGGACGATGGAACAACGTCGATTCGGTGACGCGACGTTGCGACGTTGAGCGAAAGGAACCGATGCCACTCAACAAATTGACGTAGATTTTGATTGAAAGCTTTCGTGACTGCAAGGATTCATATTCTTGGTTCTTTCGGTAAAGACATCACGTAGAAGGGAAATAATAAAATAATATAAATATAAGACGTCCGAACGTTAGGAAAAACCGCCACTTTTTTCAAATTTTCT
Organism: Lampetra fluviatilis; assembly: GCF_964198595.1. Classification (NCBI taxonomy): domain Eukaryota; kingdom Metazoa; phylum Chordata; class Hyperoartia; order Petromyzontiformes; family Petromyzontidae; genus Lampetra; species Lampetra fluviatilis. The sequence goes on from NC_136330.1 coordinate 3,361,135, forward strand.
TGTTGTGGATTTCACACCTGATGACGATTGCTTGTGTTGCAGTCGAAACGTTGTGAGAATTTTTATTGTTTTATATTTATATATATATTTTATTATTTCCCTTCTACGTGACTTTACCGAAAGAACCAAGAAAATTGACGTATCTTTGAAACACCAACGGTTTAGGCCTTTGCCATCCACTGTCGGATGAAGGCCTTGCCGCGTCGTGCCAGTCATCAGGGTGTTGTTTGACCATACTTCACCACGTTGGGCCAGCGCGTTTTGCTTGAAGGGGTGGTGGTCTGGGCCCCAGGAACGTTTCTCACGTGGGAGGGCAGCGGCGCTAACCGCGGCTCGATGCCTGGGCTGGGCAAAGTGCCCGGGGCAGAATGTTTTTATCTCGGGCTCGTCGCTTGGCTCGGTCGCCGATGAGTTTGCGGAGAGAATTGTGAAAGGGCTGCTGTTGTGCGTTTTAATCAGGGCTGACTCAATCCCCCTCTCTCCCGCGTCTGTTTCCACTAATGAGTAGCAGCGACGCTCAGGGAAATACCACTGCGTCCCCCCCCCCTCTCTTTCCTTCGATAAGTCTTGAGTCATTGTTTGATTTCGCCACGTTTTGTAATAATTTAATACTCTCACGCCAGCTGAGGAAACAACTACCGTCCCCACCCACTGCATCGCGGCCGTCTGGAACGCTCTTCCTTCCGATATGAGGAACCTCCACCGGGACTGTGCACTTTTAAATCATCATCTAGTTTGAAAACTAATTTATCTAGAACTGCTTTTTTGGTTTTTGTTTGTTGTACTTCCCTTTCTCCCCCCGCACCTCCGATTAGCACGGTTGGCTACGTACGGTGCGAACTAAGTTAAACATTCGTACATCTTGGCTCATGAGGGTCGTTTGACGATACTTCACGCTGAGTCGGAGTGGGTTGGTGAAGGGAGTGGGGCACTCAAGAGGACCTACTTTGGGTACCAATTGCCCGCTCATGTTAGCAGTGGCCAGGAATCGAACTCGGGTGAAAAGGTTCATTGGCGCGGTCTGCCAAAAGCGGCAACCCCCCACCCCCGCGCTCCCTTCCATCTTTAAATTGTGAAAGCATTTTTTTATGGTGGCAGCCGCATGCATTTCAACGTTATTTTGTTTTTGTTTTGCTCCTCGTTGCACAACAGCCATTGCAGTGCGTTAAGTTTCAATGAAAGTAGTAAGAAAAAAAACCACGCAAACACTAATCGGTAAACACAAAGGTTCTGCCAAGTAAAGTTTTTAAATAACAAACAGCAGCTGTGGCAGGAATGTCTCTCGCAGCAGGGTTCTGGCCCTTATTTAGCGTTCGTTCGGACTATTGTGGACAAACAGCCCCGCGCGGCGCGAGGTGGAGAAGGCCTTCATCCAGCAGCGGATTGACAGTGGCCTGTAGATAATTATCATCTCTCGGTCTCAAATCATCTCGGGCCTCCCCGTAAACCACTCGACGGCCGTGTGGCCGCCCCCCACTCTCGGCCTCTCCCCGCCCACTGTGAGAACAGACGCTTTCCGACAGACCTGTTCTTCACCTGAGGACGGCTGCTTGCGTTGTGGCCGAAACGTCGTGAAAATTATTTTATTATGTTTTATTTTTATTATTTTATTATTTCCCTTCTTACGTGACTTTACCGAAAGAACCAAGAAGATGAATCCCTGCAGTCACGAAAGCTTTAAATCGAAATTTAGACGCTGCTCCGTACAGCAGCGTCGAGGCCCCCCGTGTAGCCTCATCCTCCAAATCCTCTTCTCGCCTGACCCTTTGCTCCGGGTTTACCTTTTTACCTCCGATCTCCCCTTCTTCCCTCTTCTCTCTGCCTTTTTTTTTGTTTTTCCCCAATACATCACACCCTTGACATCACAACTCTCCCTTCCCTTGGTGGAGCGCCCGACGGGTAAACCGTTGCTAGTTGCCGTCATTTTAAGTGCGACGGAACGCCCGTGCGAAGCCCTGCTTGTTATGTTTTTATTTGTCTGCCCGCCCGCGGAATTTGAACCAGGCTTTGTGCTTGTTCAATGGCCGTAGTCGTATTGCCTGTGATAATATTTTTTTGGTCGCCCGCGAAAGTTCTGACGCCGCCACCACCACCCCTGGTAACGTTTGAACCTCCGTGCCCCTTGCTGGGCATCCGTGGGGGAAAAAATAATCTTTGTCCCTCATCGGATTCCTCCAGCAAAAGTAAAGATTCCGAAAGCCTCGCTCGAATCCTCACAACACACGTTGCTGGTTCCGTACAAGTTCCGGCGTCTGCATTTGACGCGGAGTAGCGCGGTTTGGGGGAAACCGACCGGGGTGCTCGCTTGTCCGCGGCAGGCGAGCGCATGTTGCCCGCCCCGCGGAAGGACCAGAGAGTCCGCGTCGGTCTCTGTGTTGTGGTGCAAGTACAGTGCCGTGATAAAGTCCGCGCGCGCTGGGCTTTAAAGAGAAACTGGCTGCTCGTGCCGGCGAGGTGGCTTTATTTCCCTCTCCACGCGCCGGTCCCCTGGCGAACGCCGGCGCGGGATTTTGTGCCACGGGCGTGCGTGCGGGGAGCGGTGGTGCAGCGGTTAGCGCGCTGCGCTATGAACCCGGCGACCCGAGTTCGATTCCCGCTGACGGCCAACACCGGTGAGGATTATTTGAACCGGTCCTAGGCCTCCCATAGGTCGACTCGGCCTCAAATGAGCACCTGGTGTGGTGTGTAAACGTCGCCAGCTTTCATAGGTGGCTCCTCGCTAACGACACTTGCCCCAATAGTCTGTTAAGGCTACATGGCAGATCTTTGTCTTTGTGCGCGTGCCTGTCTTTTAGCGTCGATGCCTGCCCCGGTTTTGCCAGTTACAACTACAACGTTTTGCGATGCCGCGTTGGCAGAAGGAACGAGAAAAAAACACAAACCCGACGCCTTCCTTAAAAAAAATCACGGCTGGTAAATGAAAACCGACCGACGTTTTGGGCAACATGCCTGAGATTTAGTCTGAAATGTACCCATGTGCTTTTGGAGAAGAGTCATTTGGGCAGTAGCATTGGCGGACGCGTTGCGTTTTGGATATATTTCTGGGTTTTTTTCTCGCAGGATCGTCTATTTTTTATCAGGAGGTAGTTGTCTTCGAAATCTGTAAGTCCCCCGTCCGTGTGAATGTTTAAAAAGTAATTCAACGGGAGCCAGCTTACGCGAGAGGACACTTTTGCTTCGCGGTTGGTATCTCGTGCAGCCGTTGAGATTTGCACCTTCGATTAGCACGGTTGGCTACGTACGGTGCGAAAGAAGTTCAACATACAACAACAACCGCCATTCGCCACTAAGTGGCGGTGACATCACCACGACGCTTGTGCCAGGCCAAGTGCACCTTGAGGCCACGTGAAGTGTCGAACGCCCGCTGGCAGGAGGTCACGGGGCAGACCCAGGTGCCCTTTAACTCGCCCATTTCTCCTCCGACCTGGTATATTCCTTTTTCTCAATTTGATGACCCAAGTCACGATTGCAAATGAGGCTCCTCATATATTAGTCTCACAAGTCTCTTGCCTGGTTGTTAAACAAAAACCAACTTGACTCGCCGGCACATTTCAAAGTCCTGGTCTCTCACATCTGTTTTCATCGTCTGTCAATGATTATTATTAATCATTCCTAACAGCCATCACTAAAACCGGTTTGTTATATTTATTTTCGATCGCTACAGTTACGCCGCGCTAACACCATGACAATTTGCACCCTCCCCGTAACATTTCTATTGCGAAATTGTCTGGCGCATAACCGCCTCTTTTGCGCTTTTAAAAAACCACACACACACACATGCCCGCGCACACGCCTATAATATATTTGTAACGCCGGATAAAGCCGCCAAGCAGGTCTTGTAAGCTAAACAAGCAAAAACACTAAAACGAAACTCTTTTTATTTTACCAATATGGCCCCACTGAACTACGTAGCTTTCTGTCACAAGCGGCCTTACCATCACAAATGATAGCTCAACGAAGTGGCCCGTCACTTGGAACTTTATAGCAGCCAAATGACTCTATATTCTTAGGTTTTTTCCGGTAAAGTCACGTAGGTAAAAAACATTAAAAAGTAAGATAAAATAATCTTATTGCCAATCTTATTATAAATAATCTTATTGCCAATCTTATTTGACAGACAACTATTACAGTTTTACCATGTTTAGTGGCGGTCTCCCTGTCACAGGTAGTCACAAACCGCACCTCGCAACTCTTAGTCTTAAGCCTCACCTTACCATATTAATAAAAGTATGCGGCCCTTGCACCACCACCTTCTCCAACCATTATATAAACGGAGTGGTAGCTACTGCAATCTCTCATTTACTTGATACAGCTGTCGTGGCTGTGACGGTACCACCTGAAGACGGAAGCTTGTGTTGCCTCCGAAACGTCGTGATTTTTTATTTTTATTTTTTTATTTTATTTTACTTTTTAATGTTTTTTACCTACGTGACTTTACCGAAAAAACCTAAGAATATGAATCCTTGCAGTCACGAAAGCTTCAAATCTAGAACCAAATGACTCTGTTACTTGATTTCCCATCTCTTCCGTGGGGACGGGTACGGCTGCCTCCAGCGGTGACGTGAGCTGTAACTCTAGATTTGAAGCTTTCGTGACTGCAAGGATTCATATTCTTAGGTTTTTTTGGTAAAGTCACGTAGGTAAAAAAAAATTAATTTACATTTTCTTAGGTTTTTTTGGTAAAATCATGTAGGTAAAAAATAAAAACTTTACCGAAAAAACCTAAGAATGTGAGCTGTAACTGTCAGGGATGCCCCCTTCACCTCATGTTTGACTTGCATCCCACTGGGATATTTGCACAGGGTTGGTGTACGGTGATTTTTTCTGCAATATTTTGCTGTCTTTTCTTTGATTTTCTGTTTGCACATAGTCACTTTAAGATGTTTTCTTGTTCATGTTTTTGTTTTTTGTTTGCTGCGGTTGCACCCGATTCAAGAGCCGAATGGCTTACAGGGCTATACCAAATAAATGAACTTTGAACTTTGATGTTACCACCACCACCACCACTCCCCCTCCATGCTGAGTCAATGCCGCCGCCGCCGGAAAGCGTAGTGCAGGGTGCTTCATGAAAATTTTAACACTTGCATGGGACTCGTTTTTAATGGAAAAAGAACTTGATAACAAATGTAATGTTAATAGTTCTTAGATTAGAAGTTTTCGTGACTGCAAGGATCTATACTCTGTGTTTTTGTCGGTTAAGTCACGTAGTTGAAAAATATACAGCAGCAGGCGTCAAATAAAAATGAAAACAAATAAAATTTAATCTTATATAAAATTTTATTTGTGCTCATTTTATTTATTTTATATTTTTTACCTACGGGACTTAACCGAAAAAAACAAAGAGTAACGTTAATAGCTTCACAAAATCAACGAGTCTTCACACTTGTTCGCCATCGTTGTCAACGCACGCCTGGAATCTACTCCAGGTGGTCTCCAGAGCCCTGAAGCACACTTCTTCTGGTATTGTTAAAACATCTCAGAAGTGTTAAAAAAAATTGTAAAGCACCCTTGTATTATATCATCGGCGTTTGCGTAACCCTGCTTCCGGCGGGTGTGTGCGAACACGGGAGTGGCACGCGGGGACCGGGTTTGTCACCTGAGGTGTACGAACCACGGGATGACACTGGGAGGAGAAGGGTGTCTCGCAACATCGGCAAGAGCTACGTGCAAACCTTATCGTCTCTCCAGTGGTGGCGGCGCATTATCATCGTTTATTTATAACGCAGCTGACAAAATTCACCCGTCGCTGATGTTCGCGGGTGACTGGCAATTGAACTCGGGTGGCCGGATTAACGAACATTGTTTTTACAGCTTCATGAAGTGTGGAATTGTAGTCGCAGTTAACGGCCACGGTGTCCCTGAATCGCGGTGTGCGTTCAACATGCTGGAATGCACGCGCGAGCGGCGAGTAACGATTGCGTTCTTAAAAATGGAATACGTAAATGCTTTTACTCCCGCTATGTTTGAAATGTTTCGATTTAAAGCTTTCGTGACTGCAGGGATTCATCTTCTTGGTTCTTTCGGTAAAGTCACGTAGAAGGGAAGTAATAAAATAATAAAAATTATTTTATTATGTTTTATTTTTATTATTATAATAAAAATTATTTGATTATGTTTTATTTTTATTATTTTATTACTTCCCTTCTACGTGACTTTACCGAAAGAACCAAGAAGATGTTTGAAATGTGTTGCCTCGAAGCGTGAGACCGTTGGAATATGTATATAATGAATAAACGGCAGAGCCACGTATAACTCCTCCGCTTATAAAACAACCCAAGTCAACAGTTTTCGTCGATCGGGGCTGTCACAACCGGCGTGCCGGGACTGACAACGCTGGGGCACAGTTCCAGGCACGCCGCAGTGTTTTCGGAATGGTTGGAAAGAACCTCGACTGCACACAACAAACAGTTCTAAAGAAATTCGTTTTCAATCTAGATGTGAAGATTGATTCATAGCTCCCAGTGGCTTCCGAATATCGGAAGGAAGAGCATTCCAGACGGCCGCAAAAACAAGACATGCTCTCCGTGCAGTTCAGTGGCCCTATCCAGCGCCCCCCCCTCTTCCCACGTGGTGGAGGGATGCCCAAGTACGGCAGCGGACAGCCACCGTCCGTCAGCCCCCCCACCGCCGGCCCGCTTGGCTTCCCTCGGGTAGAGGACGCTGCATTTTGGCAAACGGTGCGGTGCCGCCTCTGCCGGCGCCACGCAGACCCGGACCGTTTGCCGCGGAATGGGACAAAAATGGGGTTTGAGAAGCGCTGCTCCTGTTTCGTAGGCCACCGTTTTTGCCCGCCGGCGTTTGTTTGGGCGGAGCAAACCTTGGGACGATTTCAAGTTTCTGAGTCTCATCAGCCGAGCCGAGGCCTATGAAACAGATTCTTAGCAAGCGGTTTGACAATTTTCTCCCTGGGCGCGGCCGAACGAATACATCGTAGCATAGACGTCTCGATCCGGTGGCGCTGGTTGCCTTGTTCCGTACTTGGTGGCAATTTGTGTTTCGCGCTGTTGGGCTGAAAATCGCGGAAAAGTGGTATGTGCGTGAAGTTGCTATACTTCCCGAATACTAATTGAGTGATCGTGGAGGTGCGTCTGGTGGGGGCACGTTCGGGCATGAACCCGTAGGCGTGGTGTCACAAAGCAGTCGCAGCACATTATTAAATTAGTATTATCATGACTCTGCGCTTGTTTGCCCAGGAAAGGCCTTCGCCGAGGCTCAAGGCTCTCGTGTTGTTCAGTAGAGGGCTCCTGCCAAGCGTCCGCAGAAGAGGATCGACATTGCCACGTGTGTGCGATCCCAATCGGGTACATTTTGCAGGTCATCTCATGGCTTATTTTAGGAATATTTTGGCCAGCGCCCGTGACAATTGTGCTCGTTGGTTTTTTTTTTGCTTCCCACGGGAGGAAAGCCGGAGAACGCAGGAGGAGAAACCCGTGCGGAGCAGGTGGGGAGAGAGCGAGAGAACATACAAACTCCACAGCAAGGCAACCCGAGCCGGCGAATCGAACCCAGGCGCTTGTAACTCCAAGGCAACGGGCGTTACCATTGCGTCGGCGTTGCAGTGCAGATCGATTTATTCCGCTTGCCGCTGGCAGGGCTTTGCCGCTCGTTGCTTAATCCGGCGTCGCTTGTGGGCTCTGTGTGCGCACGAAGGCGATGACTCAGTGACTCGCGCTTTGTGGGCAGGGTCTCGTGGATGGGGTGCGGTACGGAGGATTGTGCCAACGATGATAACGACGATCATCATCATCACAATATGCAAAGGGCGTTCTTCACGTCTCGCAGGGCTGTCCCCGTGAAGCTCTTCGCCGATGTTTCTGCATCGGCTTTCGCGCTCTGCGCTTTTCAGCTTTTCGTCTCCTCTGCCAGGGTCCCAAGCAAAATTTCGTCAGGTGGCGTTCTTTGTGGTGTGCCCCTTGCTTTCTCAACCAAAATAAGCAAATGTTTTTTTTTATGTTACCCGGTAAAGTCCACTTAACTATCAAGTGCTTTTTTTATAAACGACCTGGCCACAATTATAGCTCAACGAAGTGGCTTATCATCACGTGGAAATGTATCGGAGCCAAATACTCTAAGCGCGTGACGTTGATTCAAAATGTGGAGGGAAAAACCGGAGGAAAAAAAACCACACGGCCACGGGGGGAGAGACACACAGACTCCGAATATACAGCAGCAGGCGTCAGGGTCGGGATCAAACCCACGACCTCCTGCATACCAGGCGAGGGAGATGACCATTATATATACGGAGTGGTAGCTCTTGCAATCTCTCATTTACTTGATACAGCTGTCGTGGCTGTGACGGTTCCACCTGAAGACGGAAGCTTGTGTTGCCTCCGAAACGTCGTGATTTTTATTTTATTTTACTTTTATTAATTTTAATGTTTTACCTACGTGACTTTACCGAAAAAACCTAAGAATATGAATCCTTGCAGTCACGAAAGCTTCAAATCTAGAAAGAGGGAGATGACTTTTTTTCCACCGGTGGCGCCCTGTCGTACCTTGTAAAACTCCCGGCTTGCATTCGCGTGGCCAATGGAGCGTTCTGAATGCAACGCTTGGGACGAACTTCCCCCATCGATGGCGTAGCAACAGCAGAAAAAACTAATTGGGATGTTTACTACGGCGGGGTCACCGACTTCAGGATATTTGTTTATACTGGAGGAATCCGACGAGCTATGAAGCTCTTTTTCACAGACTTGAGTCGGAGCGTGCCGGCGGGCACCCATGGAAAACCAGATGGTGAATTTGTTTCCCATGGTGAATTTGTCTCCCATGGTGAATTTGTCTCCCATGGTGAATTTGTCTCCCATGGTGAACTGAACAAGAAGAGCCATCTTTTTCGAATTACGTGCAAAATGTAATATTTCAAGAGCCGCAATGCGTCCTGAATAAATAACGGTCACAGCGCGACGCAGTTCCCTAAAGATCGGCACGCGGCTCCATTGCCCCGCTGCCCACTAATCCCTCTGGGTCTGTGTCATCAAGCAGTCAAGCAGGGGACGGCCGCTGTTACGACCACAGCCGTAGGGGCAGATGGCAGCGTCTGATAATTAAGAGGCTCTCTCACCTTAATTCTTAACCCCACCTCCCAACTCCACACACACACACACAGACAAAGATTCCCCGGATAGCCTTTTACAGACTGTTGGGGCAAGTGCCGTTAGCATGTGGGTCGTCCTTGCAAGTGGGCCGCCACATCTCAGTGGGGCCTTGCCGGACTGAGATGAAGCCCCCCCCCCCCCCCCCCCGAGTCTGCGAGACGGAGCCTCCTTGTACAAGCCTCTGCGCGTCTACCCGTAGATATTTTGGCCACCACGAAATATCCATGGCGATGATAATTAATACTCTTAGTTCTTTGGGTAAAGTTACGTAGGTAAAAAATGAAATTAAAATTAATAAAAAGTTAAAACTATAAAATCACGACGTTTCGGAGGCAACACAAGCTTCCGCCTTCAGGTGAAACTGTCACAGCATAAAATCTGTATCGTGTTTTACCTACGTGACTTTACCGAATGAACTACGAGTATGAATCCTTGCAGTCACGAAAGCTTCCAATCTAGAGCTGATAATTAACTCGTCGTTACGTGCGTTGGAGGCCGCTCGCCTCTGTGGTGGGCGTGAGCGGGGATGAGCGCCCAAATGCCACTTGAGTTCATCAGGCACTGCTTTGCCCCTGATGATGTCCCACCACCCGTTCTGCCACCATTACCCTAATACCCATCGCCCCGCTGCCTACTAATCCCTCTGGGTTTGTGCAGTCAAGCAGGGGGCGACGGCTCTTACGACCACAGCCGTAGGGCAGATGGCAGCGTCTGGTAAGAGGCTTTCTCACCTTACTTCTTAACCCCCCCCTCCTCCTACCTCCACACAGACAAACATCCCCCCAGGTAGCCTTTAACAGACCGTTGGGGCAAGTGCAGTTAGCGAGCGCGTATGAAGGCCGGCATGGCACATGGAAGATGTCGGTCGCCAGCACCACGCCCGACCGACTTGGTCTCCGCAGTGTTTACACGCCGTGCCCAGTACTCATTTGAGGCTGAGTCGACCTAGGAGATGCCCAGGACTGGTTCGGATATTTGCCGTTGTTGTAGGTGGTGAGCGGGAATTGTAACTCGATGAATCCACTCTGTTCGCTCTTGCTTCAGAGAGAGATCTCGCATGTGTGGGGCGACAATTGATTTGTGTTTCCTGAAACAAAATTTGTTCAGTTGATTTCGTCTTGTTGCAACGACACTTTGAATATCCGAAGAGCAACCTACTTTCTCTGCTACTAGGCACGCTCGAGTTCCGAATGGACACTTAATCTCGAGACGCAATGACTGGTACCGCGTTTGGACCAACGTTGCAGTTTTGGGGAGGAGCAGGAGGAAGACGATGATGACGACGACGACGGCGATGATGATAAGCATGTAATCACGCGAACAGATTTGCGTTTTTTCCCCCCCGATGCGGCTGCCCGACTAATCCCAGATTAAGTGTGGAGCTATCCCGCCCGACTGTAATCTGCTTGATTGGTGAAAAATCTACATTTACAGCTCGGTGAGGATTTGTGACGATGTTTAAGCCTGTGGACGGAGTTCCTGCATAGGATCGCGTGCGCGCGTGTATGCGTGCGTGCGTGCGTGCGTTCGTGCATTCGTACATGGGTGCAGCGATCACGAGGTGGGGGGGGGGCATGTCTTCACGGGTGGCTCACTGGCAACTTTTGTCGGTGCCTCGCAGCAAGAACGACCGCCTGCCATCGCTTCCCGACGCGGGCACCTTCTGCCGGCGAGCCCGCGGGCCTTTCTGCGTCGATGCGGGCGGTGCGTTTGGTCGCGGGTCCCCACGTGGCCACGGATCGTGGGCAGAGGAGGCTTTTTGAGGCCCTCCCGAGCACGGCGGCCTCGTCGCTTGTGTCTCGCAGCACGGAGCGTCCCCCTGCTGGTTCGGCCACCGAGCCGTGCAGATGTTTGCACGTTCTCTCTCTCTCCACCCCTCTGCTCCTGCACGAGTTCTCCCCCTGGGTCCGCTGGTTTGCTCGGGACAGTAAAAGAAATGGGGAGAAAAAAACCCCCTCCACGTACGGCGCAACACCTCTCGCGAGTCGCGCGCCTGCACGGGGCCGGCCGGCCGGGGCGGGCAGAGGGCGGAGGGCGGCCCCCGAGGTTTTGCCGCTTGTTGCGGAGGTTTGCGGTTCGAGCCCCGAGGCCCCACCCCTGGTTAATACTGCGGCGTCTAATCCGTGGCGGGCGTTGAAGATCCCGTGACGCTGTTTGACGGGCGAGTTAGGCGGACATTGCGTGCCGGCTTCTTTGGTCCGAGTTTTACTAAATTATTAAATTTACACATCGGCTATTGGGGGGCGGGGGCGGGGGTGCGGAGGAGGGGACCACACGGCTGCATCGGCTGCAATCCTACTACGGCGGCAGCCTTCGGGGTGGCACCAACACTTGTCCAGCCCCCCCCCCCCCCACTGCATGGCTTCCGAGATGCGACAAGATGGGGGGGGCGCCCTGTGGCCGGTTTGGTCATCGGGGTGCGCTCGCCGAAGTCCGCTTTGAGCTCGCACGATCCCGGCCGCGCCGTCGGACACGAGAACTCCCCGCATCAACGCCATCGCGGTTCGACTCCCTCGACTCGGGAGACGTTCTCCGTCGAGTTTTGTTTTATCGTTCTAACTCTCCCACCCCTAATCCACCCCCCCCCGTGCCCCCATTCCTCCGGCTTCCTCCCACAGCCAAAAATATCCCGGTGCGCAGATAGATAATTACCGGTAAAACGTCCTCGATTGGGATTGTACACGGCGTCAACAACAACAACAACAGCAGCAGCAGCAGCGGCAGCAGCAACACAACAGCGGCCTCCCACTAGCCCCACTCGACCGCCACGAAATCTTGGTGGGAGAGCCTCCGCGAAGAGAGAGAGAGAGACGGGAGAGTCAATCGGTCGGCGAGTTGCAGGGCAGTTGCCTGCAACTCGGGGCGACCAGCACGGACGTCTGCGGGGAATGCCGGAGCGTGAAAGCGGTTGCGGGGGAGGGGTGAGGGAGGGGTCACAAGGTCACATCGCTGCCAAGACGTTTGCCGGCGCGGTCTGTCGAGCGGAGGTTGGTAGCCGGTAAGGGCATCGAGCCGTGGGCCTTGTCGTTAGTAAAAGCGTCCTTTGCGCGCACGTGTTAACGGGTTTGCGGCGAGAGTTGAAGTTGTTCTCGAATGCAACGTGCATCGTAGTCGACGGGGCGGTGGCGCGCCGGTTAGCGCATCGCGGGGGGTTGGGGGGTGGGGGGTGGGAACGGCGACGTGCCAGAGTGGCTCGAGCCCTCCACCACAACTCGCGCTCGCGTCACGCTTTTGGCGCGATCTAGCGGTTGGGAGGGTGGCGGCGGTGGTGGCCGTGGTAGCCGTGGTGGTGGCCGTGGTGGTGGCCGTGGTGGAGGCGGTGGTGGTGCTCATGGTGGTGGTGAGTGTGGTGGTGGTGTGGTGGCGACGGTGGTGCTGGTGTGGTGGCAGCGGTGGTGGCCGTGGTGGTGGCGGTGGCCGTGGTGGTGGCCGTGGTAGCCGTGGTGGAGGGGGTGGTGGTGCTCATGGTGGTAGTGAGTGTGGTGGTGGTGTGGTGGCGACGGTGGTGGTGGTGTGGTGGCGGCGGTGACAGGGCGAGCGAGTTCGAGACAAGTGTGTGCGAGTGTCCCGTAAATTTTATTTTTAAATAAATAAATTCCTGACTTGACAGAAACTTTAGTAGCGGAGTCAGAGACTGGCACAACACTGCCATTGTTATAGCGAACAGGGCCTATCCCCACCCCTCTGCTGCAGTAGCTTCTGCCAAAGCAGTCCTAATTAACAGCTGCCCTGGGTGAAACTGCACACAAGACGCTCTTTATGATCGGGGATTATTCACTCTGCGTGAGTGTGAGTGTGGGAGGGATGGCGTCGGTGGCTGTGGGAGGGCGTGGGCTGGAGAATGGTGGCGTTGAATCGGGGATAGGGGGGGAGATGGAGGGGCGGACGGACGGACGGACAGGGAGACTGGACGGAGAAGGAGGCCGTGGGTTGGGGGGGCGGCGCGGTGATGACAGCGAGGAGTCGTGAGTGTCGCGTTTCATTCCCAGCTGTTGTTGACCGAGTCGAATCTTGCGGCTCCTGCCGCCAAAGCAGCGGCAGCCGCCCCCCCTCTCCTCTCCTCCTCCGCTGATGGGAGATGGCCAGATGCAGTCGGGGTGTGTGTGTGTGACGGATGGTGTGCATTGTGTGTGTGTGCGCGCGCGTGTGGCAGTTCTGGGCAAATGTATGCGTGTGAGTGTGTGTCTTTGTGTGGGAGCTGTAGTGTAGCGGTTAGCGCTACGCTGCGCTACAAACCCGGCCACCCGAGTTTGATTCCCGCTCACGGCCACCAACACCGGTGACGATTATCTGAACCGGTCCTGGGCCTCCCCTAGGTCGACTCGGCCTCAAATGAGTACCTGGTGCGATGTGTGGTAAACATCGCCACTGGGGAGACAAAGGTGGCCGGGCGTGGTGCTTGCCACCAATCCCCTCGTGTGCCGTGCCGACCTTCATAGGGTGCTACTCGCTAACAGCACTTGCCCCAAGAGTCTGTTGAGGCTATAGGAGGGGTCTTTGTCTTTGTGTGTGTGTGTTTGTGGTGGAGACACGTGCACACGCAACACGGAACCAGCACCACCACCACCAGCACGCTGGCCATCCAATTACGCAAGTTGCCAGCCCACTGATTGAATCAGTGTTGATTTACTCCGGCTGGTTTCATCTGCACCCTCTCCCCCCTTGCCTTGCCTCCCTCCCTCCAACCTCCCCCATCCACCCCATTCCTTTAGCCGACCTCTCTGGGCGCTCGGTGCCCGTCCATAAAAAAAAAATCTGTGGCAGTAACCGATCGGCCAAACGCCCCCCCAGAGGGTTGTTCACCATGAAAGGCCACGCGCACTTCACCAGAGTTCAGCGCTGCACCCTTTCCAGCGCTGTGGCTACCTTTGGCAGACGTTGAATGATAACCCCCCGTGCCCAGCCTCGTCAACGAGCCAGACTCATCTGCAGTCTGCGCCAGCCAAACTTTGCGCGGAGGAATCCGGGCCAGCCGAAGGTCACCCCCCCCTCGGAGTGAATTCGAATTTACGCGCTCGCGTAATGGGACGACGGCGGAGCGTTAATTCACGCTTTTATAAATCATTCTTTCACCTTCGAGGTGCACGCGTGCTCCTTGCACGATTGTGCTCCCTGCGCGTGAGACGTGTAGGATCGCGACACGAGCCAGATAAGCGAGATGCAACAAAGAGGAAATGCTGAGCTGTCTCCCGCACTGGGTGGAGAGGAGGGGGGGGGGCACCCGTGATATAATCTCTCTCTGGTGGTGGAGCTGGGGTGCAAACACCACCACCCATCACACACCACCACCGCCTCTGACCGCGCCGTAATTTACGACATCGCCGCCGACAGCGTCGCCCGCCGCTGGGCCCCGTCGTGTTGACGCGTGACAGACGACGGGGTTTACGGCCGAACTGCTGCGGTCGATGCCGGAGTGGAGCCGCAAATTAAATCCGCGAGAGAGACACCGTCCCCCCCACCCCCACCGCCCCCCGTCCTCGCCGTCGCCCTTTACGCGTTATTTTTTTTTGCTGGCGCACGGCTCCGTAACTTTACGCACCAGGTTTCTTTTTCGATTTAAAGCTTTCGTGACTGCAGGGATTCATCTTGTTGGTTCTTTCAGTAAAGTCACGTAGAAGGGAAGTAATAAAATAATTAAAATAAAATATAATAAAATACAATTCTCACGACGTTTCGGCCACAATGCAAGCAGCTGTCCTCAGGTGAAGAACAGGTCTGTCGGAAAGACAGCGTCTGAATGACACGTCTGAATGACGCTGTCTTTCCGACAGACCTGTTCTTCACCTGAGGACGGCTGCTTGCGTTGTGGCCGAAACGTCGTGAGAATTGTATTTTATTATGTTTTACTTTTATTACTTTATTATTTCCCTTCTACGTGACTTTACCGAAAGAACCAAGAAGATGCACCGGGTTTCCTTGTGCTCTTACGCGCATGAGGCTCCTGTTGGCGAAAGCAGCGTTAAGCTGCGGGATTGCCGGGAATCGAACCCAGTTCCCGTCTTGCCTGCGGGTGGTTCGCGAGCGTCGCCACGTCTCCCCTTGACCTTTGACCCGGCGATCCCCAACCGTAGTTCCGCCAACCGTGTGCGGGTGCCTCGGCGCAGTTGCGCCGCCTGCACCACCAGCCTGGTTAAGCCGCGTCGCCTGCGTGACTTGCCCCCGCCGCAAGTCGTGCAGGTCCCGGCCGAGCGAGCCACCTTGGTTATCCTGAGACCGTACCGGTTGTGACTCCCGCGTGCCTAACGACTTCTAGCCGGGCCGGTGCCGGCGGCGGCGGCGTTGGTGGTGAAGGGGATTCCGCTGGTGTTGCGTGCGTGCTCGGGGTTCGGGCTGAATGCCATGGTGAGAGCGATGGAGACCGAACAGAGACACTGTACAAGATGCACGCGGCGTATGGGAGGACGTCGGCGGGGGGGGGGTGCCGCCGCTTCCACCGTTACCGCTGCTGTCGAGCTGACGAAGAGATCAGCTCTGTAGTAGTAGTAATGATTTAGTGCATTTGGTGAAATCGGAACTCGAGATACCCTCGGAGATGTTTGCTATTCAAATTCGACCGAAGAAGACGCACGTTTGGCGCGAGGTCTGGAGCGGGCGGCTCACGGTTAATGGCGTCGGCAACGACCGATTATCCAAACGGCGCTTGCCAGCGCGTGCGGTGAAGTATGGTCAAGCAACCTCCCGGTGACCCGATACGGTTATGGTGGAGGTCCTGATCCAGCAGTGGATTGGCAGAGAGCTGTAAGTTTAATTTATAAACTTTGCGTTTTTAGCGCGTTCGCCAAACTGTGAGCGTGTGAGCGTGTGAGCGAGAGCGTCGCTCTGGGTGTTGATTTTTATAATAATAATCATTCGAATGTAACTGTATACGGCGTCATTTATGCTAATTACGTCTCACAACGCTATTCACTAATTACATCCACAATCGCATTCGGGGCAAAATCATATTTGTAGCAAATTATTAGGACGGTGAAAACCCTGCAGAAAATGAAAATGGAATAAACAAATCGAGAAATTGTGTAAAAGTCGCGCGCTGTAAACAACAACAAAACGGTGATCGCAACATTTGTTAACCTGTTATTCTCTCCTGTCTCTGTGGCTCCGTCTGTCCCCTCTCGTTCCCCTGTGTGCCCTATCGCCTGTGTTTAATGGTGCAGGGTCGTCACGTCAAGACTGGACAGCTCGCCGCGATTAAAGTCATGGATGTCACTGAGGTGAGGCCCAAGAAAGCTGAGACAAGTCGTCATCGTCATCATCGTTGTCGTCGTCATCGTCGTCGTTGTCGTCGTTGTCGTCATCGTTGTTGTCGTCATTGTCGTCGTCATTGTCGTCATCATCGTCGTCGTTGTCGTCATCGTTGTCGTCATCGTTGTTGTCGTCGTTGTCGTCGTCATTGTCGTCGTCATTGTCGTCATCATTGTCGTCATCATCGTCGTCGTTGTCGTCATCGTTGTCGTCATTGTCATCGTTGTCGTCATCATTGTCGTCATCATCGTCGTCGTTGTCGTCGTCGTCGTTGTTGTCATCGGTGGCGTCGTCATTGTCATTGTCGTCATCGGTGTCGTCGTCATTGTCGTCGTCATTGTCGTCGTCATTGTCGTCGTCGTCGTCATTATCGTCGTCATTGTCGTCGTCATCGTCTTCTTCATAGTTTTTCATGAAGCACTGATAAAAGGTCAGGTCGCTTAGAGTGAATGTAGCCAATCGTAGTGATGTATGTGTGCTGAATTTCTTTCGCACCGTACGTAGCCAACCATGCTAATCGAAGGCGATGTCCGACGTTCCGCTCCGCGTCCCGGGAAATCAGTTTTGTCAATAAGCTCCCCACCGGCGCACGGCGCGAAACGTCGGGACGTCGTGCCGAACGGCACGCGGCGGCGCAACGCGGATAAAACCGCGTCGGAGAACGGCCACGTGCGGCACAACAAGCGAACGCCGAGTGCGATCAGCATGTCCTACAGAAGTTCGTACCACAGCACTGTGCCGTGGATGTTCGGTGCCTGAACGGGGCCGACGTTGGCGGCGGGGTGATGCCCTTAACCCGTCGCCTCCGCTACGACGTCTTCCCGGGAGAGCTGGGAGATTTGAGTTCGAATTCCTGAACGGGGTTGGAACCGACGGGGGAAGTCCTTCGTCGTAATCGACTCGTACGCTTTCCCCGCCCGCCCCGCGCCATCAACCGGCGTGGTGAAGTACGGTCGTCACAATCTCCTGATACTCGCACGGTCCCGGGGAGGCGTTCATCCAGCAGCGGATTGGCATGTGCACGCTTAGCGGGGGCCAAGTGCTCTGTTAAAACGCCACTAACGCCGTATTCCATTCACAAGTGTAAATTCCTCTTTGTGTGACAATGGAATCTGAGCCGCATATAAATCACAGTCATTTCCATTGTAAGTGCCCCACACCCCATCCCACCACCCTGCTGGCGAGCTCCCATGGCGTTTCGCCACTTGATGCTGATCCCACACCCAACTCGGTCTACCGGACGGAGCCTACTTGCTCAGCCACTCACTCACCCGCTCAGTCACCCAGCCGCTCAGTCACTCACTCAGCCGCTCACTCACTCACTCAATGAATCGCCCACCTACTCACTCGCTCAGCCACTCGCTTGCTCAGCCACTCGCTCGCTTGCTCACTCACCCTCACGCTCACACACTCGCTCACCTGCTCTGTCACCCAGCCGCTCACCCACTCAGTCACTCAGCCGCTCACCCACTCACTCACTCATTCACTCGCCCACCTACTCACTCGCTCAGCCACTCGCTTGCTCAGCCACTCGCTCGCTTGCTCACTCACCCTCACGCTCACACACTCGCTCACCTGCTCAGTCACCCAGCCGCTCATCCACTCAGTCACTTAGCCGCTCACCCACTCACTCACTCACTCATTCACTCGCCCACCCACTCACTCGCTCAGCCACTCACTTGCCCAGCCACTCGCTCTGGGGTACGTGCACGCGGCGCCGCATGGCACCTCCGATTAGCACGGTTGGCGACGTATGGCGCGAAAAAAGTTCAACATGCACACGTACGTCGATCGGCGAACCCACGATGGCCCTGCTGCGCTCCCAATGTGGCGCTCTCATCGGTAACAACAACAAGGACGGTGACATCGGTTTGTCCCGCACGACACCCCCCTGCCCCTCCTCCCCCCCCTGCCCCTCCACCGCGGCATTGAGAGACGCTTTTACATGAGCCCGCTTTTGCGTTGGGGGCGATTTGGTCAATCCGCACATTCGTAAATGTAATTAATGATTGGCTCGGTTTATCTCCTTGATGTTCATCTTAAGCCGGGGGGGTGGGGGGGTGGGGGGGGGACCCTCTTTGAAAGCAAATCTCGAGACTAATTCGAGCTATCCCAGGGGGGGGAGGTGAAAATGAATTGAGCTTTTAGAGGCCTCCTTCGCAGAGGAGGAAAGTTCTCCGGAGTCTCGTTTCTCGCTGTTCCAGTTGTGTCGTCACGGAGGGCCGGCTCGTTTGACCGCGGGACACCGCCTGGACAGCGTCTACCCGCTTTGCTAGCCCCCCTGCCCCATCCACTGCGCACCCCCGGCCCCCCCCCTCGGAAGTTTGCGGGGGGGGGGGGAGCAGATGGCGCGCGTCTTGACCGACCGCGCTTTGGAAATATTAATTAGCGTTCCTCGCCGCGCCGAGTTTCCGTCGCCGGCGCGCGGGCGAACCTTCGCGCTCAAGCGAGGCGGCAGCCCGAGATGTTCTCTGTTAACTCCCGTCGCTCGCCGTCTGCGAACTCTGGCGACGAGAGAGAACCCCCTGCCCCCCCAATCGTGAGCCCTTTAGCGAAATTAGCAGGCTCGCGCGTTTATTTCGTAGAGATGAGACGGAGGAGACGCGGGGGGAGGCCTTGAGCCTGGACTTGACCAGGTGCGGGGAGTTGACATCGCGGGCGGAGAGTTGTGGAGCCCTGCGGGGAAGAATGAGCGACCTCCCACCGAGTGGAAGGTTGACTAGGGACTTGGACAGAGGGAGGGAGCCTTGGGGTATTCGAGAGATCCGGTGTATTTATTGAGAGTTTAAATAATGAATCTTGAGCCGGTGGCCGGGTGCCATGTTACATCATCCCTCGTCGTCGTCATCGTCATCATCAGCCCTGATCTATCCACTGCTGGGTGACGGCCTTGACAAGCCGTCTCGCAACGCTAGCCGTGAATCTCATGGCGCCGTCTCTGCGGAAGAGCGACGACATGCTGCCACTCGGTCAGCCGTCAACCACTCTGACCGTCATCCGGTCGCGCCACGTGTCCTGCCCCCAGGCCCACTCGCTCATCTTAACAAATCAACGTCAAATATTTTTTTACTTTGCCCGCCACGTTCTCCGTGCGTGTCGAGAAGGCCCCCGTGGAGGCCGGCATTGACGAAGACGAAAATATCTTTGCATCTCTCGGTGTGAAAGCCAAGCAACGGACGTCCCCTTTGCTCCTTTGCGCTCTCGTTATGTTCTCGTTGTCAGCGTCCACGTTTCCATTCCGTGGCACCACAGGTGGCGAGATGTTGACTACCTCACCCGGTATGCAGGAGGTCGTGGGTTCGATCCCGACCCTGACGCCTGCTGCTGTATATTTGGAGTTTGTTTGTCTCTCTCTCCGTGGTCGTGTGGAGTTTTCCTCCGGGTCCTCTGGTTTTTCCCTCCACATTTAGAATCGACATCACGCCTTCAGGAGTATTTGGCCGCGATACATTTCCACGCGATGATAAGCCACGCCGTTGAGGCTATCATCTGCGATAGCCAGGCTCGCTTCTGGAAAAGAGCTACGTAGCTCAGCGGGGCCTTTCCTGGAAAAACAAAAGAATATATTTAGTTAGTTTCGTTTATTTTACGAGGCCGCTACTGGGCATCGTTTGGCGTCGAGACGGAGCGGTGATGTCCGTGGGCCCTGCCGCCCCGCCGACGCAAAGCTTTTCTCAGCGCGGCGAACAAGGACCCAACAAAAACAAACGAACCGTTGTCGTAATTACATCATCTATTTTTTTTAAACCTTTTTTTTCCCAAGGGGGGGGGGGTGGGATGGTGGTGGGGTTTGAGCTGCGTTAAAAAAATAAAAATAGATTCCTCGCGAGCATCTCTGACCCGGTCGTAAAAGAAGGAAACAGGCAAAGGGGTCTCCTTGTGTCCAGTCCTTGGACTCATTCTCTTCTCGCCGTCCTCCCGGAACGGTCAACTCTTCTTCCAAGGACTTTTTTTTATCTTTTTCACTCGCGCGCAAACTTGCCGCTGCGCATCCCCTTGGCCACCGTTATTTCCAGCCTCTTAATAACAGGAAGCGCGCGCGGGGGAATGCCAAGGGAAGGACGGGGGGGGGGCTGGGGTGGGTGGCGGAAATTTACAAATAAATATTTATTAATCTCAAAGGCCCGAAACAAATCTCTGAAGCGAGTCCCGGGAAACTTCGCTTCAAAGCATTTGACGATAAGGATCTTTCATCTTCTTGGTTCTTTCGTTAAAGTCGCGTAGAAGGGAGATAATACAATAATAAAAGTAAAACATAATAAAATAATACAATTCTCACGACGTTTCAGCCACAACACAATGTCGGAAAGGCAGCGTCTGAATAGCCATTCAGACGCTGTCTTTCCGATAGACCTGTTCTTCACCTGAGGACGGCTGCTTGCGTTGTGGCCGAAACGTCGTGAGAATTGTATTTTATTATGTTTTATTATATTATTATCTCCCTTCTACGTGACTTTACCGAAAGAACCAAGAAGATGAATCCCTGCAGTCACGAAAGCTTTAAATCGATAAGGATCTTCTCTTGCGCGCGCGAGGACGGCGCTCGCTTCGACGCGTCGGCAACTCGAAGCGTCTCTCCCCCTCGTCTCGCGCCCATCCCCACGCCGCGGCCGCAGCCTGGCCAGGCCGGGGGCCCCCCCGCTGGCAGCTGCTCCTTGGAAGGCACGAGGCGGAAGCGGCACCGGCCTGGGAAAGGACGTCTGTTCCGCCGGTTGGGCCGCGATGTTGCTATGTGGGGGGCCCCCCCCGACTAAATAACCCAAATCTTTATTTATGCTGGAGGAGGAATCCGATGAGCTATGAAGCTCTTTTTCACAGGGGCACGGGGTCAAAACGTTACAACAGCAAA
Organism: Lampetra fluviatilis; assembly: GCF_964198595.1. Lineage (NCBI taxonomy): Eukaryota > Metazoa > Chordata > Hyperoartia > Petromyzontiformes > Petromyzontidae > Lampetra > Lampetra fluviatilis. Next base: position 3,382,324 of record NC_136330.1, read on the forward strand.
CAATGCATCAACACGATAGCAGTGCAAAGTATAGGGGAGGTAACTAAATCACCAAAAAATGTAAATTAAATATTTTAGTCATTTTATTTTGAAAAAATAAAAAATTTTACTTTAGCACTTAACGCCCACTGGGCTATAAGCTTATTTTTCAGAAGCGACCTTGCTATCACACGTGATAACTGAACGAAGCGTTGATTCCAAATGTGGAGCCGGGTCGTTGGGAACGACGCCGCTGGGGTGAGCCGGGTCGTTGGGAACGACGCCGCTGGGGTGAGCCGGGTCGTTGGGAACGACGCCGCTGGGGTGAGCCGGGTCGTTGGGAACGACGCCGCTGGGGTGAGCCGGGTCGTTGGGAACGACGCCGCTGGGGTGAGCCGGGTCGTTGGGAACGACGCCGCTGGGGTGAGCGGGGTCGTTGGGAACGACGCCGCTGGGGTGAGCCGGGTCGTTGGGAACGATGTCGCTGGGGTGAGCGGGGTCGTTGGGAACGACGTCGCTGGGGTGAGCCGGGTCGTTGGGAACGACGCCGCTGGGGTGAGCCGGGTCGTTGGGAACGACGCCGCTGGGGTGAGCCGGGTCGTTGGGAACGACGCCGCTGGGGTGAGCGGGGTCGTTGGGAACGACGCCGCTGGGGTGAGCCGGGTCGTTGGGAACGATGTCGCTGGGGTGAGCCGGGTCGTTGGGAACGACGTCGCTGGGGTGAGCCGGGTCGTTGGGAACGACGCCGCTGGGGTGAGCCGGGTCGTTGGGAACGACGCCGCTGGTGTGAGCCGGGTCATTGGGAACGACGTCGCTGGTGTGAGCCGGGTCATTGGGAACGACGCCGCTGGGGTGAGCCGGGTCATTGGGAACGACGCCGCTGGTGTGAGCCGGGTCATTGGGAACGACGCCGCTGGTGTGAGCCGGGTCATTGGGAACGACGCCGCTGGTGTGAGCCGGGTCATTGGGAACGACGTCGCTGGTGTGAACCGGGTCATTGGGAACGACGTCGCTGGTGTGAGCCGGGTCATTGGGAACGACGCCGCTGGTGTGAGCCGGGTCATTGGGAACGACGCCGCTGGTGTGAGCCGGGTCATTGGGAACGACGCCGCTGGTGTGAGCCGGGTCATTGGGAACGACGCCGCTGGTGTGAGCCGGGTCATTGGGAACGACGTCGCTGGTGTGAACCGGGTCATTGGGAACGACGCCGCTGGTGTGAGCCGGGTCATTGGGAACGACGCCGCTGGTGTGAACCGGGTCATTGGGAACGACGCCGCTGGTGTGAACCGGGTCATTGGGAACGACGTCGCTGGTGTGAGCCGGGTCATTGGGAACGACGCCGCTGGTGTGAACCGGGTCATTGGGAACGACGTCGCTGGTGTGAGCCGGGTCATTGGGAACGACGCCGCTGGGGTGAGCCGGGTCATTGGGAACGACGCCGCTGGTGTGAGCCGGGTCATTGGGAACGACGCCGCTGGTGTGAGCCGGGTCATTGGGAACGACGCCGCTGGTGTGAGCCGGGTCATTGGGAACGACGTCGCTGGTGTGAACCGGGTCATTGGGAACGACGCCGCTGGTGTGAGCCGGGTCATTGGGAACGACGCCGCTGGTGTGAGCCGGGTCATTGGGAACGACGTCGCTGGTGTGAGCCGGGTCATTGGGAACGACGTCGCTGGTGTGAACCGGGTCGTTGGGAACGACGCCGCTGGGGTGAGCCGGGTCATTGGGAACGACGTCGCTGGTGTGAGCCGGGTCATTGGGAACGACGTCGCTGGTGTGAGCCGGGTCATTGGGAACGACGCCGCTGGTGTGAGCCGGGTCATTGGGAACGACGTCGCTGGTGTGAGCCGGGTCATTGGGAACGACGTCGCTGGTGTGAGCCGGGTCATTGGGAACGACGTCGCTGGTGTGAACCGGGTCGTTGGGAACGACGCCGCTGGGGTGAGCCGGGTCGTTGGGAACGACGCCGCTGGTGTGAGCCAGGTCGTTGGGAACGACGCCGCTGGGGTGAGCCGGGTCGTTGGGAACGACGCCGCTGGGGTGAGCCGGGTCGTTGGGAACGACGCCGCTGGGTTGAGCCGGGTCGTTGGGAACGACGCCGCTGGGGTGAGCCGGGTCGTTGGAAACGATGCCGCTGGGGTGAACCGGGTCGCTGGGAACGACGTCGCTGGGGTGAGCCGGGTCGCTGGGAACGACGCCGCTGGGGTGAGCCGGGTCGTTGGGAACGACGCCGCTGGGGTGAGCCGGGTCGCTGGGAACGACGCCGCTGGGGTGAGCCGGGTCGCTGGGAACGACGCCGCTGGGGTGAGCCGGGTCGCTGGGAACGACGTCGCTGATGTGAGCCGGGTCGTAGGGAACGACGTCGCTTGTCTTGTCCGCTGAAGCAACCAACGCCTCCGCCGGGGAGGGTTAGAAGAGCGATGGGGTTTTTTTTAATTCGCGCAACGAATTTTTCATAACTCCACAGCTGTGTTTATGCACAGCGTGGCTTAGCTAAGAGGGCCCGGATTATTTATTTTTCAGTGCCGTTTTAAAGGTGTGCGGGGGGTTGGTCTTGTCCGTGTTTGTGCGGTGTTAATTTAAAGTGCTCTTTCTTTTTTTTTGGGGGGGTGGCGGTTCACGCGTTTCCCGATCAGTTGTTTAGAGAATCGTTGCCAACGAAATGGCAAAGCCAGCGATCCTCGTAAGCCTGCCACTCGCGCCGGTCACCAGCGCCCCTCCAATCCCTCTCCCAACCCCCGCCGCGTGCTCCCCTCCGCTCTCGCCTGTTAAAGACAACAATCGGCAGGCTTTGTTTGGAAAAGCTTGTGTCCCCTTGCACCAGGCTCCCCTTCCCCCAGACGCGCGTGGGGTGTGTGTGGTGTGTGTGTGTACGTGGTGTGTGTGTGTACGTGGTGTGTGTGTGTGTGTGCGTGGTTTGTGTGTGTGGTGTGTGGCGTGTGTGTGTGTGCGTGCGTGGTGTGTGCGTGGTGTGTGTGTGCGTGCGTGGTGTGTGTGTGCGTGCGTGGGGTGTGCGTGCGTGCGTGGTGTGTGTGTGCTGTGTGTCTGGTGTGTGTGTGCTGTGTGTGTGTGATGTGTATGTCGTGTATGTATGTGTGTGGTGTGTGTGTGCGTGGTGTGTGTGCGCGTGGTGTGTGTGTGTGTGTCGTGTGTGTGCTGTGTGTGTCTGCTGTGTGCGTGTGTTGTGTGTGTATGTCATGTGTGTGTGTTGTGTGTGTGTCGTGTGTGTGTTGTGTGTGTGTTGTGTGTGTGTGTCGTGTGTGTGTGTGTCTTGTGTGTGTGATGTGTGTGTCTGCTGTGTGTGTGTGCTGTGTGTGTGTGATGTGTGTCTGCTGTGTGTGTGTGATGTGTGTGATGTGTGTGTCTGGTGTGTGTGTTGTGTGTGTCTGTGTGTGATGTGTGTGTCTGCTGTGTGTGTGTGTGATGTGTGTGTGTGATGTGTGTGTCTGGTGTGTGTGTTGTGTGTGTGTGTAATGTGTCTGCTGTGTGTGTGTGTGATGTGTGTGTGTTGTGTGTGTTGTGTGTGTTGTGTGTACGCGCGCGCTGTGCTCTGTTTGGACTCGTGCAGGCTTTTGCGTCTGATGTGGCTTATCGCCTGCAGTCCTCGCATCACAGTTCTGTTTATTCACGGTCATTGGCAAATAAGCGAAGGCCGTCAGCCTTGCCACTGCCTTCAGCGGCACCAACCCCAGCTGCGTTGAATTTGATGGTTCAGAACCTCTGACTCAAAAGCCTCATTCGGACACACATTGTCAACTGTAATGGAGAGCGAGAGAGAGCGAGATTATTCAGGAGTTGATTGAGACTAGCAGATGATGCTGATGATGCTGATGATGCTAATTTAACAAAAGAGTTGGTGGGCGGCGTTGGTGGTAAACCCACGAGTAAGCTCTCGGCCCGCTTCGTGTCGCTGCTGGACAAGGCACGAGAGTCCACGGTGAAGTAGCAACCCAGCGCATCGTTTCATCGTGGCACGGTGACCTCAACAGGAAATCTACATCATGGGCAACGTTTCGCGAAGTGGCCCTTCTTCTTCTTCGGAGCAAATGAAATGTTACGGGGGGAAAAAAGGTGCCATTCGTTGGCCCCAATGCGTTGTACTTGGGCACCACTGCCGACACAGCGTCAGCAAATAATTTGTTGAGCCGCACACACGCACACACACAAGACAAAGATCCCCCGTATTGCCTCGGCAAACTCCTGGGGCAAGTGCTGTTAGCGAGTAGCACCGATGAAGGCCGGGACGGCAGACGAGGGTGGCCAGCACCACGCCCCGGCCGCCTTTGTCTCCCCAGTGGCGATGTTTACACACAGCACCAGGTACTAATTTGAGGCTGAGTCGATCTAGGGGAGGCCCAGTACCGGTTAAGATAATCGTCACTTGTGCTGGCCGTGAGCGGGAATCGAACTCGGGTCGCCGGGTTCGTAGCGCAGCGCGCTAACCGCTACACCACCGCTCCCCACACGCGCACACACATACTCGCGCACACACATGCACACGCACACACACACACGCGCACACACACACGCACACACACACGCGCACACGCACACACACACACACGCGCACACACACATCACACACATACACGACATACACATCACACACACACACAGCACACACACACACACAACACACACACATCACACACACATCACACACGCACCACACACACATCACACACACACAGACACACACCACACACACATCACACACACACAGACACACACATCAGACACACACACACACACAGCACACGCACACACACACACATGCACACACACACGCGCACACACACACATGCACACACAGAGAGGCTGGCCACGTTCTGAATTTGAGGTGAGGACCCCAGGACCGATTGGAACTCCACTCTCGCCACCAGTGTGAGCCGTGGTCAGGAGTTGTACCCGGTTCGTCGTGTTCGGGGTGTAGCGCACTAATGGCCGTGGCACAGTTATACCACCACCCTCAACCGCTTAGATCTAAATTGAAAGCTCATTTGTTTTTTCGTAATAAATTATTAACATTTGTTTACAAATGAACTTTTGTGTTTAGTTTGTTGTTCCCCCCCACCCCGCACGGTTGGCTACGTACGGTGCCGAACGAAGTTCAAAGTACGTACGTGTCACGAAAGCTAAAAAGCATTTGCTTCAGAAAGCGGCAGTCGATCACGTACACCCCGATGTCCGTCCGGGGTCGCGAGCTAAGCCGGGGTTGAGCCTGGATGGTTGCCGGGATGGTCTAGGGCAGGGGTCGGCAACCAAAATAACAAGAAGAGCCATTTCTTTCCAATTCGGTACAAAATTCAGTATTTCAAGAGCCGCAATGCATCTGAGTACATACTGTACATACGTACATATCGTCAAGAAGCAGCCCGTAAAGAGCCGCATGCGGCTCTGGAGCCGTAGGTTGCCGACCCCTGGTCTAGGCGTTTGGGGCCTCTCCAAGCGGGAGAAGTCGCCGCGGCGAAAACACCGTCGTGAAAATTTTAAGTAATTTGTGGAATATGTGTATATGTGTGCGTCTGTGTGTACCCTGTGAAAGTTCACAGTTTAAGTACAAAATAAGGGAACACCTTTCGTACGTTACCAGGATTTTTTTTCTTCAGTTTTACGAAACTATTCCTTGGCTTTACGAAACTATTCCGGCTTTGTACAAGCAATAGGATGTGGGTTTTCACCCACTTGGGTCAAAGGTTAAAGTTTGTCGTATGTAGCTCGGGATCAATATGATCGGTGTTCCTGGTTCCATCTGGTGACAATGAGCCCCTCTACTTGACGACCAACCGGACGGAGTTTCTTACAATCAATGTAGATTACAAGCACCCCCTTCTCCCCACCCCGCCCCCACCGCCGCCTCTCCCAGTCTCGTATAAATCACATTTATGCCTTTGCTCTTGGCACAAACAGCTGATTGGGTTCAGATTGAAGGAGCGACGCTGCTGCTGCTGCTGCTTTCAGTCACACGCAGGAACCAAACGGTGAACGTCTTTTCCCATCTCCCCCCGCCTCTGATTTCCCATTAATTCCATACTTTTGTAAAATAGAATTCTCGGACCCGCGCGATCAACGATCCGACTAAAAAAAAAAATCGCGGTTCGAGTGACGCGCGGCCGCCCGCGCGCGCGCTTGCGATGCGCCGCGCGCGTGATCACGCGCCCCGTAAACCCGCTCGTATATCTCAAATATAAATGTTGGGAGAGTTTTTTTCCCTCTTCGTTTCCACCCCCCCCCCCCCCCTTTCATCCACCCTGGAAGTGATTTATTTTTTTAGATTTACGTGGCACGCAGCCTTGGCTGCAACCCTGGCCGTTAAATTAGAATGTTCATCGCCGCCGCCGCCGCCACGCGCTCGCAAGTCAACGAGCAAGTCGTCTAGCGCCTCGCTGTCGTGCCGTCGTTGGAAAGAGAAAACCGTGGCGCCGACTGCCGTAGAACGTTTTACATTTACTGAAACTGAGCTGTGGCTTTGGAAACATCGCCGTTGTTGCGCTTAGTGTTTTTTGGTTGTTAACGCAACCGTTAAGTTTCGATTTAAAGCTTTCGTGACTGCAGGGATTCATCTTCTTGGTTCTTTCGGTAAAGTCACGTAGAAGGGAAGTAATACAATAATAAAAATAAAACATAATAAAATACAATTCTCACGACGTTTCGGCCACAACGCAAGCAGCCGTGTCGGTGCACACAGCCCAACACTGTGAAACGTCGTGAGAATTATTTTATTATGTTTTATTTTTATTATTTTATTACTTCCCTTCTACGTGACTTCACCGAAAGAACCAAGGAGATGCAACCGTTAAGTTTGGTTTGAATTGAGAGCAGTTTTGAACGTGTTCATTCATAGTCATCCTAGGCTAACGTCTGCGTGCCTGTAAAAGGCCTTGTGCTTTGCTTATCTCACACGTGTTTTTGGCTGAAGGCAGCGGTGAAAAATTCTGGATGCTCTGGAGAGCACTGCCCGTGATTAAATCATCGGCAGAGACTTCACGCACACACACAACTACAACAACTACAATAACCTCCGTTCGCCACTAAGTGGCGGCGACATCACCACGGCGCTTGTGCCAGGCTGTGTGCAGTGTAAGGCCACGTGAAGTGTCGAATGCCCCCTGGCAGGAGGTCACGGGACAGACCCAGGTGCCGTGGTTTGACTCGCTGAGATGACTGGTCGATGCACCACCTATGCCCCCTACTGTGCCAACTTGCTGTGCTTTAGCCGCCTGGCGCTCCGCTCGTTGTCGTGAGCGTCGCTTCTCTTGCCCTCCGTAATTACCACTAAACTACGGTACACACACAAACACACGCGTGCGCACACACCCACGCAAGCGCGTGCCTTTGGTATTTGCGGCGTTCTTACAGTGTTGGGCTGTGTGCACCGTGACACGTACTAGTACGCCAGTAGAGAATGACGTTGCTTTGTGTAATCCCCGATAAGGCAGCATGACTAAAATCACAATTGGCAACATCAAATTACTCGATCCCAATGAAACAATCTCGCATTGGTCATTTGGAAAAGCGTTAACGATGACGTCACGGGGATCTTTAACCCGTCCGCTGAGAAGCAGGAAAGCAGACGGCACGTGGCGGCGTCTTTACCGTCGATTCGCGCCGCAGTATTAACCGGGGCGGCGGCTGGCACTGTCGTCTATCCGCGGCACTCCGCAACGATCGGCGATCGCGACGCCGCCGTACACGTTACACAACGTGTCACGCGCGTGGGGGTCAAAATGTTTTTGCGATTCAAATCCGTCGTCGTGGGTCGGAGTAGGCGAGTGGGGCAGCGGTTGACGTGCAGCGATTTTTTTTTTTTTTTAAACCCGTTGACCCGAGGTTCTCTTGCTGCCAACAGCCCAACATCGGTAACGAGTGACATCTCAAACAGTCCTGCCCCTACCGCCTCCCCTCCCGCCCCCATCCTCCTCCCCCCTCCCCCTTCACCAACCCGCGTTGATCAGAACGGTGAAGTATGATTACGCAACCGCCATTACCAACGTGCCACGTGTGGGTGGTCTTCACCAAGCAGTGGAATCGCAAAGGACCATGCGCAACATCGATTTGTGTGAACAGTGTCGTTGCACAGTATTGGGCCAGCTACACCCGCGACGTTCGCAACGGCGGAACGAAACTAATCGATCCTCGACTCGGATCGTCGCCATGAATCGTTGGTTAATTTAGTTTAGCCGGGCGAATTGCGACGTCGCAAGCAGTTGATTCGCTTTCACGGCCAGCCACTGCTCGACAATTAATGCGATTTCTAACTCGTGAGACGAGTGGATGATGATGAATATTGCTCGCCGCTTTCAACTTCAGGAAGTACTCGTAGCTTTATTTACGACGTGTTCCCGCAGAGAGAGAAAGCACAATTCGTTAGAGGGGGGGTGCCTGGTTCGTCCCCAACAATGACTCATTATTCCTTTTGAAGTTTCCGCTTTGAAAACCAGCGACGTGATTAACTTTGTTTTCCACCGTTCTCGGGAATTAACGAGACTTGATCGTTCGTTTCGGAGTCTTGGGAGCGGGAGGAATTTTCTGCCCAGAATTTACGGCCTAATTACAGGCAGACCACCGACCCAAATCAAGTATTATTAGAATAGATTTTGAGTTCCCATTAGCGGCCGGCTTCGCCAATTCTCAAACATATTCCTCGATGCGTTTCCACGCGAGTGATCGGCGAACGCGACCTCGACCGCGCGCATTCTTTTGCGGTTGTGCGTGTCGCGTTCGGCACGATGTCCGACGTTTCGCTCCACGTGCCCGGGATGCTGGGACGGGATGGGGGGCCGGTTAGTGGTGGACTCATTCAAGAACCGAACTGTGCGGTTCGTTTTCAGCTCGCGGTGCCGAACGACGCCACGGCACAACCGCACTACGCGTCGGGGGAGAGAGGTCAGCGACGTTCCGTCAAGTTTTTTTGTTTTACCCCGGCGCTTTAGAGCTGGGGTCTAGGGGACCATGCGAACGCTTTCAGAGGTTCGCTCGCGGGAGCGGGGATCTGTCCTGGGGTGAATAGCAGCACAGCCAGTCGTGGTCACCTGCTTGTATGGGCGTGTCCTCGCGCGTGCGTGCGGGTGTTTGTGCCTGCCGCGTTGTGTTGTACACCAGGCAGGCGACTCTGGGGCAGAGCGAGCGGCTCGCAAAGTGGAAGATCGTGCGATCAAATCCCTAGGAAAGGCCCCACTGAGCTACGTAGCTCTTTCGCAAAAGCGACCTGACTACTGCAACTAAATAGCCCAACAAGGTGGCTTGTCGCGTGAAAACTTATAGCGGCCAAATACTCTTAAACGCGTGACGTCGATTCTAAACGTGGAGGGAAACACCGGAGGACCCGGATAAAAATCCACGTGACCACGGGGAGAGAGACATGCAGATTAATTCTAGATTTGAAGCTTTCGAGATTGCAAGGATTTGCTGTATCAAGTGAGGCAGGGATTCCAAGATGCAAGTTCTTAAATACTTGTAAGTTATTAAAAACTTGCATCTTGGAATCCCTGCTACAGCAAATCTAGCTGTGACAGTCCCACCTGATGACGGAGACTTGTGTTGCCTCCGAAACGTCGTGATTTTTTATTATTTTATTTCTATTATTACTTTTATTAATTTTAATTAAATTTCTTACCTACGTGACTTTACCGAAAAACTAAGAGTATAGACATGCAGATTCCCAAATATACAGCAGACGTCGGGGTCGGGATCGAACTTGCAACCTCCTGTATACCAGGCGAGGGAGTTAACATCTTGCCACCGCGACTCGCCCCATTAACATTCTTACCGAGTCTATGAAAACGGGCAACCACAGCTGCTGATGCAGATGGCAGAGACAATGAATACAATGAATACATTCAGGTGGTCATTGCGTCGCTGTTCTGGATGACCACAGCCGCACGCTACTACTGTAGAGTTTTAACATTTTACTATTTGGGCATCATCGGGAATCCGCATCTGCTGCTGCCGTGGTTTGTGCAGTGGTTGAGGTTTAGGGTTGGACCACGAGCAGCTTTGTGGGCGATCAAATCCAGAGGGATCTTCTGCGTTGGCTCTTTACACCGTAACTTCACGAGACACCAGATTTTTTGGGGGGGATCTGCAAAGAATCGAGGCCTGGAATTTTTTTTGTGTTATTCCTTGTTTTTTTTTATCTCTGTTCCTGCTTTGGTTCATTTAGTTATTTATTATTCTTCTTCTTTTTAAAAACGATTTGCTCCACATGTGAAAAATGTGCTGATCTGTAGTCCAGGCAAAATAACCCAGTGGTGGCGTGCCTGTGTGTAGCCGTGCAGCCGTGTGCGAGTGCGTGTGTGAGTGTGTATGGGGAGTGGCCTCAAGGTGCACATGGCCTGGCACAAGCGTCGTGGTGACGTCACCGCCACTTAGTGGCGAATGGCGGTTGTTGTTGTTGTTGGGGAGTGGTAGCGTAGCGGTGAGCGCGCTGCGCTACGATCCTAGCGACCCGAGTTCGATTCCCGCTCACGGTCAACACCTTGACGATTATCTGAACCGGTCCTGGGCCTCCCCTGGTGTGTAAACATCGCCACTGGGGAGACAAAGGCGGTCGGGCGTGGTGCTGGCCACCCACCCCCTCGTGTGCCGTTCCGGCCTTCACAGGTGCTACTCGCTGCTGAACAGCACTTGCCCCAACAGTCCGCTAAGGCTACACCGGGGTGCGTCTTTGTCTTTGTGTCGACGTTTCTGTCTGGTAGGACGAAGAGGAGGAGATCAAGCTGGAGATCAACATGCTGAAGAAATACTCGCACCACCGCAACATCGCCACCTACTACGGCGCCTTCATCAAGAAGAGCCCGCCGGGGCACGATGATCAGCTCTGGGTGAGGGGCCGCTCACCTCCTCACCGCTCACCGCTCACCTACTCACCTACTCACCTACTCACCACTCACCTACTCACCGCTCACCTACTCACCTACTCATCACTCACCTCACCGCTCACCTACTCACCTACTCACCACCGCAACATCGCCACCGACTAAGGGGCCTTCAATCAAGAAGAGTCCGTCGGTTGTAATCTCTGCCGCCCTCTTCTGGGCAACTGGATTCCGGCTTCCTATCGGCGGACTGCAGGCAGAGGACCACGTGACGAGCCGCACCGCCGATTGGCTCGCTCGGCAACGCACGGTGCGAAAGAAGTTCAACACACGTACGTAACGAATGTTAAACGCGAACTCGGCCTCATCCTCCGCCCCCCCCCCCCCCCCTTGTCATCCCCCCACCCCCCCCGCCCTCTTGCCGTCCGTCGCGTCAGCTGGTGATGGAGTTCTGCGGCGCCGGTTCGGTCACCGACCTGGTGAAGAACACGAAGGGCAACAGCCTCAAGGAGGACTGGATCGCGTACATCTGCCGGGAGATCCTCCGGGTGAGGAGCACGTTGTCCACCTTTGACCCACGCCCGTCTCCTGTCGCTGCATTTCAAACCAACGGTTGGAGGGGGAGGGGATGGTGTGTCCACTGAAACTACTAAGATGATTTTTTTAACCAGGTAAGGCCCCACTGATCCAGGCAGTTTTGTTTCAGCAGCGACCTCGCCGTCACAACCGATAGCCCAACGAAGTGGCTGCTTGTCGTCGTCAATGGTTTCAAATGTGTGGCAGCCCCCTCGCACCGATGATGTCTTGTCGGCGAATGTGGCCTCCAACCCTCTGAATATTAGTGAAGAACACTGCGCTGTACGGCCCCGTACATCGCAGTGTTCGTGCACACCCTGGGCTTGCGTGGAATGTCTCCCGGCGCCGATAATTAACGACGTGCCTGCCCGTGCCATGTCTCCCGCCCCCAACCCCGCGCGAACCTGCAGGGCCTGGCTCACCTCCACGTCCACAAGGTCATCCACAGGGACATCAAGGGACAAAACGTCCTTCTCACCGAGAACGCCGAGGTGAAGCTCGGTGAGTCTCCTCCATACCAAAACATTTTTTAAAAATGGTCACGGCGCAGCCCTGCAATGGCTTTCTCGCGCCACTGCCGGCGGAAGGGCCCTCCGCTAGAAGGAGCTGCGTAGAGACCCTCTAGAGGGTACTTGGCCTACTCCTCCATGCCGGCGGCCACCGCACTGCGACCCCGCCATGCGACTGACTGTGGGTGCGCCCGTTGGTGCTGCGGATGGTTCGAAGGGACTTGGACATTCGTGGGACCGTTCCGCCACGTCGGCAAGGCCGCCACCCCCCGCGTCACACTCCACACGCGCAGCCCCATTTGGGTCAATCCTCAAACGACGGGCGACGGACCTCCCCGCACGCCGTGTGGGGTCGTGTGCGTCGACCGTTCGACTTGCTGCGGGTTCGTGACGGCTCAGTGGGAGGGCTGGGTAAGGGGGGTGGGGGGGCAGGGGGCGTGGGGTGGCACGGGGCCGTGGCGAGAATGGCGATGCAGCACAACGGTGCGACGTGTAACAGTCGTGTTTGTCGCGGGAGCGAGAGAGAGAGATCGCGATCCCGCCCCCCCCGTCCGTAGCGCTCGACGCGGCTCACCCTCTCGTTCCCCGCGGCTGCCCCCCCCCGCCTGCAGTCGACTTTGGCGTGAGCGCCCAGCTGGACCGCACGGTCGGGCGCCGGAACACGTTCATCGGCACGCCCTACTGGATGGCGCCCGAGGTCATCGCCTGCGACGAGAACCCCGACGCCACCTACGACTACCGCGTACGTCGACGCGCTCGCGGCCTCCGCGGCCGGTTGGCGGTGGCCGTCGGTGGGGCCCGGTCCTTGTAGGCCCGTGGCGCTTGGGCTTCGTGGGCCTCCGGTGATAATCTCTTGCCGTGGTGACGACCGCCGCCGCTGTCGCTCGCTCGGTTCGCGCGTAGCGCAAACATGGCACGTCTTCCCTTGCTCTCCGTCGAGAATGAGATTGTGCGACAAACACCATTGGAAGGTGCGATTTGCTATTTTGGTCTCTCCACGTCTCTCCTGAAACTAAACTAAGCCATTTTTATTCCACCAGGTAAGGCCCACTGAGCTCTGTAGCTCTTTTTCAGAAGCGACCTGGCCACAACAAAATTGATGGCTCGGCAACAAAGTGGCTTATCGGGTGGAAATCCACAGCAGCCAAATACTCGAAACGCGCGACGTCGATTCTGAATGTGGAGGGAACAACCAGAGGACCCGGGGAAAAATCCACGCGACCACGGGGAGGGATAGAACCACGCAAACTACAAATATACAGCAGGCGTCAGGGTCGGGGTCGAACCAATGACCTCCTGCATACCGGGCGAGGGAGTTAACATCTCCCAGCCACCGTGGCACCCCCCCCCCCCCTCTTTCATCCTGCCCTCCGTCGAATCTGCCTGCCGTTAAGCTCGCTTCACGCAGCTGTCGCTCTGGGCACGCTTCGACGTCATTCGCATACTTCGCGAAACGCTCGACACAAATTCAATTTGCGGCGGGGGGTGGCACGGGGGGGTGGGCACGAGTTTTCGTGGTGCCGTGGCCAGGAGTGCCCGTGGGGTGGTCAACTTTAAAGCAACAACAACTGCCCCCTCGGCTTTTTGCCGGTAACGATGAACAGCGAGGCAGGCGGCTTTTCATCTCTCCCCCGTGGTGGCGATCTGCTTATTTATTTATTTATTTCGTTGCTGCTCCGATTCGAAGCACATGGCCACGGCCGAGGCGCTGCAGGTTTTTTTTTTGCGTTCGTGGAAGGATAAAGACGTTAATAAATGCAAGGCACCCCCCCACCCCTCCCCCGTTTTGTCAATCGACGACTCGTCGCCGGCGGTTGTTTGACGATACTTCACCAACGCCGCTGCCGGTCGGTGCCGAGTGATGGGAAGCGTGGCGGGGGGGTGGTGGAGATGGGCGTGCCGGACCGATTGAAGTCAGTCGCACGTAGAACACGTGACGTCGTCCTTTCCCGTTGCTTTTCAAATTGGACGATCAATATCGCAAAATAACGACAAGTCTCGCTCGGCCGTCGAGTTGGGTGCCACGGTGGCGAGACGTTAACCACCTCGTCCGGTACACAGGAGGCTGTGGTCTCGATCCCGATGCCTGTCTCTCTCCCCGTTGTCGCGGGGATTTTTCTCCGCGTCCCCCGGTGTTTCCCTCCGCGCGTAGAATCACCGTCGCGCGTTCAGAGCATTTGGCTGCTATAAATTCTCACGTATGAGACGATATAAACCACTTCGATGAGCCATCGTGTGCGTGGCCAGTTCGCGTTCTGACAAAGATCTGTATTGCTCAGTGGGCCTCTTACGTGGTGTAAAAAAAAGTTTATGTATTTTTTTTAGTTTGTTGAACGCTTAAGCGGAGAGAGGTGAACGAGGCGGCCGCGGCGGGGGGGCTGCGATGACGCTCGGCCGCGCGTGGAGCCGGCGACGGCGGTTGTAACCTCGCTCCGTGTTTATTCCCGACAGAGCGATCTGTGGTCCCTGGGCATCACTGCGATGGAAATGGCAGAAGGCGCACCCCGTGAGTTACCCCCCGTCCTGTTGCTGGTGGTGGCCACGCCGCACATGCGTGTTCTCTCGTCCAGAGAACACGCCACACGCGTGTTCTCTCATTTAGAGAACACGCCACACGCGTGTTCTCTCGTCCAGAGAACACGCCCCACACGCGTGTTCTCTCATCCAGAGAACACGCCCCACACGCGTGTTCTCTCATTTAGAGAACACGCCACACGCGTGTTCTCTCGTCCAGAGAACACGCCACACGCGTGTTCTCTCGTCCAGAGAACACGCCACACGCGTGTTCTCTCATTTAGAGAACACGCCACACGCGTGTTCTCTCGTCTAGAGAACACGCCCCACACGCGTGTTCTCTCATCCAGAGAACACTCCACACGCCTGTTTTCTCGTCCAGAGAACACTCCACACGCGTGTTTTCTCATCCAGAGAACACTCTACACGTGTGTTCTTTCATCCAGAGAACACTCCACACGCGTGTTCTCTCATCCAGAGAACACTCCACACGCGTGTTCTCTCGTCCGGAGAACACGCCGCACACCACACGCGTGTTCTTTCATCCAGAGAACACTCCACACGCCTGTTTTCTCGTCCAGAGAACACTCCACACGCGTGTTATCGCGTCTGGAGAACACGCCGCACACGCGCGTTCTCTCGCCCAGCACTTGTGCGGTCAGCGAGTCGGTTGGTGGATCGCCGCACACGGATGTTGTTGCGAAGGTCCCTCCCCCCTCCCCTCTTCCCCCACCCCCCGATCGTGGGTGGGGGTCGAGGAGGAGCCGTCTCCCCCCCCACTTCCCCCTCCCCCCGACTCGCCTGGCGAAGGGGGCACGGCAAAAATGTCAACTCCACCCATTCCAGCTGTATGGGATCGAGCGTTGCCCCCTCGCGCACACCCGCACGCCCGCATCGCGTGTGGGTTATCTCGAGTGCTGCGGTTTCCTCTCACGTGTACATCCACTCAGTCGTTGGCCGATAACAAATCGATATATAGAGATGAACAAAGAGCTTGGGGGGGAATTTTCCGCACGGCTGAGTCGCTCTCCGTCTTAACCCCCCCCATCCTCAAAAAAAAATATAAGTTGGCTGGATGCTCCTGAAAAAAGGGTGTCATGAGGCTCGGTTGAGGCTTCCCCGGGTGAACGAGCGCAAGAGTAGCGAGTGTCGTCTCCTAATTTGTTTTCCGGTTTTTGTTGCGTCTGAAAAACTCTCCCACAGCGCTGTGCGACATGCACCCAATGAGGGCCCTCTTCCTCATCCCGAGAAATCAGCCTCCTCGACTCAAGTCCAAGAAATGGTACGTGGTGCGACGCGTGTGTCGCTTGAAGCGTGTGTCGATTAAATGCGTGTGTCACTTCGAAGCGTGTGTCGATTAAATGCGTGTGTCGCTTGATGCGTGTGTCGATTAGAAGCGTGTGTCGATTAAATGCGCGTGTCACTTCGAAGCGTGTGTCGATTACAAGTGTATATGGTCAGCGGTTAACGTGTTGTGCTACAAACCCGGCGACGCGAGTTCGATTCCCGCTCACGGCCAACAACACCAGTCGTCAAGATTATTTGAACCGGTCCTGGGCCTCGCCTAGGTCGACTCGACCTCAAATTAGTACCCGGTGCGGTGTGCAAACATCGCCACCGGTGCTTGGCCACCCACACCAGCCTCTCCCCCCACCCCTCCACCCTGACGAACGAGCGCGATCGCCTCGTCCTCGCCGCGCAGGTCAAAGCGTTTCCTGAGCTTCGTCGAGAACTGCCTGATCAAGAACTACACCCAGCGGCCCTCGACCGAGCAGCTGCTCAAGCACCCGTTCATCCGCGAGCAGCCCAACGAGCGCAATGTGCGCATCCAGCTCAAGGACCACATCGACCGCACGCGCAAGAAGCGCGGAGAGAAGGGTGAGTGCCGCCCCCCCCCCACCCCCGCGTACACGCACGCAGGCCGCTCCTCTAACCGGCCGTCCGTCCGTCGTCTGTGTGCACGGCCGTACGCCGGCGTTTGTGCCGCCTCGTTCGTTTGTGGGTCAGGAGCACAGCGCGCTACTGCGCTACGAACCCGGCGGCCCGAGTTCGATTCCCGCTAACGGCCACCAGCGGCAGCGACGATTATTTGAACCGGTCCTGGGCCTCGCCTAGGTCGACACGGCCTCAAATGAGTACCTGGTGCGGTGTGTAAACATCGCCACTGGGGAGACAAAGGCGGATGGGCGTGGTGCTGGCCACCCATCCCCTCGTGTACCCTGTCTGTCTGCCTGGTTCTCGGTTGGTCTGTGTGTGTTTGTCTTTCTGTCAGTGTTTTTTCATCTCTGTGTCAGATGTATGTCTGCTGTTTGGTTAGTCTGTCCGTCTGTATGTTGGTCCTTGTGTCTATTGGGCTGTGTGTTTATCGGTCTGTGTTTGTGCGTGCCTGTACGTACGGCAGTGTCGGTCACCACTCCGGAAAGGAGAATGGGAGGAATGATTGTATCTGCGTCCCTGTGGCAGATGAGACAGAGTACGAATACAGTGGAAGCGAGGAAGAGGAGGAGACGGACGCACACCAAGAAGGGGAACCAAGGTTTGCTACTTGGCTCGTGACGGCACACACAGCCTACCCTCGGCTCACGACGGCTCACACGGCCTACCCTAGACTCACGACGGCACACACAGCCTACCCTCGGCTCACGACGGCACACACGGCCTACCCTAGACTCACGACGGCACACACAGCCTACCCTCGGCTCACGACGGCTCACACGGCCTACCCTAGACTCACGCCTGCACACACATGGCCTTAGAATAACGTGACGGGATCTTTAACGTCCTCAGTGAAATAGACGGATTGCAATTTGTGTGGCTCGTAAACGCGGCAGCATTAACCAGGGCACCCGCTGGGTTCTAACCGCAAACCTCTGCAACGGGCGGCGAGTGCGCGCTACCTCCCGCTCGGCCACGTGACACGGCCCTCGACCGTTGACCTTTCGACCCACCGCCCCCTCCGCGCGGCGCCTCCGACCCACGGTTTCCTTCCGCGCAGCTCCATCGTGAACGTGGCCGGGGAGTCGACGCTGCGAAAGGATTTCCTGCGGCTGCAGCAGGAGAGCGGTCGCGAGCGCGCAGACGCCGTGCGGCGCCAGCAGCAGCTGCTGGCCGAGCAGCAGCTGCAGCAGCGGCAGCGCGAGGAGGTGCAGCGCCAGCTGCAGGCCGACCGCCAGCGCCGACTGGAGCTGCAGCGGATGCAGAGGCGGCACCTCGAGGAGGTGAGACGAGGGGGAGACTGGGGGACACGTCGAGACTGAGATGGCTACGTGGGGACTGGGGTATAGAGACACGGGGAGGGACACGGGGGGAGGGACACGGGGGGAGGGAGACGGGGGGAGGGACACGGGGGGAGGGACACGGGGGGGAGGGACACGGGGGGAGGGACACGGGGGGAGGGACACGGGGGGAGGGACACGGGAGGAGGGAGACGGGGGGAGGGACACGGGGGGAGGGACACAGGCGGTTGGACACGGGGGGAGGGACACGGGGGTAGGGGCACGGGGGGATGAAGATATGGAACATAGACACAGGGAGATGGACGTGGAGCTGTAAAATTACTTGAGACGAGGATGGAGACATGGGGGGGGGGGGTGGACACAGGGACGGAGAGACTGAGATGGACACAGGGAGATCAGAAAAGGTGGCTGTGGCTTTTGTGGCTCTTCTACGCGCATCTCTGCCCCTCTCAGGCCCCCCTCCTCTGCCCCTCGATGCGCCCCCACGCCTGCCCGCTGCTCGCTCGCTCACGGCACTTGCCAGATTCGCTCGGCGCGTAACGCCGTCCGACGTCTGCGTCGGGGGTCGAGGGTCAAGCGCGACTTCGCATCTGGAGGCTCCGCTCCCTCGCCCCTCTTCCCTCTCCGCCTCCACCGTCCGGTGCCGCCATCGGCGCCTCCACCGCTGACAGGGCCGCCCCCCGCTGCGTGGTTTTTTTTATTTTCCCGAGAGGATCCCCTGCGGAGATGTAACCCGGCGGCGCATGGCCATTCCCTCACCGCCAGCGTGTACCGACTGCTATCGGTGGTGAAGTGTGGTCGAATGAGTGCGATAAACGTGACGTCACCGCGCTTTGCCAATCCACGGTTGGATGAAGTGTCTTGCCCCTCGTCACGTCATGGGGATTGGTTTGACCGTACCTCGCCAAGCTGGTCTGTGTTGGCGAAGGAAAGAGGTGGGGTGGACGTTCAGGACCTGTTCAGAACTCGCCCCGCCACCGATGTCAGCTGTGTCCAGGAATCTAAGTCGGGTTGCCCATTGCGCCTCCGCTCAACCCCAAGAGGCAAATCAGAGAATATGTTTATGTGCGCGTCGATGGATTCTTGTCTCCATCTGTGCGGAAGCTTTGAGTGTGTGTGTGTGTACCCTGCCGTACGTGCGTCGGCTTTCTCCGGGCACACGGATTGAACAAGAACAAAATCAAAACCGTGCGCACTGAGGAAAGTAAAAAAAATAACCTTCCAACACACTCATCAATCATCCAGCCTCCTTCCCTCACCCCCTCCTCCACCTCCGCCCTCCACTCTGCCCACCGAAACCCATATCTGTGCTGGAGCAGCCAGTTGCTGGCTCTGTACTTAATAAAAGATTTAACGCAAAGCAGTTGGGGAGGCGATTGATGATCCAGCACTCTCTGATTCACTCCATTCGCTCGCTCGCTCCTCACTCGCCCGGCGGTCAGTCGCCTCCTTGCATTACCCTCCTGTTGCTACTACCTCGGTAACGACGTTTCGGCTCATGGCCGAAACGTCGTGAGAATTGTATTTTATTATGTTTTATTTTTATTATTTTATTATTTCCCTTCTATGTGACTTTACCGAAAGAACCAAGAAGATAAATCACCCAAACACAAACAAATACAACTAAACCATCCCTATCCTACCAGGCAAAGCACACTGGGATATAAACTTATTACTCAGAAGCGACCTGGCCACAATTGATAGCTCAACAAAGTATCTTTATCACGTGGACATTTTATAGCAGCCATATACTCTTAAACGCCGTGACGTTGATTCCAAATGCGGAGGGACAAACCGGAGGACCCGGAGAAAAATCCACGCAACCACGGGGAGAGAGAGAGAGAGAGACGCAAACTCCAAACATACAGCGGGCGTCAGGGTCGGGATCGAACCCAACGACCTCCCGCATGCAAGGCGAGGAAGTTAACATCTCCTCGCCACCGGTGGCGTCACGTAGGCGTGCCAGGAGACGGAATTTAACCGGCGACCTCCGGATGGCGAGCCCAGCGCGTGCCGCTGAGCGTCTCACCGCCGCTCGTGGTAGCTTTCCAGCTTTTATTGGGAATTCGAGTTGGAGGCGGACCTCAAGGGAAGCACTGATTACCAGGCTGTGACGTGGCTGCCACGTGTAAATGTTTCATGAAGCCGTCGGTTATATGTTTAGGTGAGCTGTCGTCTCTGAACGGGGGTGGGGTGGGGGTGTGCCCGACGGCTCCGTCCGTCGGCGTTAAACTCGGAACTGTGAACGGGGAAGAGAAACGGTGCACACGCGGATGAATTCCACGTCCCTTTCCAACATCACACCGTTGCCATCGGAGTTTTAGTTTTTTTTTATATTAGACTAGCGATGTTGACGTTACGTTTCAAGCCGCGTGACGCGGCCAGTTTTCCCCACGTTGCTTTCCCAGTCTCGTTTGCAACGTTTCTCGTTGGCTCCGTCACGTTCATGCAGTTTTGTTCACCCCCGTGTCGTACAAATGGTAACGGCCTCTAATTTTGGTGCAACACTGCATGAATCGTGAGTGTAAGAATCAGTTTTAATACAGCGACATCGTTGTATCGATCGACACGCGGCCGGCAAACGCGCTGTGACGAAACGCGGCTGTGAAATTTGACGATGTCACGCCTTGTTATTTCGCCAGCAATCCGACATGTGGATCACTGCAAAGTGTGGCTAACAGCGGTGTCGTAAAGGAAGTTGACTGGACAGAATCAACAAGGGGCGGGAGTTATGAGTCAATAGAAAACAGGGGCCAAACAGCTCGAGGAAGGGTGAGAGAGATGACGGAGCGGGTGGGGAAGGCGCGCGCCCCCTTACCAAGATGGACAGGCGTGTTCAGTCGGCGCCACGACCAGCGGGGAGCCAAGCTGTGTCACAGGAGGAGGAACATCCCAAGAGAAGCCGTGACAGCATTTTCGCGGGCGTCTTGTCGGCCTGCTCCTGTGCCACAGTGCCGGGCTTCAGAAGTGCTGCTAGGCTAACAGCACTCGCCCCAACAGGCTGTTAAGGCTATACGGGGGATCTTTGCGTTACATCGTTTAGACATTTTTTCATTATGGCCTTACGATTAGCCGCACCTCCGATTTGGGCACGGTTGGCTACATGTGGTGCGAAAGAAGTTCAGCATACATACATTCAGTAAAACACACGTACATACATACGTTCAGTTCAGCATACATTCAGTGCAACATACATTCCGTTCAATCTACATACATTCAGTTCAACATACATACATTCAGTTCAACTCTTAGTTCTTTCGGTAAAGTCATGTAGGTAAAAAATGCAATTAAAATTAATAATATTTTTATTAATTTTAATATTTTTTTAAATTTTAATTTCATTTTTTACCTACATGACTTTACCGAAAGAACTAAGAGTATGAATCCTTGCAGTCACGAAAGCTTCAAATCTAGAATTCAGTTCAACGTACATGCAGATCAACATACGTGAAATACGCAACCACCTCTCCCGTGCTGGATGTCTCACTGTAAAAAAAACACCACACGCCGGCTGTGTGAGAACAACATTATTATTTCTGCTGTGTTGCGGAGACACCCTGTATTTCCCTCGTTGCTATTTTCGAGCATCGTGGGGGGGGGGGGCGTGTTAGTTGACTTGCTCATTTTGGTGCGTGGATATTTGCCGGCGGTTTGGCTGATTTTAAACTCTTTCAAAAGTCACGAAACCCTCCTGATGTCCCCCCCCCCCACCCTCCGGCAAGCCCGTTAGACATTGCCCTGTCGACTCGACTCCACAGCTTCTTCGCTTTTCCAAGCAAATTAACTTTTCGAAAATTCGTTCAGTTCCTGACGAAGTTATTTCTTTTTTCGTTTTCTCTTCTTCACGACAGTGATCGTGGTGACGATGTTCGCCAATCCGCCCGTCCGTCGTTTCTCTTTCCGCAGGGGTACAATTCCGAGCGCGTCCGTCTGTCCGTACCCTGAATGCTCGTTTCCGCTTTGCGTCGTCGGTAACCCCCCCCCCCCCCGCGCGTTGTGCGTTTGAACGCGCGCACGCGAAGCCGGCGGTCTGGACCAGGGGTCGGCAAACCTTCGGCTCACCGGTTCTTTTAACGAAGGTCGCTCTTCTTCACGTCATTGATTAAGGGGACCCCACCGTCTCGTATTCGTCACGTTGCTCTTGAAATATTGAAGTTTTTATTTTTTACTGATCGCAAACGGGTACCCGGCCATACCCGTACCCAGCTGGGTACGGGTAGGGTACGGGTATCGGGTACCTGATTGCGACCTCTAGGATGAAGCCATGTTGCAGGCGCGGGTGGGTTGATTCTAGGAACTTGAATTGTGAGAAGAGACAAGACGTTGGGAAATGAGTGACAAACGGTGACTCACCAGTGACTCACGGCCTACCCTACCCGATACCCGGCCAGGTACGGGTAGCCGGGTATCGGGTAGGGTACGGGTATCGGGTACCCGGTTGCGGTGGGAATCGGCTGGTGTGGCAGGCGCCACGTGGAGCGTTGTTTGGCGGCGGCTTGGTTGGGGGTGGCGGCCTTCGCCCATAAACGGGCGGATCGTAACCGACGGCGATGACGGTGATGGTTTTACATTTTTACGGTCCTCTTTTTTTTACCGTCCCGCTTCCTGTCCGTCTCCCTGCACCGCCTCTGCCACTTCGTCTCCCCACGTCCATCGCCAACTTTGCCGCTGCTGCCGCCACATCCATCACCTCCGCTACCTCCACCGCCGCCTCCCCTCGTCCATCACAAACTCCACCACCATCTCTTCCACCACCACCACCACCTCCTTCCCACCTCTTTTATAAACCTTGCGACCTCCATGTCCATCGCAAACCCCACGACCGCCACCACATCCAACCACCTCCACCACCACCTTCCCACGTCTTTCACCACCCACCATCACCACCACCACCACCACCACCTCCGGAGTGCAGCAGCAACGGCGCGCTCGCGAGGCCTCCAAGCAGCAGGAGCGCGAGCACAAGCGGCACCGCGAGCTCGAGCTGGAGCGCCGGCGCGAGCAGCAGCAGGAGCTGGAGCGCCGGCGTGCCGACGAGCTGGAGCGCCGTCGCGAGCAGCAGCAGCAGCAACAGCAGCAGCAGCAGCAGCAGCAGGAGGCCGAGCGGCGGCGTGCCGACGAGATGGAGCGCCGTCGCGAGCAGCAGCAGGAGCTGGAGCGGAGGCGGCGCGACGAGGAGGTGCGGCGGAGGGAGGCCGAGCTGGAGCGCTGGCGCCGCGACGAGGAGGAGCGCCGGCGGGCGGAGCGCGAGCAGGTGGGGGGCGGGGCGCTGCGCCGAGGGGGGCGGGCGGTGCGCACAGCGGGGAACGTCGTCGCGTTTGTCGACGTTCCGCTTTTCCGCGCGGTTTCGGCGTTTCGTAGCCACGCGCTGCGCGCGGTCCCCGACTCCTTTGCGCGTCTCTCGCTTTGATTTCCCTTTTCTTTCGTTACAATGCTCTGGATCCTGCTCCCCCCGCCCCCCGCCGCCGCCCACACGACGCGCCCCCCCCCCCCTCCCCCCCCCCCGTTTTATCCGCGGGACGCGAGATGTCCCGCGCCGCGTCGAGGGCGCCTCGTGCGAGTCTGCCCCCTCCTCCCGTCGCTCTCGCTCCTCCCCTGCCCCCCCCACTTCTGCAGGAGCTGATCAGGCGGCAGTTAGACCAGGAGCAGCAGGAGATAGAGGAGCTGCAGCAGCAGCTGCTGCAGGAACAGGCCCTGCTGCTGGTAACGCACCGTGTGGCCAAAAGGCTTCGGTTTGGCTTCCATTCGTTTGACCCCGATCATTTGCATCGACGACTCATTTCTTCAGAACTGCTTCTTCGCGTTTAGTTTGTTGTCCTTCCCCGCCCCCGCCCGCCCGCACCTCCGATCGGCGCGGTTGGCTGCCGTGCGGTGCGAAAGAACGCACGCACGTGTAGGCCTCGGCAAGGTAAGGTAAAAGTGTAAAAACAACGAGCCTGCCTCTACTCTACCTTTTACCTTACCACAATACAATCACTCTACCCTTTAGCAGGTAAGGTAAAAGGTAAAAAGCAACGAGCCTACCTTTTACCCTACCCTTACCCCTTGGCATGTCGACACCTTAACCCTTTACCTTTACCCTTTTGCCCGGTAAAAAGGGTACAATTACCTTACCTTGCCGAGGCCTACGCACGTGCGCGCATTTGCCCGTCAAGTCGATTCATTCCATTCGCTTCTCTTCTCTTCCTCCTCCTCCTCGTGTGCCTCCACCACGACGTACGGACACCGAGAGGAAGAAGGCACGCTTGCTTAGCGGCAGCCACGCAGGCCTGCACGCCGGTGTGCACACAGGCCTGCACGCCTGTGATCTCCCTGCCCCGCACCACGCCGCTC